>NW_021941230.1:7959358-8266858 GCF_902148845.1 Salarias fasciatus | reverse complement strand
GCGAGCGAGCGAGCGAGTGGCGCTCGGCCGCTCCGCCCGGCTCGCCGCCTGTCACGCCGGGCGGCCCGGTGAAAGATCTCCGTGTCAGAGCCGGGTCCGCCGTAATTCATGAGGGGGAACCGCCCCCCGCTGGCGCCGAGCTGCCCCAGGTAGGACCGCACGGTGCCTACACACACATACACATACACACACACACACACACACACACACACAGTGTGAATGGCGCCGAGCGCCCTCTTCAGGTTGTTTCGGGGTTTAACTCATTCAGCCTCTCCTGGTTCCCGGGGGTCCGTTGCCATGGAAACCTGCGCTGTCTCCGTCCATCTCCCTCTGGAGCGGGGTGTGTTCAGGACAGGAGCTCAGCAGGTGGAAGCGACCGCCCGCCGCCCGAGACGGCCTTTCACTTTAACTCTGTGTGACCGGACTGTCAGGTGGAGCAACTTTCCGGAGACGCTGTCGCGTTCTCGTTCGTTTCACTTGAATCTGTATTTTCAGTAACACGATTAAAAAAAAAAAACAAAAAAAAAACGGAATAATATAATTCAATACAGATTTTTTTCAAACTCTTTTGCTGTCGCTTGTGAAGGCAACAACCTGGCCTCTGACGGCACACACACCTGTGTGAGGAAGCTGATCAGAGCCCCGTTCTGCTCAGGTGGCTCCTCTTTAGTTGCCCGGAGCTTTGAAAGTAGACCTGCCCCCCCCCCCACCCCCCCTGCAGGTGACCACAGGACCCCCGCCCACATTCCTGGAGTTCCTCCGGTCACCGCTTTGATTTGTCAACCGAGTTGACGAGTGTGTGTGCGTGTCTGTGTTTGCGTATGTGCCCCGAAGATATTTAATGAAGAGGATTAAACGTTCGTCCGTCCAAGTTGTCTCAAGTTGTACCTCTCAGTAAACATGTTCCTATTTCTGTAAACTGTGTAAAAAAAAAATGAAACCGGCTTTGTGCTCGGTGCACCTGCAGCCGTCGGGCATTCCTCCGTAGTCGGGGTTAATCATGGCGTCCGCGGGGGGGGGTCATCCGGGGTCAAACAGGTGGACACAAAGACGCCGACTGTGGCCCGGAGTCCAGGTGGTCCCAGGATGCGCCCACGCTGCAAGCAACAAGCCATTCAGTCCGTTTCAGTGTGTTTTTTAAGGCTCGTTTTGCACTCGATGCTCAGTACTTCACCCGGAACTCGGCTGACCCACGCTCCCTGAACGCATCATGGCCCGGCTTTGATAATCTGCTTCAACAAAAGACACCAAAACCTATCAAACTGTTGTTTTGACACCTCAAAGCCTCTCCGTATTCTCATGTTTGGTGAGAAACACCACACACACACACACACACACACACACAGAAAGCCCCTCGATCCAGCTCCTGAATCGCATTTCCCAGCTGCACTCCGCGACCTTTCTAACGCGACCCTGAATTATTTCCGCTCGCTCTCCGATCGAGGGGGGAAACAAGCAGAGTAACATTTAAAGCCGTATTTCATTCCTCTGCAAATGTTGGTTTTTCGTGGCGGTAAATGCTCGCCGTAGCCGCGGGGGGAAGAGAATAATATCAGGCAGGGTCCGCTGTTCACGACTGAGCTCAGGTCAAAGGTCACGGAAGCTCCAGCTGAGAGAGTCGGAGCCGCAGAGTCGCTTTAATGCTTTCAAATGTTCATTTCAGTTAGTTTGGTGATACTTTGTCAAAACAGATATTAAGAATTGTTTATTTAAATAAATAAGTTGGAATGAAGCATTGATGAATCATGATTAAAATTATTCATACAAGTAAAAAAAATCTCAACTTCTCGCATCAAATCTTTTTAGTGTTGAATTTTTTTTTCCTGTTTCACAATTCAGATTTTTATTTGACTCATTAGCCCCTCCCACTTCAGCACCAAGCCCCGCCCCCACCCCGCCTTCTCGCTGCCATTTTTGACGCCTATCTCTCTCTCTCTCTCCCTCTCCCTCTTTCTCTCCGTCTGTCCGGTTTGACCGCTGGGTTCTGTCCCCTCCTCCCCTTTTGTTCTGTCGTCCTCCTCCTCATCCTCCTCTTCTTCTTTCTCAGCCAAACGTAGAGCGTGGAAACTAAACCGCGTCGGTAGCCTTCGCAGCATTTACGCCAACAGTCTGCACAACTCCGAAGGTAAAAAGCTGGAGCCGGTGTGTCGGGACGGACCGAGGCGCCCGCCGTTGCACCCACCCACCCCCCACCCCCCCCCGTCACCCAGTTCAGTGATTTGGTGACGGCAAATCCAACCCACTGATTCAAGCCGCTTCACCGACCCTTTAAATGTCCAAGCAGAGCAGAACCACCGCCAGTGAGCTTCCAGAAGGACAACTGACCGAACGCAGATTAATCCGTCAATGAAAACACGCTGACCAATAAGAGCAGTCAACCAGTCGGGGCACAGACCGGCAGCAACTGACCATGGAGAGGGTACGCAATATTACAGGTTTAAATTGTCAGTAAACCCGAACAAATGCAGGTTTAGGAAGTGCTGGACGAGTGTTCCCCTCGCAGTTCAAATCCATTTCCGAGCCGTCGGAGGGCAGATCACCAAATCTCTGTTGACTCGGTGTGGCACTCTGTGTTTTCCCGGTGGAGACGGACCTTCACTCCTGTGCTCTGAACTGTCCTCTCCGCCCCCCCCTCCCCCCTCCCGCCTCGCCCCACCTGTGAGGGTGCAACCGAACAAACACACCTTGCCCCCGGAAGCATGTGCTGTGTGACGTGCTGGTGTCCTTCCTGTGTGGTCGAACCCCAACCCCCCCCCCCCCCCCTCTACAAAACCCCCGGCCGAGTGTTTCTCCCTTGCAGAGAGACTTCAGAACAATCGGCTGCGATATTTTCCAGGTTATTAATGTTGTAAAAGGCTGCGAATAATATAGGGAGTAATGACCTGTGTCGCAAAGCAATACTGTGTGCGGTGACATTTAAGGCTTTTAATTTGTGTTTCCTGAGGCCCCCTTTTGTCTCCCTCACGCCTCCCCTCTCATTGCACCTCCCGCCGGGCCGGCTCGACACCTCGCACCCCCCCCCCCCCCCCCCCCCCCGAATGATCGGCTCGTATGCACGCCGTGCCCCCCAACGCCCCCCACCACCCCTCCCCGTCTTGTAAATGCTGTATATTTGGTTTGTTCTGTTTCTGCCGCTAAAGGTTGCCGGTGTCAGAGTTCACAAATTGCCTCCGCAACCCACCTTCTCTCCGCGCGCGAATGTCACCCACAGTAGCCGAAAGCGGCGGCGGTAATTACCAGTTCGACTCGGGCGCCTGTGTGTTTGTGTGTGGATTCAGACACCCCCCCCCCCCCAACACACACACACACACACACACACCTGTGCATACGTTTAGCTCGCTGCATGAGAGAAAAGGCTGGGAACGAGCGGCGCTCAACATTTAGACCCCGTTTACGCAACGTTTTCAGGTGAAAATGCAACTTTGCGAGAAGGTGGCAGCCCTGCCTTGGCTCCCCCGGTGAGGTTTCCAGAGCGGCGGTCCTTCATCAGCGCGCAGCAGCGTTTACGTCCAGCGTTTCATTTGGGAGAGGCCGGCCCTTTCTGGATTGTTGGTTTCTGTAATTGTCAAACGCTCCCACCCCCACCCCACCCCTCTCCCTGCTCCTCCCCTTGAAAACAGAGAATCATGGGAATTTAATTATGATGGGATCCCAGTTTGTGACCCTGCGGGGCTCCAGCCGTGATGGGTGGGCCCGGGGTTGGAGACTGAGGAGCCGCCGAAACGCACCGTCCGGTTTAATAATCAGACTGAAGACGCGACGTCACTCACTCTGAAGTCCACAGCTGTGTCTTTTAAAGTAGATTTCATGAACATATCAGATTTATTTTATGTTTTTTATACATTTTTTTTTAACTTACAGTTTAGATTTTATTTAATATTTTTACTGAATTACTTTTCATTTTCAGTTTTTCATCCATTTTTAGTTTACTGTTGGTCTATCTGTTGTGAGTTTTGTGAAGTTCGGTGTTGTTCGCTATGAATAAAAAAACCTTCGGCCTGATATCTCAAGATGTGAGAAGACGCGAGTGTCTGTTTTGGTGCCGATTTTCACGTTTGCAGCGGATGTTTGACTTTGTGAGGCGCCATCGGGACTCTCTCCTTGTTTTCTTTCTGCAAACCGTTCCTGGTTCTGCTGTGAAACTCCTTCCTGCAGAGCGAGAGGCGCTGTAACCTTCAGCCGCCTCGTAAACAGCACTCCTAATGAAGCCGCTCTCATCAGACTGCAGCCCCGCAGCGGCCCGCAGATGAAAACGATCCTCCGCTGTCCTTCAGCTGAAGAAACTTTGGACAGCGGAGGTGTTTTCGATCTCTCTCTCTCTCCTCTCTCTCCTCTCTTCTCTCTCTCTCTCTCCTGGCCGGCCCCGGGGGCTCATCCTCCGTCCTCACCTCCCGTCCTCCTCCCCCTCGGACGGGGCCATTGATTATCCGGAGTCCGGCCGGAGGCGGCCTTCAGCTCCGCTGCTCTGAGACGCTCCCAATTAGCCAAATGACCGGAGCGGAGGTGGGAGGGGGGGGGGCGGCGAGCGAATGGTCGGCCGTGACCGCGCTCCCCTCTGATTAAACCGCTCGTCTTTTACGCAGAGCGGCCGCGTCGATCCCGGTCCGGCTCTCTTCTGGATCCGCGAGCCTCACAGAAACGGGAATCCTGGGAGCTGTCATTAGAGCTGGAGGCCGTCCCTTGGTGGAGTGATTAACCCCGGTGCCCCCCTCCCCCACAACCAGGACTAATTGTAAACAGAAGCTGCCTGTATGGGATCTGGTGACGATCTGCTCCACCTCCACTTCCTATCCCCCGTTAACGGCTTCCAAATGTGTCCCGCCACCCGCAGCAGGACGACAATAACCCGCTGTGGCTCTTCTCAGAGTTCACACAGCTTCATTGTGAAGAAATCTCCCTGTCGTTGGATCGTAGATTCAGAAATCACGTCTCCATTCAGCCAATCGGCTGCTGAGAACCGCATCGCGCTGCCGCAGTGTCCCCCTCGTCCTCCTCGGTCGGCCCTAATTGACTCCTGATCATCTCATTGACCCCGGAGGCAGATCCACATGTGAGCCTTGATTGTAACGGCCGACCTCTCCCTCGGGGCGGGGGGAGGGGCGTAATTCGGGTGACATCCTGGCTTCAGGGGTCGGGGTCACGTGGGTCAGGAGAACAGGTGACTCGTGGACGTTTCGATTCCCCCGCCGCGGCTCGTTTCCCGACCGCCACGAGAGTTTGGGCGCTGAGCGTCTGCTGTTTTCTCCCCCGACAGAGCAAGAGGAGAACTTCGAGTTCACCATCGTGTCGCTGACGGGCCAGACGTGGCACTTCGAAGCCACCTCGTACGAAGAGAGGGACGCCTGGGTCCAGGTCATCGAGAGCCAGATCCTGGCCAGCCTGCAGTCCTGCGAGAGCAGCAAGAACAAGGTGAGGCCGTCCGCGGCGGATCACGTCAGGGCCCCAAACCGTACAAGTGAAGTCAGCTTTTATTTAACGCGGCTCCTCCGCTCCCCGTAATTACAAAATGCCAATTACTGTAGCTCGCACCGAGCCCCGCTGCTGCCATTTCCCAGCTGCAGCAGGCGTCGCCGTCTCAGCCTGCGACCGCCGTGTTTACGCCTCGGGCTTCCAGCATTTTATTGCCCCCCCCTCCCACCCATGAATTACAAAAAAACAAACAAAAAAAAAAACAAAGCAATGCCATCCACCCGCCTTTCCCTGGTTCCATTTGTTTGCTGCGATGTTCCGACTCGCCTCCGCCCGCTTAGCCTGAGCTTTAATGAGGATTTGGGAGGAATATCTGAGAGGCCAACGGATGAATGCAGGCTAAACGCTGACAGAAGAAGGAAAAAAAAACACGGATTAGTCGAATCCAAAGAGTTAAGCTTCTACAAGGTAAACATGTATAGGGTGTTCTTGCTACGTTTGGGTTATTCTTTAAATAAAATGGGGACCCAGAACAGAGTCTGAGGGACACCGGCGCTAATCTCTGACTATCCAGCTTTCCCCGTTGTTTTAAGAAGCTTCCTTTGTGTTTTTTTTTTTTTTTCTTGTTTAGTCTCGCTTGACCAGCCAGACGGAGGCCATGGCTCTGCAGTCGATCCGAAGCATCGAGGAACGGGCGCGTGTGCCGACTGTGAAGCTCAGAGTGAGTTTAAACCTTCATCATAGCTTCTTTTATGAATATATCAAACAAAGACAAGAACAGCATGGAAGCGGAATGATTTGACCTAGTATTATCTGTATTCTGTAACCTCCAGCCATGTTTTTTTTTTTTGTGTTTCTGCCACCTGAACCGGTCCCGCAGACCCGGACTGGGCCAGTCTGAACCTCGGGCCCTGATCTGCATCGAGTGCTCGGGCATCCACAGGAACCTGGGCACGCACCTGTCCCGGGTCCGCTCCCTGGACCTGGACGAGTGGCCGCTGGAGCTCATCAAGGTCATGTCGGCCATCGGCAACGAGCTGGCCAACGGCGTGTGGGAGGCCAACACTCAGGGACGCCCCAAACCGGCGCCGGACGCCAGCAGGTAGGACACCCGGCCGGGATTCCAACAACACAACTCTCTCTCTTTCAAATGTCACCGCCATGAATTCTAGTATTACTTTTTCAACTCAGTGTAAAATTTAGTCAAATTCAGTTAAACTGGGTAAAAACAGTAGATTAATTCTAATTGAAAGGCGGTATGGGGTTGTTCCCTTGGGCAATGCTGTTGGCCGCAGACAGGGGGCAGTGTGCCGCGCCGTCGCTGCAGATGAGCTGGATATTGACACCAATGCCCACAAACACCGTTTCTGTGTGTGTGTTGTCTTGTAGACTACAGGGAATAGTAACAAATCGCTGAACTTCAGTGTGTGCGTGTGTGTGTGTGTGTGTGTAATTATCGGCCGCTGCAGCTCTGGGAAGCCAGCAGCCATCATAACAAATTAGAGCTGACTGCCATCCGCATAAAGATCGACTTCCCTGTCCTCCCCCCTGCACTCACCCCCCCCCCCCCCCCCCCACCCCCCCAACGCTCATTAGTCAACAGAAGCACCTTATAATTACTCCCCCCGCCACCCCACCAACACGCACGCGCTCTCTCTCACACTCACACACACACACACACACACTTTAACCTGACGTGCACAGAAACACAACCAAGAATAGAACATACGCGCGACCTTCCACCGAGTCTCAGATCTGCATCTACATCTTGTCTGGAATCTTTTCATTTGTTTCTCTTTCTCGTTCGCTGGTCTTTCTTGGATTGGTTTGAATTCATACCCTAACGCTGCTGCAGCCTGTTCAGCCGGGCGTTCAGCGGCCGGCAAACACACACACACCACACACACAACACACACACACACCACACACACACACCGAGCGATCTGTGTGTATCGACGTGCCATTAGCCCTCCTCCGTCACAGCGCTAATGCTTTTATTGTTGCTCATGTTCCTATTTATTTATGAATCGGACGCCATGTTTCCCCCCCCGAAGAGATTAGAGAAGGAGGTCAATATTATCTCAATTAACCCGCGACGCTCCGCTGCAGCTGCATCCCCCCCCCTCGCCCCCCCGTCCCTCTGCCCTGTCGATAGTATTTATCAGTCCATTCCTTAAGTGGCCGGCTGTCTGACTGCCTCTCTTCCCATAAATCGCCGCTTTCTCTTTTTCAAACGTGTATCTCTTGCCTCCACACTCCATCAGCTTCGCGGCGCCGCGGGATCGTTTGTCCCTCAGTTTTGTTTGTCAGACTCGATAAAAAGCCAGGTTACGCAAAGTTCACCAGTAAGTAAAAGAGCATAAAGCGTTTCATGTTACACGCCGGGAAGGATTTACTTCATGTCCAATTTTAGCACTGTTTGGTTTTGTTGTGCTTGCGCATCTCTTTGCAGTTGTTTTGTCTCTGTGTGTCACTGCTTTCTGCATCTTCAAGGGACCTTCTTCCTTTTAGTTTTTGTATGTTTTCTTAATTGTGTTGGAGCGATTTCTATTAATCTTTCATGGTTCATACTTTTCTGTTATATTTTTTTCTCTGTTTTTGTAGTTTCGTATCTCCTTCTTGAGCTCGATTTGCCATGAATTATGTCAAATCCGAGCGTTAACATTATGGAAATGCAGTTGTTGAAAGCTCTTGATATGTTTGAGGCAAGCCTGGAGACACACCCACATTAGTTTTAGGGTTGAAAAGTCATCTATTCACTTACATTGTATCTCAATTAAAGGCCACAGATTAAAATATATGACCTTTTTCTAACTTTAAGTGAAAAACCTGTCTGATTTAAGTAGGAGTTATGTCACGATTCAGTTTTTTCCTCCGACAATGTTCATAAATGCATCACTTTCCCGGCATTTTTCTTTCATTTTGCAGGAGGGGTTTGATTTAAGATCATTTTTACGGCTCTCCACGTTTCAGAAATCAAACCCTTCTCCTATCTGCTTGAGCTTCTTTTACCTTTCTGCTTCCCGTGCGTCCGTCCCATTCATACATGCGCCGAGGCGCGGCGTGAGGAAGGCGTGGAGCTTTTTACGACAGCTTTATGGAGTGCCAGACAAGGTCTATGAAATGATATGTAGATGTCAGTGAGGTTATATTCGCCCGCTGCTCGCTGCGCCCCTTAAATTACAAATCAACTCTGCCGCGCGTCCGACAAGCAGCACACAACACGCAAGAAATGGCGACACGTCAGGGAAGACTGGTTTGGTTCGTTCCGTTTGTTGAAGAGGAGGTTTGAGGGAGTCAGAAAATAAAAGTTGCATGAGAGAAGACGGTGTCATCTGCATAAAAACACATTTTGAAAAGGATAAAACTTGGGTTGACCTCTGGATTTTTTAATGTTAGTGAATGTTGTGTCAACTGGAGTGGAACCAGCATTGATCCTGGTGGAACACCTCAACTTTCTTTTACTTTCACTCATCTTGTGTGTCGTATGTTCAACTTGGAACATTTTGTGGACCGGTTTACCTCTGTCTTTTCACAACACATCACGTTTTCATGAAGACATGAGCGTAAACATGAAAGAAGCCCGTCTGATCCCTCGATTTGCGGCGGTTTAAAGGACCTTCGAATCCAGTTAATTAATTGTCTCATTTCGACGTTTCAGAAATGATCGTCAAGTCTTTCAGATTTGGATCTGAAACGAAACCGAATCCTTTGTCTTTTTTCTAATTTGAGCTCTCACATCCAAGCCATTACCCGTATGGACTTAATCGCGTTTGCTCACCAAAACAATGAGCCAAGGAAATCTTCTCAAGTGTCTCTTTGTGGCTTCGATTGTTTACCAGCCCGGCCGCGGCTCGCCGTGAACCCATTCAATCCAAACACATTACGGAGGAGAACTCTGTCGTCGAGTTTTTACTCCCCCCCCCCCCTTCTCCCTTTTCTTTATTCTATGAGCAATTTGCCTACTGAGCCAATTAGCCGACGGTCGGGACGAGGGGGTGGAGGCGGGGGGCTCGTTTCTGCTCGGGGAGCCGAGCGGCCCCCGCTGGCTCACGGCGAGCCGGCGAGAGGACGGACGGCCGGCCGGAGTCACGTTATTTATTTCTTCATTATTAAAAGTAGGGAGGGGAGAGGAGCGGCGAGGTTAATCTGATGACTCAGGCATAAAGAATGTGCATTTAGTTTGTGCTTTTAGCCCGCATTAGCATAACCTCGCCGCGATGACAAACGATGAATGGCCCGGTGATTGGCTCGTGTCAGCCGGCTTAATGTCAATAGTAAATTGGAGGGCTTGTTAGGCGAGCTGGGGGACGCGGTTACGGGCAGCGGCGAGGCAGTCATGTACAAAATAATGTCTATTAGGACTAATTTAATCAAGGCCTCCCTTTTACAGATGAATTAGGATGTAGGGGCCAATTATTTTTCAGCGTTTGCCTGTCAGGAGACTGCTGTTTAACATGCAGGCCGTGGGGCCGGCTGCAGATAATGGAGGGGAGACGATGGCGGGCCGGGATCGCAGAGTTAACCGCCGGCGCACGGCCGCACACATGCAGCCGCATCTCGTGGGAGAAACGCGCTTATTTACACAAACTGTGATGACATTTGCTTCAGACCGAGATGTTAATGTTAAATTCACCGAGTGCAGTTTGATTCTCCTTTTTTCCTTTTTTTTTTTTTTTTTTTTTTTTTTTTTTTTAAATTCAGCCTCAGCTCTTGAGTCGATGCCTCCTTCTCAGCCTTCATTGCTTCTCTGAGAGTGAAATTTAAACTTCTGCACTTGGGTTTTTCGTCTTTCTTCCGGAAGGAGTTCATTTCTGTTGGGTCGAATCAGAATACGTTTCAGTAATCTGTCAACTTAAAAAAAAAAAAAACACATTTAGGCATCCTGTTGTGAACAACCATCAAAGTAAAACCACAGAATTAAATCAAGGGTGCACCGAAATAGATCAAGTCCTACTTGAAATTCAAACATGCCTTCACTTGTTTTTTGTCTGGAGAAATTAAATATGATAATTATGACGTTGACACATTCTTGATCCTATAAAGCTTTCTTTGCATTATAAACGGGAGAAACCTCTGATCGCCTCAGTGATCACATCAAGCAAAAACGGATGTAAAACCACAACGAAGCAATGCATCAAGTCCACAAAAGTACTGTTAAAAACATGAAAAAAAAACAACCCAAAGCCTATTGCAGAAGGCAGAAATTGATTCTGACTCCAAAAAAAAAGATGTAAAATTCCCACATAAAGACATTTAAACAGCGATAAAGTGAGGATCTTTGGAAACTCGACGCCAATCGGCTGCAAATGCAGGTCAGAAGTCAGAGGTTCGGGCCTGACGTGAGGTTGATGAGACCTTTGCGAGCGCCTCTGAGACCCGAGCGAGGGCAAAGAGAACCCGCGGGATGAATCAGGGGAACATCCGTCCGGTCTGTGATCAGGCAGCCGGTCGGGTCTGCGACTCATTTCACTTTGGGTTTTATGGGGGTACAAGGCAGCGCCGCCGCCGCCTCCTCCTCCCCCCCCTTCCCCACTTTGACCCTGGGGGGCAATTATCTTGTGATGTGGGGCCCCCCGCTCCCTTGTCCCGGTCGCCCCATCTGGTCCCCTGAGTCCAATCGCGCCGCCGTGTCGGGGCGCCTGCCGCACCTGCACCCCGGCCCAGATTAAAAGCCCCCGGTCTAATTTTAAATCTGTTAGCGCTGGCCTTTTCCGAGGGGGGGTGGGGGGGAACAAGACTAATCTGTTCCCATAAAGGGCCTGATTCTGGCGCCTCTCCCGGCGCCCCGCGCAGACAGACCTGCTGCTGAATTATTACCCGCCGTGCATTCGTCATGTGGGGCCCGCTGTTAAGTGTGCGGCGATACATCGCCCCGGCGCCGCCATCCGTTAGCCGACCTCGTTCCCGCTCATTTTTCTGCTGTCTTATTAAGGTGTGGCGGCGGCGGCGGCGCTACCTGCAGCACGCCGCCGCCCATAGTGTGAGCAGAGAGCGTGCTTAAACACGAGCGGGCGGAGACGCTGACCTCCTGCGACAGCCTGACAAAGGTCAGTGTTTGGCATCATGGAGGCGGACGGGGGGGGGGGGGGGGGGGGGGGGGGGACACGGGAGACGGAGGCACATGGCCTCCAACCGCCTCGCCACACCAGTGGCCAGGAGGTGGGATTAGCCGCGCTGTCACTCGCTGTCCGCGGCCCGGGCCCGAGCGGGGGCCTTTGGGTGCTGGTGTCGATGTGCGGCGCGACGTGTAATTAAAACAATGAGCCACGGCGCCGAAGAGCCGGCGAGCGAGGCCACGCTGCAAAAAAAAACCAACAAAAAAACACACGGGCTTCTAAAAATAAGTGAGGAGTCAAAGAGAATTAACAGGAAAGAGGTAAAAACTGTCTGATGATCATTGGAGGAAACACTGCTGAGGACACAACAATCGCGTTAGCTTGAAGAATCCCAGGAGTTCATGAGTGTCTTGTCCAAACCGTCAACCTGCAGCTTGATCCTTGACTCACTGCGTTCGACTTTGTTAGTTTTGCATCTTCCTGCGGTCAGTTTTCTTCTTTTTGTGAACGATGCGTGTCTTTTTGTCAACTTGGTCGCATGTTGTGTCTTTGTTTTGTGATTTTTCAGTCATTTTTGGGAAATTTGTTCATAGTTTAGTCGATTTATTCGCTTATTGTATATTATTCAAGTCTTTATGGACACTTTTTGAAAATAATTCCCATGTTGTTATGGTGGCTTCGCATGTTTTTCATGTAGGTTTTGTTATGTCCTGTGAAGCGGCTACTCGATGAGGTCGTGGCGTTTTAGCAGTGCAGCAGTGTTCGAGCCCCCTGTGGGGGTTTGGGGGTGGGGGGGGGCGGCTCTACGGTGGGCAGCGAGCCCAAACTTAGCAGGCCCTTCAGCGCTGGCATCAGCTGGGGCGCGGCGGCGGGCGAGCTCGCCAGCTGAGGTGATGACGGCCGACCGCGGGCGACCGAGGGGTTAATGGGAACGTTTAGAGGACGGCTGAGTCTTTTTGTGGTTCGTATCGAAACGGGATTCCCTCTGGCGCCGCAGAGCTGGCACGGTCGGTGTTCCTTCACCCCCCCCCCCCCCCCCCCCAGCTCCGCGGCGCCGTCCTCTTCCTTCGCCACTGCGAGCGACGCACGTCAACAAGTATCTGAGAGCCGGCGCGCTGCGGCCCGACAACAGTCCTCGCCGCAACTGTGTGGCTGATGTTAATGAGAGCTGGACCGGCCGCCGCTGTGGGCGGCGGCGGCGGCGGGGGGGGGGAGGATAAAGAGATGATGACAACAGCTGGAGACGGCGGGGTCGGCCTGTCACATATCTCACCCACACAGAGGTGAGACGCCACGTCTCCCAACATAACCCCTCCCTCCGCCGAGTCCAGGGGATTAACCCGCCTCATTTTCACATTTTCTTGCTTTCTCCTCTTTGTTTTTTCTGCTCCTCCGTCCTCCTCCATCCTCCCCCCCCCCCTTCCTGCTGCCAAACCTCCAAACAGAACCTAATTGGAAGGCGAGAGTGGGGGGCCAGACCTTGACAGACAGGAGGTCAGCGTAATTGCTGCTGGCCATATTTAACATTAAGATAATCAGGCCATTAATTACCCTTTGGATCATTAAATCAGCCACTTGCAAAATGAAATTTCGGCCTCTATTACTCACTTGAGAGACCACGAGGGGAGGGCATTTTTCCATCCATCAGCCTCCTCCCCCTCCGACCTCCCTCTCTCCGCCGCCCGGACAAAAGCCTCCGCCGGCCCGGTCTCATTTCTCTTCTTCTCCCGTGCAGGTTTCCGTCGACGCTCCTCGCAGTCCCTTAAAGGTGATGCGAGGCGATTTATGAGTCGCGGTTCAGACACCAATAAATGATTCAAATAAACGCATTTGACACAAAAATTGTGAAGATATTAAGGTGATGCAGGGGGATTGAAAGCGCACACATGTAAAGATCTCTCCGTAACACATCTTATGAATCAAACAGTTTAAAATTGCAGAGTTTGAGTTTCTAATTCAGGTGTGGGTTTTCTTTAGCAATATCGGGATAATTGTTTTATATCTACAGAGACACAACTTACAAACAAATGTGTATAAATTGCCACAAGAAAGGCCAAAACTATCAAAAAGACATACAGAACTGTTTTTATAATCACACATTTAGCGCAAAATTGAGGGGAAAAAAAAGTCCCCCAAAGAAGTGTAAGAATACCCCAGGTAACTTCTTTCATGGATGAGTTTTTTTATTCTCATAATATCTTATAAGTTACATTAAACTGAAAAATTTTTACATCGACAAAATACATAAACCGGCCTGAAGTATATACCTACCCTAATAAAACCCAAGAAAGACAACGGGTGTTTTTCCCCTTATGTTTTTCCACTGGTGTCCCTCAGAGCTCCTTTCTGGATCCTCTTCTTTTTGTTATTTATTGTTTAGGGCTACGATCCTCTTCCTAATCTTAGACACATCATTCATCTGCTCAGCGGAGTGAAAACAACTCGTTTCCAGTCATCTTCAATGTGCTCTGCTGTTGAAAAAAAAAGCCCATTTAAGGCAGTAAATCATTCACTGTATTACCTCAAAGTCAACAGATCCGTTGGTCCCTCCGATACGGCATGAAGCCCTCATCCTCCTCCTCCTCCTCCTCCTCCTGCACTCAGGCAGCTCCACTCATCTGCATCCTGCTAATCTGGTGGGAAATGTCAATGGCTTCCTCGGCCACGAGGCCCGAGCCACCGGGGTCACCGCCGCCCACTCCGTGGTCTGACGATCCTCGGTTTGTGGGCGTCTCCTTGGAAAAAAGTTTCACAGAACTGAGCTGTTTTGTTTTTGGTGTGATTTTGTTATTGATACCAACAGGTGTGTGATAGTTGACTTTAAGAATTTGAAGCTGGCTCCCATTTGACAACCACAGTATGCAGATGATGCACTACTTTACAGATATTGATGCATTGATATAAGGCATTAAATATTGAAGGTAAAATTCAGATTAACAGCATTTAACAGCATGTAGCTTCGTTTTGAAGTGGGGGGGGGGGGGGGGGGGGGGGGGGGGGGTTCAGAAGCCTGCTGAGGTGGACTGAGCCTTTATATCTGCAGTTATTTCCCCTCCCTTTTCTTCTTCCTCCTCCTCCTCCTCCTCCTCCTCCTCCTCCTCCTCTTTAGTCTCCGTGCAGCATCAGTGGAGCATCACTGCGTCTCGGCCCAGAGATCAGCTTCACATCGGTTTCTCCTCCACCTTCTCTTCTCATTTACATCGTCTTGTGTCCGAGTTAACCCCTCGGTGGCTGGTCGGCCCCCGTGCCTCCCCCCCATCCTCTCGGTCCAGACCTTCCTCACCCCGCCACCCTCCCTTTAATTATCTGTGCCTATCCAAGGGCAGCTAACGACCAGCCAGGAAAGGCTAATTGATTTCAGCCTCCTCTCTTCACCCTCCTCCTCCTCCTCCTCCTCCTCCTCCTCTTCTTTCTTCTTCCTCTTTTCTTTCCTCTCTCTCCTGCTGGAAGATAAAACGTGTTTTCCGGATGGATTTAAAGCCGAATTAGCGTCACGTGCGGCTCCTCACCTTTGTCGGAAACTCCTCCGTCGGACTGCGATTCATCTCGGATGCACATTAGGCCGGGCAGTTAGCTGCTGCTCTTATCTACGCTCTATCTATCTATCTATTAATCTATTAATTAGGGGGCTAATTAGGCCAGAAGAGAAGCCACTGACACCATGTCACTCTTAACCCCGTTTCCTACCGCTCATTACCTCACACACACACCCACACACACACACACACACACACACACACACCCCATCCTCCACAGTGTAATTAATGATGGGCTTTAACAGCAGCGCGGTGGCTCATACATCTCGGCTCGTGGCTGCAGGCTGAGCCGGAGAATCCTCTTTTTTTTGTCTCCGCACAACTTCTCTCTACTCGAAACATGAAGTCTGAGGAGGGGGAAACTGTCAGCGGCTCATTATTTTACAACCTCCTTTCAGGAAAAAAAAAAAAAAAAAAAGATTAGAAAAGGCTGCACAAGTTTGGAAGAATGCTAACTGATCCACACATGTAAAGTGTGTATCAGTGCCGTTCGGTTCAGGTTTTCTGTGGTGTTTTGGTGGTTTGGGGGACTCGTTCTTGTGCTTGATCCGGGTGAAAAATCTTTATTTTATTTTTTTTTTTTTTTTTTTAGTTCGTCTCTGGATTTTCTCCTGCAGATTAATTAAACCTTAATTAAACTTTTCTATATATGAGCACCCACAGTGATGTGCTTTTATGAAAGTGGGCTCCTTTATTCATCCGTCACGTCGGGCTTCACCTCTCGAGGATCCATCACAAGTCCTGCACACACACACACACACACACACACACACACACACACACTCTTTAGCGTTAATTATGATAATTAACCCCGGTGTGATTATCAGGGTGTGTGTGCGCGCTGGCTTTCAGCTCCCGTGTCGCCGCTCCGTTGTGGGGTCGTGGGGGCGATGACCCGCCCAAACACACACACACACACACACACACACACACACACACACACACACACACACACGGTAGATAAGAGGGGCAGCAGCTGGTGGGACGTCCAGCGGTGGTCGGTCAGTCGGTCGGGCCAAACGCCCTCTGGCTTTACGGACAGGAAACTCAGTGTGTCTGTAAACACGACTGCACAAAGCAGTTGCTCAGGGGGAACACACACACACACACACCGTCACACAATGCAGGGTGTCCTGAGCTCAAACAACAGGCAGGAAATCAGCAGCACAGTGGGCCCAGCATGGCGCCCTGAGTGACCCCCCACCCCTTCCAAAACAAAAAAAAAAAAAAACAAAACCCGTGACATTTTGCTGCCGGCCCGTTTCCAACGGCAACCGCGACGCCGTTACCTGATGAAGCTGTCAATCAACAGGCTACGTGAGCTGAAGTTAGCGCGCAGAAACACGAGTTAGTTTCTGCTTTTGCGGTGAGCTTCCAGTCTTACGTTTAGCTTTTTTTTTTTTTGATCGATCGTTCGGGGTCCGAGCCTGATTGTCTTCGTTGTGTGTTGGTCTCGACGGTCTTCCATGAGATGAGAGCAGAGCAGCTGCACCTCGACGACAATAGAAGGACAATGGAAACAGTAGAAGCTCGGCCGAGGCCCGTTTCCTCTGGCTGGTGCAGCTTCGAATCTTTTAATCTAACTGACTGACACAAACACACATTACAAACCCCGCGGGCTTCACGTGACATATTTGCCGTGTGTGTGAGTGTCTGTGGTGTGTGTGTGTGTGCGTTTCCCTGTCACAAGCGATCTCACCGGGGCTCATGTTTAATTATCTACCCAGCATGCCTCGGTGCAGCAGCGCACTGCCTCGTCTAATGGGATGTGAAAAGGGACACGCACACAGATTAACGCACACAATATGAGTGTGTGTGTGTGTGCGCACAGACACATGTTAACACATACTGTCACACAGACACACACACACACACACACACACACACAGTCACTCTGTGTGGTTAATTAGTGCAATTAGCCTCTCCACTGTCCAGAGCTGTGTTTTCAGGACTCGTTAGCTTACAGATGAAGGAGAGACGCTGTTTACTGCAACACACAGCAAATAAACACACACACACACACACACACACACACACACTCCAAACATGCGAATAGCAGTGCCAAAGTTACACCGCAAACCAAACACAGCAACCAGACTGTAACAAGCGTCCAGACAGGTGGGAAATAAACAACAACAAGCAGCGGGATACACAGTAGATGAGCAGCAGAAGGTGTGGTAAATACAGAACCGAGGACATGTCCGGAGCACAGGAACACGGAGAATAGCTACACAACGCCAAAGAGAAAACGGCAGTCAACAGTTGAACCAGCAACGAAACCATAAACACAACCAGGAAGTGGATCAAACCCTGGAAACGCTTCACAGCAGTGTAAACAGTGAACGCAGCTGTCAGTGAAGTCATGTGTCGACTGATGTGATGCGTTCAGGCGTCGGGGACTGTGAGACCCTGACAGAGCGGCGGACGCGTCCGTTCACACACACGCACACGCACACACACGCTCCCCGTCCTCTTCTTCTTCCTCGTCTTCCTCACTGTATCCCACAGTCCCCCTCTGTCTGCAGGCCCTTAGCAACTGGGCCGGCGGGGGAAGGCATGCGTGGGTCCAGTGGGCTCACATTTCCTCTCCGTCCTCTGGAGGACGGGGGGGCCAGAGCCCTGCTGAGCGCACGCACACACACACACACACACAAACACGGCGACACCTCCAGCCTTTGTCCGGGGGCCGTGGGCCGTGCCCTCCTGCCCGGCCTCCTCACTCTCTCTCTGGGTCGGGGCAGGAAGGAAAAGCCCCCCGGGACATTCCGTGATGCTAGCCATCGCCGCCGCCGCCCGCCCGCCCGCCGCCACCACCACAACCCCCGACAAAACACACACACTGACACAGACTCAGACACACACTGGTATCCAGGAAGAGAGTTAATGAGATTCCTCCAGGTTTCCCACACCAAACACACACTTCTTCAACTGCGGCTGTTCCCACAGTTTGCCGCTCGGCGTGTCGTCCTCACACCGTTCACCAGCAGACGCCGCCGCTGCCGCCGCCGCCGCCGCCGCCTCAAACGGTGGAGTTCAGAACGCCAACAAGTCAAAAGTCAAAGAAAAACGAAGCGAACGCGGGAGCTGGACACTAAACTTCAGTGTTTTCTAACCAACTGCTGTGGGTTTTCCTTCTTCACCCGTCTGAACCTGTGGCGGTGGGGGTGGACACACACACACACACACACACACACACACACACACAGCTCAATATCTGTGCGGACCCTCGGGGCCGGACTAATCCCAGCAGGCTGAATGAGCTGCTGTTTACACGGAGGGATTTGAGCAGAGATTAGGGCGATCAGTGCTGCGGATTAGACAGATCAACAGTTCATGATACTCCATGGGGGAACAATGCCCCCCCACCCCCCCCCCCCGCCTCTCCACAGACCCTCGCTGTGTCTTACTTTACACCCGCTGCTTCAGATGCTGCCGTTTCAAACAGGAAGTCGGGGATTTGGGTTTGTTTGGGCGGTAAATTCAGCTGATGTGGCAGTAATCCCGTTTAAAATCCACCTGAAGCTAAAAGACACAGCCTAACATTTTTTTTTTGAAACGGAACATGTGTTGATGATCGTTTCTCAACCCGAACACCGAGTCACGTGTCCTTGTGCTCCTCAGGGAGGAGCGCGAGCGCTGGATCCGGGCCAAGTACGAGCAGCGGCTGTTCGTGGCGTCGCTGCCCTGCACCGACCTGTCCCTGGGCCAGCAGCTGCTGAGGGCCACGGCGGAGGAGGACCTGCGCGCCGTGGTGCTGCTGCTGGCGCACGGCTCCCGGCAGCAGGTCAACGAGACGTGCGGCGAGGGCGACGGGCGCAACGCGCTGCACCTGGCCAGCCGCAAGGGCAACGTGGTCGTCACGCAGCTCCTCATCTGGGTAAGGCGCCGCCGCCGCCGCCGCCGCCGGCTCGCCCGTGTCCTCGTTGAGGCCGCGGCGTGACGGGCCGTCTCGCTCTCTCCGCAGTACGGCGTGGACCTGATGGCGAGGGACGCCCACGGGAACAGCGCCATGGCGTACGCCCGGCAGGCCGGCTGCCAGGAGTGCGTGGACACGCTGGCGCAGTACGGCTGCCCCGACGAGCGCTACCCGCTCATGGCCACGCCGAACCTGTCGCGCCGCAACACTAACCGCAACAACAGCTGCAGCAGCAGCGGCAGCGCCGCGCTCATCTGACCCCCCCGCCGCCGCCCGGGAGGAGAACTCAGACCGCTTCTGTTGGGAACCACGAACTGCAAAGCCCCGCCCACTTCACCCGGCAGCTGAGACTGCGTTCACGTGTCAGGCCGTGTGTGTGTGTGTGTGTGTGTGTGTGTGGGGGGGAGTCCCAAAGCATGCTGGGAAAAAAACGTGGTCCACAGTCATCGCATCCGCAGGCCCGACCGGAGCATCCTGGGAGATGGTCGCACGACTCGCGACGACGGGAGAAATCATACCTCAACACTTACCGGGCCAGTTCCTGAATCCCCCCCCCCCCCCCCCCAGCGGCCAATCAGAGTCCAGGATCCCTCCAACATGTCGTCAAGGCAACGCGACGATGGTAGCGCGGCGCCGCGCGGCTTCGGCGTCCCACCACTTTAATTCTATGTCATCTGTGAACTCTCCTGCCTTTTGCTTTCTTTTCTTTTTTTTGTTTTTTTTTTTTTTTGTTTTTTGTAAATGTGAAAATATCTCGGTGTTTTAAGAGAGAACGATGCGGGACGAGTTGGCCGAGGAATCCAGAGAAGTGTGGTAGATCGCATGTCCTAGACACCTTCTTCTTTAATTTAAGGCATTTCTTTTTTTTTTTTTCCTGGATTGTGTATATTGTGACTCGATGTGCATTGCTGGACCAATGGTTAAAAAAATGTCTACATGGGGTATGGGGGGGGGGGTGGGTGGGGGGTGTTTAAAGGGGGGGGGGGGGGGGGGGTCATCCTGCTTTTATTTGTTTCCAGGTGTATAAAATCATTGCGTGTACAGAAGCTCTTGCCAGGCTCAGGGACCGGAGACTGTCCTTCGTCAGCGCTCGTCTTCGTCTTGACTTCACTCCGTTCCGTCTTCACTCGGCTCCGGAACGTCCCGCGCCGTCTCTCCGTTGGCCGGTAAATGTGAAAAAAAACAAAACAAACAAAACAGCTGGAATTGTCCTGCTTCGATCCAGAACCCCCACCCACACACACACACACACACACATTTGGGATGTCTTATTGACGATGAGGATCCGGAGCTGGGCGAACGGCGAGCGTCGCTTCCGTTTCCACTCCGTCCCTGAAGTTTGACTGGGAAAACACAAGGGAGCCGCTGTGAAGCGAAAAGGGAACTTCTCTTCCTCCTCCTCCTCCTCCTCCTCCTCTTCTTCTTCTTTGCTGTCAGTACGAATCAGAAGGTCGTTTTCAGCTTTTAATGCTTTTTGTTTGTCCGTCCTTCCGTCCCATCCAATCAGACAGTCTCCCTGATCTGCTCAGCGAATCACCAAGAAGGGCTTTTACTTCTTCTTCTTCTTCTTCTTCTTCTTCTTCCTCCTTCCTGTAAATAAGCTGTCGTCTCTTCCGATGGTGGATGATCTTGTACATTAGAGTAGGTGTCAGTGTTTTGGGCTCGCAGACGGGAAGCATGCTTGACGCAGTCCGGAGGTCTGAGCTCGTTTTTCTCTAAAGTCGGTGGGATTTTAACCGATATGAGCCAGTTAGGAAGTCCAGAAGTGGTTGAAACTTCGGGATGTGCTGTTACTCGGTGAGATATCGGTTCGGACCGAGGCCGGGTAAGGTCAAAATGTAACGTCACGTGGGGCGAACCCCTTGAGGAAGGTTCCACTTTCGCCGAATTCTCCGGGAGTCGTGAATCGGAGGCGAGTCCCGAGCTCAAGATGGAAACCAGAAGAGCGGCCGCAGAGAATCCGGTGTTAACTGCAGCGGCTCCGCCCGACCCGTCTTCCGAGCTGAATCCGGGTAAAAAAAAAACCCCGCCACGTCCGAACTTCACACTTTGCTGCAGATTAAAATTCTAAAACACTCGTGCGAGAAGTCAAAATCAAGCTTCTGTTTTTAAAGTGAACACTTATCTTTTTTCCTCATGCCTTTTTTTTTGTTTTGTTTTGCACGCCTGCCTTTATGTTCCTAAATTTATTTTACGTGCCACATCCTGTTCTCTCTCTCTCTCTGTCCCTAATGCCATTCGTCGTTTTGTGAATAATGAACCATCTGTAGTTTATATTTTTAGCAATTTTAATAGTTTTTATATTGGGCTCGTCCGGGACGGCAGGGCGAGACAAAAATGACCTTTTATTTATGACAGAAATGCACTAAATGCAATTTTTTTCAACCCCCTACGTCTTCACTACAAAACTACATTTTGCCATCTTTTTTTTTTTTTTTTTTTTAATTAAAAGAACTGACGTGTTTATATTTCATGGTTACGTCTC
Source organism: Salarias fasciatus (assembly GCF_902148845.1). Taxonomy (NCBI): domain Eukaryota; kingdom Metazoa; phylum Chordata; class Actinopteri; order Blenniiformes; family Blenniidae; genus Salarias; species Salarias fasciatus. The sequence continues at coordinate 8,245,453 of NW_021941230.1, read as the reverse complement.
TTGAGTTGTGATTTCAAGAAGTTTAACAATCAAGAATTTCCTTTAAATTAATTAGAATATTTAAAACTCGACCTCCAGGTAAAGGAAAAAAAATGTTGCTTCTGTGCCGTGGGTTGTTGAACGGTCAGTCATGAATAAATGTTTGGCTCGTGATCGAACTTCAAGCGTGAACGACGGAACCAGATTTTAGCTGCTGACTCCGTTGTTTTATAGGTTTTAGACGTTTAAAGTCCAAAGTTAAAGGAGAAAAGCTAGAAGTAAAATCAAGAAAATGTAAAACCGAGGTTTGATTGACGGCAGCGGGTTTTATCCCTCTGAAGTTCAGCAAATATTTTAAACTTTTAATTTATTTAACGCGACGCGACGGCTCCGAGGGTTTTTAAAACACTATTTGGTTCCGCTATTCTGTGCAAAGTGATGTATTCTTTTTTTTTAGAAAGACGAGCTCTGAGTCGAACAAAAGCTGCCGAGCCTTCGTTCCTTTTAAGCTAACACTTTGTCGCTTTGCTTTCACGCGGAAATCGGCGCGGCGGCGTTTCTTTTTTCCCCGTTAGCTCGGACGGCGCGACTGAAGCCGCTTGCTTTGTAGATAAATGGCGGGGAAAGCCGCGCGACGCTGTGTATATAGACTGTAACGAAACGAAGAATCAAAAACGACTCGGCGTCGTTTTACCTCATGTCAGATGTTTCGCTGAAGACACGCCCACTTCGTCTGAAGACACGCCCAATTTGCGTGAAGGGGCGTGTCTTGCAGCGTAGCTCCGCCCCTGTCTTGCAGTCCTGATATAATCTCCTCCCTCGTGTCTCCTCCCCCCCCCCCCCAAACCCCCAAAACTCTGTACATCACATTATTTATGAACACAACCTAGCAAAGAAGACTCCGCCCCCTCAAACCTACGTTTTTTTAATTGGTTTTTTTTGCAACGTTTTATTCTTATTGTTCAGATTTATCATTCAGACACATTATTGTTCTTAATGTCACTGTTATTCTAATTATTATTATTATTATTATTTCTGTTTTCTGTACAGTACCGTTGTTGAAAATTCTACCTAATACAGAGTCTTCTACTGTAATGTGTCTCTTTTCAATAAAGACGAGAATAATACTTCTTAATATAACCTCACGTCCTCCTGGTCCGACTTTAATTTGAAGGATCCAGAAATGGTTTGGACTGTAAATAACGTTTACTGGTTTGATCTACGAATCGCGATAAATTATCATCACTCTCAAACTTTTTCGGTGAGATGTTAATCATTTGCTCCATGAATAAATCTGATGTTGGTGGCTTTTGGAATGGTCAGAGAAGAGTTTGGGGCAAGCGTCCCGGGGCAGTTTGGCCTCTTTTTGCCTCCGTCAGGGCAAATCAGTTCAGCTGATGCCGTGGAGGTGGAAGAGGAGGAGGAGGGCCTCGGCCCGCCTGATTCCCTCAGGTCTCATTCATCAGCCGCCAGAGATGCCCGGCCTGATTACACTTTGCAAAAAAAAAAAAAAAAAGTAATTAGAGCCTCACATGGGGACGTTTTTGTCCCCTCATATGAGACTCAAGTGTGTTTTTATTGACACTTGATGTCGCATTAAATCTGGAAATGATTCCAACATGCAGCATCAGAGGCTGGAAATGCTCCAAATGTACCACAAACACAGAAACCCCGCTGGCGGAGGTCAACTGAAGCAGAGATCTAACTACACTTTCTGGGTTTTTTAATGTAATATTTTAAATATTTTTAAAATCTTTTCTATTGTCTATTCGACTAAATTGTTATTTTTTTTAATATTAGGTGGAATTCAGATTATTTAATCACAGTAGATTTACCGAAATGTGGCTTTATTAATCAGTAAAAAAACAATCTCCAAAACGTCTGACGTCACGACGCAGCGTTCCGCACCGGGTTACGTCACGACCGTCAATTGTCCTGAAATACCCGCTCAGAGCCAGGTGAGAGTCCCGTGAGCGAAAATAGAAGAAAAACAGCTCCGGTTTCTTCACGTTAAAGGGTGTTTTTTTAAACTTCCGGTGAGCTTGTCTGGCGGGAATCTGCTGCACGTGAAGCGACTTTTCTGGGGTCTCCGGAGCTCAGGTGAGGTGTTTTTGTTGGGGCTGTTTCAGCACAATGTTCAACAACAAACACTTCCGCATCCGGGTGAGTTCGATTAATGACGTCACCGGATCCTGGCCCAGGCTGAATGGAAAACATTTATCGTGCTTAATAATAATAATAATAATAATAATAATAATAATAATAATAATAATGATAATAATAATGATAATAATAATAACAATAATAATAATTGTTTGGGTATGTTGTAGCATTTTGATCCTATTATTTTTATTCAGATTATATTTGCGTGCTGACCAATTTCCTTCTGAACGCGCGAACTCAATTTTCCTCCAAAATATTCTCAGTTTTGAATTTGATCACATCTGGAATGAATTAAGTTTTAGCACGGAAACGAAGCAGAAAATCGCTGCTTTAAGTTTAATTTTGCACGAGAACTTAAACAAAAGACTTAAACTTACAAATAAGGCTTTAAACTATAATTTTAAAAATGTATTTAAAAAACGTATTTTGGTAATTATTTTTCTTTCACTTAAAAATTATGAATTATATTTTTTATCTAATCTAATTATTTAATTTCGATTAAATATAAGTAATTACTATTGTTTTTAATAATTCCATGTAGCTTTCTTTTTTATATATATATATATTTTTGGGATGTGCTCGTTGTTTTATGCACAAATGAATAAATATCCAGATCACGAAGAGAGACAATGCAGCTGTTCACATCTGTTTCATCTTTTAATTCACACTTTTTTTCTTTTCTTCCACCTCCAAGAGTCAGGGAATGTTAGTTACCTTTGCACAGTTTTATATAAATAAGTTAGCAGCGTCATTTCGTCCAAAAATAACCGTAAAGAAAAAAAAAGAAGTGAAGCGATGATCCGGAGAGCAGAGACAGTCTTCAGTAGCACACAAAGGAACAACAGTTTTTGGTCCCGGGACGGTATGTACACGACGGGGGGGAGGAGGAGGTCAACCTGTTGATGTGACAACATGTCAGTGTGTCTCTTCCTCCTCCTCCTCCTCCTCCTCCTCACTGCTGTGCGTCTTTACGCAGCGTTTTGTTGCTTCGTCCTGCAGCTGAACGAGTCACCCAGTCTCCTGTTGAGGCTCCAATTGTTCTTCTTTTTTTTTGGGGGGGGGGGATATTTTCAAAACAGATTGGTAAAATGTGAAATAACTGTAATTGGATGAAAAAAAAAATCAGATTTGGTCTAAATGTGTTTTTCTTCTCCCAAACTCTGCAGAAATGAAATCAAATAGATTTGAAAGCGCGGCCTCTGAAAAAAAAAAAAAAACAATCCGGAGTTAATTTTCTGATTGATTGTACTTTATTTAAATCCACTTTAAATTTCTTACTTGTGAAAACCTTTAAACATCCAAAATCTTTTTTTTGTTTTTGTCCCTCGGTAATACATGTCATTATGTGAATTGCCGGAAATTCGCCTTAATTCGATAAAACACTGAAAATGCGCGGATAATTTTGTTTGTTTGTTTTTACGTTTTTTGGTAAGGAAAAGCAGATTTGATCTCTTTATTAAGGTCGTTCTGATCAGTTGAGTGTGAATTCGTGTTTCCGTTAAATTGCCAGTCAGAGGCCTGTTCGGTGAAAAGGGAATTAAAGTAAAAACGTTTTTGCACCGGATTTCAAACGATGAGACCGGAGGATCGGTGTTTTGGGTGGAAGTGGGCCTGTCTCCGGGGCTCCGGGCGGGTTCAGTCTCACGGCCGGGCCTGCTCCATCTGCTGGTGCTGACTCCTTATTGCGAAGCGGCTCACGTGCACCGGGATGGGCACCACGATCTTGGGGTTCCGGGACGGCTCCCCGGACTTGTTGTTGACGTTCCCGGCCTTGACGCGTTTCCACTTGGCGCGCCGGTTCTGGAACCAGATCTTCACCTGCACCTCGCTCAGCTTCAGCGCGTGCGCGATCTGCGAGCGCTCGGTGAGCGACAGGTACTTCTTGCAGTGGAACTCCTTCTCCAGCTCCAGCAGCTGCTCGCTCGTGAAGGCCGTCCGCCGCCGCCGGTTCTTCCCGCCGCCGGAGCTGCCGCCGCCGCCTCCTCCACCTCCTCCTCCTCCACCTCCTCCTCCTCCTCCTCCTCCTCCTCCCCCGGAGCCGTGCATGTGCGCGCCGTCGTCCAGGCCGCCTCCGCCGCCGTCCCCGTCCTCCTTGTGGCACAGCGAGGTGAGGTTGTCGTCGGAGCTGTAGTCCAGGTCGCTGTCCATGGAGAAGCTCTCGTCCTTCCGGCCGCAGTCTTCCTCCTTGGAGTCTTCTTTACTGAGCGCTCTGCCTGGAAGCAACCCGCAAACTCCAGTTAAGCCCCGTTAGAACAGAAATCAGCAGAGAAAACATCAGAATTTATTTTAAAAAAGCGCATTTTTATTTGTCACTTTAAATATTTTTAAACTAACTGCTTTCAATTTAAAACTCCTACATTATAAACAGTTTTAAATATCTGAAACGAGCAGAGGAAGCTTCAAAGATAATTCTTAATTGTTCTTATTAAAACTAAATTCAAAATAAAGGCTGTTTAAAAAAAGAAAAAGGAGGGCGACATCTGTAGGAGTAAATTAAAGAGGGTGAGGAGGGGTGAGGGGGTGGGGGGGGGGCGGGGGGCTGCCCCGTGTCAATATCCATCATCACATGAGTGTTTAGATCACCGCGGAAAAACACGCTCTGCGGGGGGATTTTTTTTTTCCCCCCCCACCTCTTTCTTTCACGCGTAATTACGCACAGAGCGTCTCCGCGCGGCCTTCAAGCGCGCGTGAACCCGGAGCTGCCGGAGACTCAATCATGTCACATGTGATCACAAATAATGGACTCAAGAGGGAACAAATGTCTGTTTTATATCATCGACCAATAAAACCATCACGTCCCTGAACAACGGTTTTTCTTTTTCTTTTTTTTCTTTTTTTTTCATTCTAGTGGAAAACATGAAATTCTCCAGTGATTCATCGCGCGCTGTGCCACAGGTGAAGACTTTTGGGCAGTAAATAAATAGAAATAGGATTGAATTCGTCCCGCAGGTGAATCTTTTTTAAGTCAAACATCTGAAACAACAGAGCGAAATGCTGATTTGCAGATGATTGAAAAGGAGCTTCGGGGCCTCCGGCGTCACATTTATGGAATAATTCATGACTGTCATTTATTTTAAAGCCACCTACACAACTCCCGACAATAAATGTTTAAACAGGCTTTCGGAAATGGTTACTTAATATTTAGATTTGTTGCTTTTAGAGAGTTAAAAAATATATTTTTTTTCTCAAGATTTTTTTTCTTTAACCAACAAAAGTCAGATTTTAACTTTGTTTGAATAGATTTAGAAAATGTGACAAAAATATTGAAATATTCTGGCATTTTTTTTCTTGAAAAATGGAATAAGATCATTGAAGTTTGCGCTAAAAAAAAACTCCAAAAAACGATACAATTAAAAGTCAATCGGTGGATATTGTATTAGAATAAACTTTATAATAGTAGAAAACTTTCCCCCCCCAGTCCTCCCCTGACTCCCCCCGCATCCCGGCCGTCCTCCGCCTCCTACCTGTGGACGTTTGCACGGACGCGTCCGTGTCGTGGAACGCCGCCGGCAGCGCCTCCTTCCCGGCCAGGAACGCCTTCGTCCCGTCGTCCGCGTCCAGCCGCTGCTCCTGAGTTTTGTCGAAGATGCCGTGCAGCGCCTGAGAGCCGAACTTCCGGGCCGCGTCCTGGTGCTGCTGCGACGGGGAGAAGCCGCCGGGCAGCGACGCCATGAGCGTGGAGGTGAGCGCCATGCCCTGCGTCAGGCCCTGCGCCAGGCTGGAGCAGAAGCCGCCCTGCAGGCCGGACAGCTGCGGGTGCGCGTGGTGGCCGGCCGGGAGCGCCTGCTGCAGGGCCGGGGGCGGCGGCGGGGGCGGCTGCAGCACCACCGACCTGTACGGCATGAACATCGGGTACCCGGTGTAGACGAAGTGTCCCGGGCTGGGCTGCGGTGGCCCCCCGATCAGAGAGTCGATGCTGAAGGCGGTGGTGCTTCCGAGTGGCCGCTGCATCACCATGAAGGACGGACTGAACGCCGCGCTCATATGAACGACCGCCGGAGCTCAGGGGGAGCGGGGGAGAAGGCGCGCTGCGGGCGGGACGGGGCCCCCGGTGGAGCCGCGGGTGAGCCGGACTTCAGAGGAGCGGTAATCCGAGAGGAGAAAACCAATCCATGAGCGCGGCGGAGGAGAGGGAGAGTGTCCAAGAAGAAGAAGAAGAAGAAGAAGAAGAAGAAGAAGCAGGCAGCCGCGGTCTCTTGAAGTTCCCCGGGAAACGAGCCGCTCCGGCGCGCGCCGCTCCGTGACGCACCGTGCGCACTGTGGAGCTCCGAGCCGTCCCGCGTGCGCCTCCACCTCAGCTGGACCGGAGACGGAGTCAGAGCGGCCGGACGCTTCTCCCTCACTTCACCCGCCGCGTGTCAGGTGTGTGTGTGTGTGTGTGTGTGTGAGAGAGAGAGAGAGAGAGAGAGACAGAGAGAGAGACAGAGGCGTGTGTGTGTGTATGTGTGTGTGTGTTTGTGTGTGCCTGTGTCTGCTGCCCGCTTCGCGCGCGTCCAGATGTGTTTGGGATTTGAATTGCGCTCCCCCCTGTTTAATTGCGCTCCCTCCTGCTCGCTGGCCCCGCCCCCCTCCCCGCGCTCTGCGCCCCGATTGGCTCTCGGACATGACTCCGCCGCTCGCCCTCAGGTCTCCTGGACGCACGCCAGCCACACTAAATTGGATCCACGGGCCGTTAAAGAGCGCGGAAACGGAGCATTGTAAATAATCAGATGCGCATATTCAGTAAATAATCCGGTCTGCCCCCCCCCCCCCCCCCGACCTGACTCCAGCAGGCGGACTCCATCATTTCACATCCAGCTCCTCCAGGCTGACTGGATTACATCCGTTAACATCACTCAGATCATTTAATCACAGATTCCAGGGAGCCTCACTGATCCGCCGGACCTCAGCAGTTCCAGTGATCGTCTCGCTCCGAAACTTTGAGAAAACTCCGGAGATGTCTGTATGTTCTGCTCTCCTTTGGCCTCGTGGAAGTCGTGGGCTGTATTTATGACTGGACACTTGTTGTAAGTCAATGTAATCCAGATTATGGTTCATTCAGGAGAAACTACACATGCAAACATGAGATTTAGAGAATTTTTTTGGTCATTTTAAAGCAAAACTCACTTCCACAATCAATTAAACGCGTTTCTATTAGGTTCTATAAATGTTGTTGGATCTTACATTTCTCCTCCGAGAACAAAATTTTTAAAAAAGGATCCTCTGTTTTAATTCAAGTTTATACTTTATGACTTTTGATCATAAATGTGAAACCAGAACAAGTGAAATTCACGTTCTGTCCCTCAGACTTTTAAAGTTTAGTAAAAAAATCCATGAAAATCCGATGTTTAAGCACTTTTAATGGTTTTTGTGAAACAGATCCACCTGAGATTTGTCACGTCTGCAGCTGAAACCACATTTTGAGGCTTTAAATCTTCAACAGTCAGTCAAAGGAGTCAGTTTTGGTTTGTTGTAATTTGAGCTGAAATGTGTTTCTTTTGTGTGTGATGAGGAGACAGCAGGTGTGTGTGTGTGTGTGTGTGTGTGTGTGTGTGTGTGTGTGTGTGTGTACCAGGTGTGTACCTGCGGTTCGCCGCCGCTGTTGATGGCGCTCTGCGATTACCCGGCGATCCGTCTCCGCCGACGCTCTAAATCACAATATTTGCTCGCGCGCCGGCATCACGCGCCGCCATAATGAATCCCGTAATGGCTTCCTCATCAATTAATGCCGAACCCCCGTCGATGGCGACCGGAGGCTGAGCGGACGCCGCTGACCTTTGACCCCCCCCCCCCACCACCACCACCTCCCTACCCGTGGATCTCCCTGCAGACCCCGCTGCTCCTCCTCCCCGGCCGAGTCAAGGGCATGCATGGATACCTCCTCCTCCTCCTCCTCCTCTTCCTCCTCAGGGTCACCGGGACGCCGTCTCATTAAAGGCGGCCCGATCCGCAACTGCAATGCAGACATTAAATAGCAGTATTTTTCAATTAGGGCCGACAAATTCAATCAAAATTCCATAGATTAGGATGAAATGAGGCATGGGTCATTTACAAGGGAATTTAATTGCACGGCCATTAGACAAATAGTACGGCGGCCTCTGTCTCATTATCAATCATGCGGGGGCATCAATAGTAAAAGGTTGTGAGGCGGCGGAGGTGGAGTGGGGGGGGGGGGTGTAAGGGGGTGCCCGTGGCTGTGAGCGCCCGTGCACGCTCCTCGTGCGCGCCCGCCGCGCCGCCACCTCTGCAGAGCGGCTAATAAATACCCTCTTTTGTGCTTATAAATTATCCAGTTTAATTAACAACATGGATTATGATTGGACTATGATTTAATTAAACCTTTCCTGCATGCAAGTGGAGCGCCGCGGCCATCCATTATGGAGCTGGGTGGGGGGAAGAGGGGTGGAGGGGGGTGAGGAAGGAGCACTAAATGAAGCTGCCTCTAATAGGAGCTGCTTACCTGCTCGCAGCGTCCGCCGCCGCGCCGAGCGGCCATAAACGGGCCGCCAATGGCCGCCCAACGTTTACCGAAATAAAGCAGTTTGACGTGGAAGAGGAAGAAGGGAGCGTCCCCGCCTCTCCTCCTCCTCCTCCTCCTCCTCCTCCTCCTCCTCCTCCTCACGCCGCCGTCCTCCCCCGCCACTTCAAATCCAGAGCTAAATGGCACAATCCCGGAGAGTTTGCCGATATTAGTGCCACATGTTGTAAAGTCGAGGGGACGTGGCGGGGAAAAGCAATTACACTGCAGAGGAGGGAGCAGATGCAGGGACGGGTGGAGGGGAGGTCGCCCCGGGCGACCACGCCGCCGCTGCCGCCGCCGCCGCTCCTGCCGCCGCCACGGCGGCGTGACACAATTCAGTCAGAGCAGAGCAGCGTGGCCGTATCAACCTTTTCATCAGGCGGTAAATGCCAGGCTGGATTTCCTCACAGAGAGCAAGGCTGCGGCGTGGGGAAATGTTTGGACGATCCCGCTCTGCGGCAACGCAGCATTCAGGAGAATTCGGATCGTTTCCAAATCCGCGGCTCAGTCAGCGTCTGGATTTACATCACTTATTCTTAATTTCTCCTATAATGATTTCGCCATAAAAAGCTGCTGAAGTAAAGATTTAGCCACCAAAACGTCATGTTTCAGTTTAAACAACTAATTTACCGGGTTAGCCTGGTTTTGATACCTGGTTTTCTTGGTGTCTAAATTACCTATTTTGCGCTAAAACTACTCGGTTTGATTTAGATTTACCCCCTGAATCAACTTGTTTGGACTGGTTTTGGTTCAGAATATCATAAAATGGAAGCAGAACTTTGTTTTCCTGGTCTGTGAAGAGCAGTACAGGTACCTCAGCACTTTCCCGCCATTTTCTGGAGAAAAGGCGGGAAAAGTTGTCTCTTGTAAACTTGTGCATTTGTTGACTGGAGTTTCCGATCTGTGTTTGATCGGGTTTTTCTGTCAGGATAAAACGAATAATAATCTAAGCTGATAATCCTCAGATCAGTGTTTTTGTGCCTCTTTACCACATTTAGCTGAGCCCCAAGAGATGTTCACTGATCGTAGGATATCTGTGATTTGAGGGAAAGTCTTAACACTAGATCTTTAATTTTCAAAAAATGAGGAATTCAACTTTAACATTTTCATTTTTGTCCACTGCAGGCACGGCGTGACATCGTTGGGGTTATCAGTAAGTAAAATTAAAAAAACATTCTTCATAAACATGGTCTCTGCAGAGGCGGGATAAAACAAAATGTCTTATTTTACCTCCAAATGTCCAAAAATCCCCGGTCTTATGATTAAACCTACCTAAACTGAGCTCTTCTTGCTGTTTCGCTCGCAGATCAATGAACATTTAGAGCAGCGATTGGATTTCTGATAATCAGAGCTGAAAGGGGCTCGATTGATTGGCCGATGAGGTCGCCCCTGATCCGATTGGCGGCGGGGGGGGGGTCACATCGATCGCTGATCTCCAGGAAAACCTTCATCTGAGGTTCAAAAACAGAAAACTCAGGTGTCAGTTAACGACTCCATCCAGCGAATCTGCCTCTGTCTGTCTGAATATTTCACATCTTCTGAAAGTTAGCGCTGAGAAAACACGAGCGCGCCATCGGACGGCGTTCAGGGCGGATCGATTCAGACAGCAGTGGGGCGTTCAACGGGCTTTTCTTAAGGCATACTTCATGTACGCTCAGCTGATCGTGTGCCGGTCAATAGTTCACAATCTTCTCCTTCCTCTAACAAGCTCCAAATGATGGTTTCTGGACACACGTTCACCGACATCTGCATCAACGCCGATGGACGCTGCGGTGACGAAATGATGAAAATAACAGTAAAAGAAGCAACAGAAATCAAACAAATAAAAAAAAAAAGAGCAAGAAAGGATGTTCTGATAGTAGATAATCCTGGACTATATATAAAAAAAAAAGGCGTTAGTTAATAATTAATATATAGTTTTCGCAAAACTCCTGAGGTGAAAATGCAGAAAAATGTTTAAAACAAAAGTGAGCCAGAGCTGCTCCCGGGTTTACTGGGCTCTCTCTCTCTCTCTCTCTCTCTCTCTCTCTCTCTCTCTCTCTCTCTCTCTCTCTCTCTCTCATAACCTTTTATTTCCAGTTTATTCGTGACTGTTTCCTCCGTGGCTGGTCAGAGACTCGGACTCATTAAAGCCTCCGTTATGTGTCGATCAGTCCGACGGTAAAACCCTGACAACACCGAGACCGAGCCTGAGATCATTTCATTCCCATTTCTCCTCATTTTTTTCCCCCCCACATGAAATTTCATTAAATAGTGAGTAATTGTAGTGAACTCAGCAGAGTGACTGGGCCACAGCGCCCCCTGCAGGCCCCCCCCCCCCCCGGCGGAGCCCCGGGATCTTTCCGGCCCGGTAACCTCCGCGGGAGTTTTTGGGGGGAAAGTCTGCCGCCGTGAGCCGGAAAATTCAGACACATTATCCAGGCGAAGCCCCGAGGAGCGGCGCGGGTCGCAGCCGCTTAAACACACACGCGGGAATCCGAGTGATGGAGGACGACTCATTTGTTCCGTCTCGCTCCGCGGCTCCCATCCGGAGAGGCTCCAGCCGGAAGTGTCAGGAGGGAGGAGACGTCTGCGGTTTGATCACACGCAAGAGGTCTAACACTAAAGATTACGATTATTTAAAATACTCAGTTATTAAAAGTAGAATGTTGTTGAATTTTAATCAAACCAAACAGTTGAATTGAAAACGGTGTGAAATCAAAAATTCAAGAAATCTGAATTAAGCATTGACTCAATGAAAGTAAAATAAGTGCATCATAAAGGAATCAAGACAACGATCTTAAAAGTATGACACATTTAGTTAAAAGATAATTATTCAATTACAGAATGGTTAATCAAATTGTCTGAAAATATTTTTTCCATAATCAAAAATTTTCCGGTAAAAAATAATTTTGATATGAAACTGATAGTGGTGTAGCATTTTAGCAGAAAGCTAGTTTACATCTATTGAAGTGAAAAAAAAAAAAAGAAATTCTCTATCAAAGTTCCTTTTGAAAAGTTCAAATTGAAAAGAATTGATTAGAAAAATAAAGAAATAATAATAAAAAAATGCATTGTATTTTTTCTATTAGATAAAAAAAAGTGATTAAATAAATTATATTTAAAATGTTAAGTAGTGCTGTCAGTTTTTGTCGCATTATTTCGTGATTAATTCATGGAGAGTTGTCAACAATGTTTTAAATTGCGATTGCAGAATTCGCATTAGGGTTAGCAATTGGCTAAACTAGAAGAAAGAAGAGAGAAAACTCATTTTTCATTGTTTTTCCTCTCTGTTCAGTCCAGCTGAATTATGAGGATTAGATTCTTCATCTGAAGATTCAAATGTAACAGGAATCCTCCTGTGGCATCGACGTTCTGGACTGTCCAGCGCTGAAAGGTTAAATGGGACTGGAGTTCCCTTGAGCAACTCGGCTTTAACGTGTTGGATGGTTGAAATTCCTCATTACTGAGTGTTTTCTGATGTGAAACTGCTCCATTTAAGTTAAAACATTCAGATAAAGTGATTTTTGTGCATTACATTGATTTTGTGTGTTGATTTCAATTTCACAAAGGATGTGATTCATCACGATTAAGTGTTCAGATCTGCGATTAATCAGTTAAACTTTTTTGATCGATTGACAACACTAATTTTAAAATTACCGTTAAATACAATTAAACTAGATCCAACTGATAAGAAGTAAAGTTTTCCTGAACCCTGAAGTCATTTAACAAAAAAAATATAATGAATAAATGGACAAATTGAACTTTTCAAAGTGAAATGTCAAATACCATCGAATTGAATCAACGATGAAATAATTACTTCATTATTAAAACTTAAAAAAATTTGATACAAATAGTCAAGAAAGGTAAAAATTGAAAAAAAAATCAAAATTTATGTTTTCAAATTTAATGTTACATTTAATCAATGGATTGAAAATAATGAATATTGATGAATGTTAATTCATATTTGAAGATATAATTAGAAATTATTAAAACGTAAATCCAGAAAATGATAGAATGAAAATGTTATAATTTGATTTTGAGTCGACGGCTGAGTCGACGACGGTTTATGTGAACGTCCTGCTCGTCCTCTGAACCCCTGGTCCTCCTGGTCTGGGTGGTGCTGCTGGGCGGTGTCCCCGAGGCTCCGCCCCGCCGGTGGGGTGGGTCCCCAGCTCCCGGGGTCCAGGTGGGGTCTGGGCGGAGCGCCCCGGCCCCGCCCGGTCCTGCCTTCGCCTCCCTGTGATCTCCTGGGTTCACGGAGCCACGTCTGACCCGCCGCCGTCAACTTTCCCAGCGGCCGGGAGCAGGTGTTCCCGCCGCCGCTGATCACTGTGATTACAGACCCAAAGCGGCCGCCCCTCCTCTTTAGGCATGTAAAGGCACACGGCCCGACCTTTGACCTCCGCCCATAAACACATGCTGCTCCAGATCAGACACGAAGCGTGCAGACAGCCAGAGTCAGACAAACTCGATTGTGTCGGCCGACAAGTTCACGCAGACTTATTTCATTAGCCCGGCCGCCATGTGTGCCGGGACCGCCGCCGCAAAACAGAAAGGCAGGAAGCGGCCGCCGCAATTGGGTTAGAGCCCAGTCCTGGTGGTTTCCCCCTCCGTCGCAGCACGAAGGCTGTGAAGGACGGCGAAGGCGCCAACTAAACCGTCGCCGCCATGAATGGCGGCCTTGTCTCCGCCGGAGGTTCTCACAGGGGAATGTCCGTCGGCTCTAACGCGGTTATCGCCTTCACGAGCTCTGCTGTCTGGGTGGAGATCAGCTGCTTCCCTCCACCCTCCTCCATCAGGATCTCCACCCGGACACCGGTTCAACTCATCCAGATCCCAGCCGTCTCTCCTCCGGTGTCCCTCAGGGTTCTGTCCTCGGCCCCATTCTCTTTGTCGTCTTCATATTTTTTTTTTTAGATAAAATCAGTTTCATCATGTGACCTTGAGCGTCCTGAAAGGTCGCGATGAGTAAAGCGTGGCGCCGTTGGCAGTTCTTCCAGCGCGGCGGCTTGTTTTTCGGCTCGTATCATCAGGTGCGTGGCGCTCCCGGGGTCACGCTCGCTGTCTTTCTTTCGTGCGCGGCTCTTCGTTAAGGTGTGCAGCAGGACACGCTCGAGACGCTCTCTCTGTGGGAGAGCGGCGGCCTCATTAAAAAAAAAAAAAAAAAAAAAAAAAAAAGTCTCCCCGGATCTGATCATCAGCTCTAATTAAAGCGGCGTTTTGTGGCGCGATGGGTCGAGCCTCATCAGGAGGCTTTCCGAACGCGAGTCTCCCTGAAAAGAGCTGTGACAGATCGCTGGCTGAGCGTCAGGCGGCACTTAGTTCTGCCCCATTGTGTCAGGTAAGAGGCTGTAATGAGAGCGGAGCGAGACGGGGGAGACGGCGCGGATCTCACACCGAGGCGCGCACGTCCTGCGTTTGTTTGTCGTCGGGAGACGAAGCGGCGAGGCCGTCGGGATCATGGCTGCTCGCTCGGCTCAGGCATTTAAAATGACATGAGGTTGAAAATCGCCTGAAAGTACAAATGAATAGTGATCAATTCCCATCACAACCATCTCACAGTAAGATCCGATGGCAGCTTGAAAAAAATGACACAAGTGATTGAAAAACAGGAATTGAAATAATAAAAAGACCTACAAAGGAATGGAATGAACAAAATTGACTAAAATGAAGGAAAAAAAATGCTAATGTGACAAAAGATAAATGTTTGAAGTGTACTACAGCTTCATTAAAATAAGATTATATCAGGAAAAAGAAGTGTGAAACACTGAAAAAAATTTGAAAAATGACCTAAATCCATGTGAAACATCTTGAAAGAGATGAGAATGACTTCAAAAAGTCTTTAAATGGTTAAACATCAACTTTAAGCTATTAGAAACATCCTAAATCAATGAAGAAACCGTTAAACATCTACAAGAAGATTCAAGTTTTTTTTTTTTCAATTTTTGAAATACCAAAGAATTTAAACACAAACAAGCAAAATTTAACCTGAGTCATCCAGAAAAATTCACGTGTATTGAAAAATGTGATCTGAAATACATAAAGCGTCTTAACATACACTGGAGTAGCTTTGAAATTTTAACTTTAAAGAGATGATTAATAAATAAAATTCAGGGAAAACCACTAAAAACAGACTGAAGGTGTCAGAGTTGTTATAATCGCTGTGGAGAAGTCAAGATGGCGGCGGATCTGCAGTCAGACTGCGTGAGCTCTGCGGAGCGCCGTTCGGTAGGTTGCGGGTTGTAGAACCCCAGACACGTGAACTTGGCGATAATGAGGCGGCGGCGGCGGCGGCGGCGGCGCTCGGTCTTCAGAAGACGCAGCAGACAGAGGAGTCAACAGCCACGTTAACCCCGGGATGTTCGCACCTTTGATGGAGCGGCGAGCGCCGGCCTCCCCCGCGCCGCGGATCCAACATCATTATCCGGGGAGAGAGACAGTATGTTTCGGCCCTCGCCGGCGGTAATGAGCCCTCGCCGATCATCCCTCACGCCGTAATTAGTGCCGGGGCCCGCCACTCGGGTCCCCCGCTCGCCGCTAATGGAGTGAACAAGGCAGAAAACGAGCGCCATTAAAAGGCCGGAACGTGAATCCAGGCCCGCCACGTGAAACTCTCGAAACATAATCGTCTTCATCATTCAGCCGCACGAGTCCGCCGGCCTCCCCGGGACCGCCGACGGATGGATCGGCACGGCGGCGGCGGCGGCGCTTTAAACGTTAGCTTTAGCGTCCGACGGCTCTTGAAGCGTTTAGTTTAGTGTTTAGTGCCTAAAATGGAAAACGTTGAGTTTTCAGATGCAGTAATCAATGTAAGAATGTAAGAATAAATATATTGGTCGACTAGTTGAGGTTGGTTCTGTTCTCGCCGCCAATCTGCAGGAGGCAATGAAGCCACATTCATCCTGTTTCATCCCACACCTGTAGAAAGGTCAAAGGTCAAAGCCTTGGCGCCCAGATGTTGGAATCGGCGAGGTGCCTGATTGGCCCGTGAGCGCGGGCCAGATGAGATGAGCCGGAGGGGGCGGGGCGTGCGACGCCCCACAAGGTCGGGGATGGTCAGAGGCGTGCGGGGTGACGGGGGCGGGGTCAAGGTCTGAGCTGAGGATGATGATGAAGATGACGAAGAGGAGGAGGGGGCCGTCGTCCATATCTCCTTGTTCTGTCTGATTCCACCGCGGAGCCTCGCCGCCGCCCCGATTACAGATCAATTAGAGGAACAGAGAACAATTAGCCAGCTGGCTTTCATGAAACAAAGCAATTAATGCAACACTAATAAGTCAGATTTTGAGCAATTCAACATCAGCCGCTAATCATTCGCTAATTACTCTGATGACTCTTTAGTGCGCCGCATAACGAGCGATTAATCGGACAGATTTGGATCTTCAGCAAACTCCTGTGAGCTGCTGCTGCTGCTGCTGCTGCAGCTGCTGGGACGTCAACATCTGGACCACATGTCGCCCCGACACCACTTCTGATGTCGCTCCGGATCGCGGATCGAGCCGGCAGGAAACTAGAAGTAGCATAAAAACTTGTTTAAAGATTCAGAGAAGGGCGCTAAATGACAGACGGGTGAAGAGGAAGCGGCAGTTTGGCTCTCAGCTCTGAGGAATGTAAAACAGTGGATCCTGGTTGTTGTCAGTCGAATTACCGTCACTGGAAATGAGCTCCGGGGGTCAGCCTGGGGGTCATGTTGAAATTCAGATGAGTCCTCCACCCTGCAGCCCTCCTCCGCCTCTCCGCCCTACCCTCCATCCCCCCAACAGCAACAGTAACAGTCATGTCTGAAACATGAAAACATGAAGGAGCGAGAAGAATTATTTAAAAAAGCGTTTGGAAAGAGACGAAAATGAAGCATCCAAAATAATAAAATCACACTGAAGCAATTTGGAGACTGAAACTTTTAGCTACACTAAAAAAAAAAAAAAAACCTTTGAATGGGAAATATTTTTAAAAAATTCACCATGACTCAATGCACCATCTGGTGGTGAGAAATTGTATTGCACGGCTAAACAGAATGAGAAAATTTGGCGCAAACTTTTGCGTTACGTGTTTTACTTGTTGCATGATTGAAGCATATTTTAAATCTAAAATCTAAGCGGTTCTCGGTGACTTCATGGGAAATGTATTTATACTTTTTTTTTTAAAAATTCCAGTTCACCTTCAGAGTCTATCGCTGGAAAGGGACACGTTTTAACTTGTGTTTTGTTAAAAACAGTACTTCTCAGGCTTAATGTAGGAGGATAGATTTGAATGATAAAACACCAAAATCACTCATAAATAAATGAATAATTGTGGGTTTTTTTCTGAACTGACATGTAGAAACACAGATGGGACCATCGGGGGAATCTGCAGGGGGAGCGGCGGCTGAGCTGGAGCTCGGGTGGAGCAGCGCCGCTCAAACCAGGTGAAGGCCCATTAAAAGGCAGCTGTTCCCCCCCTCAATTACAGCCCCGCGCTCGGGGTAAGTGGCGTCCTGGCCGGCGAAGGTCAGGGCAGCTGGGAGGGTTAATCACAGAGCGGGACGGCCTGTTTATGGCCCTGTGTGTGTGTGTGTGTGTATATGTGTGTGTGTGTGTGTGTGCTGCAGAAACTCTCAGTTTTCACCCTACCCGCAGCAGTTCCCATCAGACCCGGTGAAACAAGAGCAGTTTAGACACAGCCAGACTCACTGAAGCCACTTTATTTCACCTTTTATTGTCATTTAGTGAGGTTTTCTGAGAATCTTCCTGCCTTTTCTTTCGAGAATCGTTCTTCCAGCTTTGTGTTTTTCTCTGTCTGCGGTGGTGTTTGTTCAGTTCAGTGAAGACAGGAGCGGTCTGGCCGCAGGAGGGGTCCTCACGTTGCGGCTGTGACAGAATTCAAATGTTGGAGCTGATGCTGGGACTGCGGTCGTCACCCAGAGGATCCCTTCAGGGATCAATAATCATTCCTAAGTCACTGACACAGATACATACATGTATATATGTATTTATGCAGCAGATAGACAAAAGGTCTCTGCTATGTGTGTGTGCATGTGAGTGAGGGTGTGCACGCTGCCCCGTGGGGCCACAACTGGAGCGCACACGGCGGCGGCGGCGTTGTCTTCCCACTGGCGGCCCTCTCTCTCCTGGCGTTCAGGGAGTAATTGCATTAAGAAGGTGACGCCGTTTGTTCTGCTCGCTGAGCCCACCTGGGCCGAAGACACAGGGCCCCACACACACACACACACACACACACACACACACACACACACACACACACACACACACACACACACACACACACACACGCGCACACACACACACACACACACACACACACACACACACACACACACACACACACACACACACACACACACACACACACTCCCAGCTCTCCTTGCCTCTTCACTGAGTTCTTCTGTGTGTTCATCAGCAGTCGGTTCTCCCTGTCTGCAGTCCTGGGGGACCCTCTTTGGGAAGTGGGTCAACAGCTCGATAGCAGCCAGAGTAAACACACACACACACACACACACACACACACACACACACATACACACACACACACACTCAGAACCCCTCCGGCCACAATCAGCAACAATGCCAATTACACACAGGCTCATTAGCAGCTCCTTCAAACCCTCAGTGTTTCTGCTAAATTAACCCAAGTTAAGATATTCCAGAGTGAGCAGATAAACTGTGAGCTGCTGTCTGTGTCGACAGGCCCGTGGAGGACAGGACGATGTGTGTATGTGTGGAGCCAGCAGGGGGCGCCGCAGCCTGCTGACTGAAGGGTGGAGGCCAGAGATTCACTCTGAAAGTGAAAATTAAAAAAAAAAAAAAAAAATCAAACCCAGCCACCTTTTCCCAGTGAAAACAAGCTGTTGCGTTGAAAAGAGAGTAAAATGCTGCAGCGGAGGATCAGATCAGTGGATCAGTCACCGAGGAGCTGAATCTCTGGGACAGCCGCATTCCTGAAAACACTCTTTGCCCTCACATCTCTGATATTTCCATTCGCTTGTGTCCCAGACCATCAAACGTGGTGTGATGCTTGGTGTGAGCCTGTGGCGCCCTCTGGCGGCTGAAGCCCGCAAGCTCTGCTCCAAAATCCAGTTTTAACTTGGATTGATAATAATCCTGTTTGACCAAAAACACCTTTCATAATAACAATAATATATATTTTGCATGACAATTTCTTTTACATTTTCTCAAAGAGCATCCCTAAACGCTTTATGAGAGAAATGGAGGAAGATTCAGATGTTCCAGAGACCAAAGTGGAGCCGTTCCTGAGTCGGAAAGATCTGGAAAAGACTATTCATGCTTTTATCAGCTGAAGGCTGCTGTAACGCCCTCTATGTTGGCCTCAGCCAGTCTTCAGTCTTCACGTCTCCAGCTTGTGCAGACCGCCGCTGCTGATGTTCAACAGGCGCATCCAGATGTGAACACGTTACTCCTGTGCTCCTGTACTTATTTTTGCCTGTTGTGATTTATTTATTTATGTAATTTTCTAGAGGGCTTTGTAGCATGACATCACCTTCCACAGCCCAAACCTAAAAGTTCTTTTAGAGCAATAAAAATTCTACACTTTAAATTAACTATTTGAAAACTATCATCGACACAATTCAGTTCAACTTCAAATTTATTCTTCCAACAGAAAAAACCCCCCACAAAACAACGGTAATCTAAAGAGTTTGAGCTTTGTTCTAAGCAAAGAGCTGTATTTTGATTAGTCATTGTAAAGGAAACAATCAGAAGAGGCTCATTGGTTCGTCATAATTTAATCAATACCAGTGCTATTTTAAAGTCTTTCAATTTGTTGAAAGCAAGAAGCCAAACGCTGATTTATTCCACTGAAAATACACCGGAAGTCCACACATTTACCTCGTCATCCGAGACATTTTACTTTGAAGACGCTAACAGGAAATGTCACACTGATTTTAACTTTCTAACTTTACTTGTTGTAGTTTCCACTTGTGGCCAATAGAGGGCGACCGTCCACTCATCCAGAACACAGCGGCGGTCAGGACGGTGAATGGAGGAGATTTTAGCTAATTGTTTCTTTGTTGAATTATTTAAAGTCAATACTAAATCTTTGACGAGGCATCCGCGTGAAGAAAAGAGTAAGTTTAATCCAGGAAGTTTGATTGTAATCTATTTCTTTCAAATGGTGGTGGTAGTCCCTACTTTTGACCAAAGTTTTAAATACACTCAATAAACATTCAGCAGACATTCAGACTATAACTGGAACTGGAACTGTAATTAAAATGAAAATGAAAACATTTTAATTATGTGTTTTATTTACTTTACTTCCCCAAATGTTTTTTTTTTTTTTTTTTTTTTTTTTTTTTTTTTTACGAGTTTTATGAACCGCCCCCCTCCAGACAGACAGTGGACTGCTCCATCGCCTGTCCTATAGCTCCGCCCCAGTGTTGCCAACTTAGCGACTTTGTCGCTATATGTAGCGACTTTTCAGACCCCTCTAGCGACTTTTTTTTAAAAAAGCGACTAGCGACAAATTTAGTGACTTTCCCTGGTGCTCTGGAGACGTGACAGGACTTCTCGTTGCTGTCCTCAATGAGCAGCGGGTGCTGCCGTGAGCCCCTCCCCCGTCCCAAAGCACTCACAAGCGGTCAGTCTCACGCGCTCAGTGCTGTGGTCAGAGCAGAGAGGAGACCCACGCCACTCCGCCTCCACACTTCAAATTAATCGAGTGTGCGCAAATCCGCCGCTGCTCCCGTCTTGGGTCACAGAGCGGGATGGACATGTTAAATGTTTCTTCACTGTCACACTTTTGTCAGTTCATTTGTAGTTCTAAACATATTTAGGGTGTTTTTAGCTCACTTTTTGCTTCTCCCACGACGTCATTCCTCTCTCCTACAGCGTCCATTACATTAGGTGCGTTTGACATGAGAAAGCCAGAGGCAGACCTTTAAGACTTTTGAGCCGCCCCACCCAGATTTGGCCCAGCG
Source organism: Salarias fasciatus (assembly GCF_902148845.1). Classification (NCBI taxonomy): domain Eukaryota; kingdom Metazoa; phylum Chordata; class Actinopteri; order Blenniiformes; family Blenniidae; genus Salarias; species Salarias fasciatus. The sequence continues at coordinate 8,224,901 of NW_021941230.1, read as the reverse complement.
TCACCGATACGTAGGACCTACGTAGGGCATCGAAAACTCGCGAGACCCAAACGAGATCGGTCACAGAGGTAGCCGCGGTGAGTTGCTCTCCAGCAGCTCACGCGGCTACCTGGCCCACCTCTCTGTTTCATACAGGCAGGGGATTGGACCCGAGCCCACTCGTCATCAGTTTGATGACAACACGCTTTATTTGCATAAATAAACATCCAGTCCCGGCTCCAGCCCAGTGTGTGTGTGTGTGTGTGTGTGTGTGTGGTGTGTGTGTGTGGGGGGGGGGGGGGGGGGGGGGGGGGGGGGGGGCGCATTGGTGGCAAAAAAGTAACGAGCAACACAAAAACAGCATCCACAGATCAGAGGCCTGTTCTACCATGTCCAACAACTTATGATCATTAACCACATTGCTAAAAAGCACAAATAGTAAAAAACAAATGATAAAATAAGCAGCTCTCACCTTCAGCAGAGCTGCAGTCTCCTCTTTTTTTTGAATTTTGAATAGCACAACACTTCATATTGATTTGACCCAACCAGCCGAGTTCGCTGTTGTTTTTTAAGGACATAATAGACTGAAAACTTAATTTTTTTTAATGAAATCGAAAGTTACGTAGGTAACTACGGTTCTATGAATCCCGGATGACCGCCAGAGGCGGTGCATAAAGCACTGAATGATCATCCTTTCGCATACGCAGGTCGAGAATTAATGACAACAAAGTCACACGTGACCTCCCGGTGGCTGACGTGAGTCTATATAGCCACGTCACACCGGAAGCTCAGTCCCTTCCACTTCTCGCAAGCAGAAGATTCCGAGGGACCGAACGCTCTGGCGGTCATCCGGGATTCATAGAACCGTAGTTACCTACGTAACTTTCGTTCTATTTCATCCCTACTGACCGCCAGAGGTGGTGCATAAAGCACTGGATGACATATACCAGCGAAGTCACGAGGAATCGCCGAACAACAATGACCACCAACCCCACTCACCTCACAGCGTTGATGAGTGCTGTCGGAGAATCCCGTCAAGGGGGTGGGATGTTGCCACATTGACCCTGTAGAACCGTGCGAACGTTGACGCTGATGTCCATGAAGCCGCTTCACAAATAACGTCCAAAGGAACGCCGGTCATCGCGGCCCAGGAGGTGGTCAGACCCCTGGTCGAATGGCACCGCACCCCGTCCGGTGGTGAACGACCCTGGGAGAGATATGCCTGTTTGATAGTATCCACCACCCAGTGGGCCAGTCGCTGTTTTGACAGGGCCTGGCCCATGCGAGGCCCGGCGTGGCAGACAAACAGGCGTTCAGACTGACGGACACCCGTCGTAGCCCGTATGTACACTTCAAGTGCCCGAACTGGACACAGCGGTTCGTTTGAAGTCGGAGACCCGAAACGCGCCAGTCGGAGGGGGCGCGTAACCGTTGTAGAACCAAGCACTTTGGGGATGAAAGAGGCGTCAGGCCAGAGTGTCACCCCAGAGCCATCGGCATTCCACCTGCAGCCCGCTTCGTCAACCGACAGCGCCTGCAGTTCCCCCACTCGCCTACCCGAGGCCATCGCTAAGAGGAACGCAGTTTTCAGCGACAGCCATTTCAACCCTGCCTGATCCAGGGGCTCGAATGGAGGGGCCCGCAGGGACTCGAGCACCAAAGACAGGTCCCACGTCGGCACCCTTCGTTGACTGAGGGGGCGGAGACGACGCGCACCCTTTCAAAAAGATGAGACCGTCCTGTCACTGCCCACAGAACGGCCATCAAAACCCTGGTGCCAGCAGGAAATCGCAGCCGTATACACCTTAAGTGTAGATGGCGAGCGACCCAGGTTGAACAGCTCCTGCAAGAAGTCCAATATGGACGGTACCGGGCATTGAACCGCAGTCAGACCTCTTTCCTGACACCACCTGTCGAAGAACCTCCACCTGCTGGCGTACAGCTGTCGTGTGGAAGGAGCCCGGGCATTGGCGATGGTGTGGCCTATGTCCCCACTGAACTCGGAGAACGAGACCCCCGGCCCTCCAGCAGCCACACCCATAGCTGGAGGCGGTCTGGACTGGGGTGCAGGATCCTCCCCCCGAACTGGGACAGAAGATCCCTCCTGGATGGCAGGCGCCTCGGCGAGCTGCAGCAGAGTCTGCGCAGCAGAGGAAACCAGGTCCTCGCCGGCCAAAAAGGGGCTATCAGGATCAGTTGATGCCCCTCTCGAGAGACCCTGAGTATTGTAGGAAATATCAGGGGAAAAGGTGGGAAGGCGTATAGCAGCGTTTGGGGCCAGTCGTGCGCCAGCGCATCCAGGCCCAGAGAACCCGCGTCGTCCGTTATACTGAACCAGCGGGGACAGTGGGTGGACTCCCTGGACGCGAACAGGTCCACCTCCGCCCTGCCGAAGGTCTGCCAGACCTGGTCCACGACCTCTGGGTGAAGGCGCCACTCCCCTGGTAGCGGTGACTGCCGGGACAGGAAATCCGCTGATGTGTTCAACACTCCTGGAATGTGCAGTGCTCTCAGGCTGGCCAGATGTGGAGCCGCCCAAGTCAGGATTTGAGTGGCCAGCCTTGTCAAAGCCACGGACCGAGTGCCCCCCTGGTGGTTGATGTGAAAAACCACGCTGGTGTTGTCGGTCCTGACCAGCACATGTCGGCCTCGTAGATGCGGGAGAAACTGCTGCAGCGCCAAAAGCACAGCCCTCAATTCGAGGACATTGATGTGCTGCCCTTGTTGCCATGGCAACCATGTCCCCTGCACCATGCGCCCCTGCCATGTTGCTCCCCAACCCCGGAGAGATGCATCCGTATGAACGATCTCCCGACGGCTCGGTAGGGAACCCATAGGAACCCCTTGTGTGATGAAGCGCCTCTCCCGCCACTGCGAGAGAGACGTCAGGCACTGAGTCGACACGCGTAGGCGCCTGCGCCTGTGGCTGTGTCGCTCGGGGCTCAGGTGTAGACTGTTCAGCCACATCTGAAGTGGACGAAGAGATAGAAGACCCAGGGGAACCACCGCAGACGCCGCCACCAACTTGCCGAGAAGGCGGAGGTAGAGAACATACGGCGGGGCTCTGCCGCGCCGGAAGTGTGGGAGCATGTCCAAAATGTCCTGAACCCGCCGAGGTGAGGGGCATGCCATCATGGTCCGAGAATTCAGGACCATCCCCAGAAAAGTGGTCACCTGTGTGGGGAGCAGGTTGCTCTTGGCCGTGTTGACATGCAAGCCGAGAGCGGCAGTGTGCTCGAGCACCGCCTGCGTGTCCCGAACGGCGTCCTCGCGAGACGGGGCACAGATCAGCCAATCGTCCAGGTAGGGCAAGATCGTCAAGCCCCGAGTCTGCAGGGGGGACAGAGCTGCAGCCACGCACCTGGAAAACACCCGAGGAGACAGGGAAAGCCCGAACGGGAGGACCCTGAACTGATAGTGCCTAACTTGAAATGCAAACCGAAGGAACCGCCAGTGTGACGGCGCAACAGGGACATGAAAGTAAGCGTCCCCCAAATCGATCACTGTGAACCAGTCCCCCGGCGATATTGTGTGGAGAACCTGAGGGATGCGCAGCATCTTGAATGGAATAACTTTTAAAAAGTCGTTGAGACCCCGAAGATCCAGAACGGGGCGCCAGTCGCCTGTCTTCTTCGGTACGAGGAAATACCTTGAATAAAATCCCCCCGGGTCCCGCAGGGGATCGACAGGAACCACAGCACCTTTGGCCAGCAAGGTGTGAATTTCCTCGGACAGTGCTCGTGCCCTGGCCCGGTCGTGGATTACAGTCATTATGACCTGGCCATGCACGGGAGGCCGGCGGCGGAACTGAATGCGATAACCCCGGGACAGTGTGGCCAGCACCCAAGCATCTGGAGCGTGGGTAGCCCAGTGTCTGAGTTGACCCGGGGTAAAAAAACCGACCGCCGGCCGTGGAGTCTCATCTGCGTGCCCCCTGCCCTCTGGAGGGCTTGGGGGGGCGCTGGTGTGGCTGCCCCATCCGTGATGAGTGGGGGGGCAGAGATCCAGGCTGTGGCCTCCGGTCCGGAACCGTTCTGTAATCTTGGCGGCGAGTTTCCGGAAGAGGGTGCGATGGCCCAGCAGAGTACCTCCGTGAAGATGATGAGGCAGACCCTGGACCCACCCGAGGGGGGGGACGTCTCTGGAGACCCACCAATTGCTGCCGAGTACGGTTTGCCTGCGCGGTGCGCTCCAGGGCCTCCAGTGCCGCGGACCCAAATAACTCCCCAGGCACCACCGGCACGCTCCGCAGCGTCCCCCTACTGGACTCTGAAAGTGGTGACTGTGCCAACCAAACCTGGCGTCGAGTCTGCACGAGCGTAGACATCAGGCGACCAAGCTCCCTTGACATTAGGGCGAAAGCTTGTAGGGACACGTCCATTAGGCCCTGCGTAGATGGATCGACAGAAACCTCCTCCAATGTCGACGACAGACCCAGCAGGAGGTGGGAGAGGGAGTTACCAATGCGGCCCATGCGCGCACCGGTGTCATAGGCTTTACAGAGTAGATCATCCGTGATCCTACACTGCGGTCGCGGGCACCTGGCGTTCGTTCGTAGCGTCTCCTCCGGATGCACAATGAGGGACGCGATGGCCGATTCCACAGCCGGCATGCGTCCCAGGCCAAACTTATCGGCATCCTGCATCGCTGCTAAGGCCCGCCCATCCGTGGTGGGCCTGGAAAATGCCTTGTTATCCGTCCAACACGCATGCAGCTCCTTAACGTATTCCTCTGATGGCGGGACCGCAAAGGACTCAGCTGCCGTCTGGCGTCGGAAGAACGCGCTGGAGCGGACTTGGTTTGACGTGGGGACATCCAACTGCAGGCGGGTGAGAGCCGTCCGAAATGCCACGGCCACAGACACATCTCCAGTGCCCCGGGAGCCCGCAGAGGTGTGGGACCCGGACTCAGAAACTCGGGAGCTCAGCTCATCGAAATCACTCCTAAATTGAGTGTCCGACGCCGCCACCGAGATCACGTCCTCGTGCGATGCCAGATCATGGTCCTGCTGAACCGTCGCATGGCGTCCTGTGTCGGCCTGAAGGTCCTGGAGCATCGCCTTCATCTGCGCCAATTCCGATGAAAGGTTTTCCACTCTACCAGACAACCCGTCCCCGGGGTCCTCCTTCCTGCGCCTCTTCCTCGGACGCGCTAGTGCCTCTGAAGAAGAGTGCGTCCGCGTCCGTGACTGTCCAGCAGGCAACACCATAGACGTGGGATCCCCCTCCGGGCGACCCTCAAACTCAGCTAACCGTGCAACCTTCACGGCATGTGGCATAATGAAGCAACTCGGGCAGTCTGTGCCCTGGAGGGCCTCCCGTAGGTGGTCCACACCCAGGCAGGGGGGACACAAATCATGGCCATCCTCAGGTTGGAGTGCTGCCAAGCAGAGTCTGCAACACAGCTGCTCCAACATGGCGTCAAAAAGAAAAACCTTCAGCTGTCCTACCCACTAAGAAACTCAGTGTTCAGAAAAGCAACTACAGAGTCAGGTCGAGCAGAGAACGCCACTAGTGACTCCTGAATGTCCGAGCGCGGGGTCACAAACCGGGTCGAGCAGAGAACGCCACGTGCGATTTGCAACAGGCTCACAATGAGGGAAAACAATCCTGCAGTTGGTTTTCCTTCTTGTTTTTTTTTTTTTTTTGTGTTTTTAATTCAATTATTATTATCAACTTCCTTCCTTCAACAACTGAAGACAGTATATGAATCACAATCAGACAGAAAACACGAGCTGACAGACAGCCGTCTTCAATAACAACGGGGCGAAGTAACGCCTCCTAATCAACAAATTAACAATTAAGCCGCACAGGCAATAATCAGAGCAGCGCGCACCACACTGTGGGCTGTTACAACAGAAAACAACCGTCTAAAAGACACGGTGATAAACGATACCCGGTTTACGGGAACGAAGAAAAAGAGGAGATGGAGCGCTGCTTGTGCAGCCCTTAGAAGGCGAGCAAGCTCGCAGCTCTGACTTACCCAGTCGCAGGGCTATCAGTCACAAACAGCACATCAATCGTAAGTGGAGTCAAATGCTCACCACCAGACCCAACCAACCTGCGCGCGAGAAGGTTTAAAGGGACTGAGCTTCCGGTGTGACGTGGCTATATAGACTCACGTCAGCCACCGGGAGGTCACGTGTGACTTTGTTGTCATTAATTCTCGACCTGCGTATGCGAAAGGATGATCATTCAGTGCTTTATGCACCGCCTCTGGCGGTCAGTAGGGATGAAATAGAAGCTATATTTTGACTGAGGGGGCGAGGCAGTCTGCCCCCCCTTGACGCCTGGTCTGCACTTGCAGCAGCACGAACGCGTCACATGACAGAAGTCGAAACGTAACTTAAAATTATTTTGGTTTTTTTACATTTTATTTATTTCAGTTAAACCTACACTAAGGAACTTTTCAACCTTAATAAAACATTTCAATATCTTTTGTGATGATACTTCGACTTACAACTAGTTGAATGACCCCTCTGTCACAGGCTGAGGGCGTCAGTATTGCTTTCACTTGGACTGAGCAGCTGTGAGGAGGGTGGTAGGAACCCTGCACACTAACAAGCTCCAAATGTGCGAACTGCTTTACGGCATGCGTCACATCACGATATAACATTGTTTAGCCACCGTTAGATTCATATAGATTCATTACCTCGTCGCTATCCGTCCTTCACACAGCCACTGGAAACAAATGTAGGCGAGTTTAGTCCGACAGCATGCCACCGGGAGCAGCAATTTACAACACCACGTGCTAGGCCTCATGGGAACTGTAGTATTCGGTCAGACAAAACACTACCGCTTTTGTCCACTGGCGCCGCCAAAATCAACGAAAACTGAAAGTTCCTTAGTGTTGCTAAAAAAAAAAAAAAAAAAAAAAAAAAAATTCAGTTAAATTTTTTTTTTTTTTTTTTTTTTTTTTTTTTCCCTTGTCCTGTTCGGCAGCTGGGGCGTGCAATATTGTATGATTGTAGCCTTTTACTATCCGAACAGATTTTAATGTTAGCAGCAGGACGAGACTGAGTCTCCTCCTGCTGCTGCCTTTATTTAAAGCTGGCATCCGGCATGGCTGCCGGACAGGACCGGGACGGAAATGCTCAGAGAGCAGGAACAGAAAGAGAGAAAGATAAAGAGAGGGAGAACGGAAGGGGGGGGGGCACAACCTATGTACAAAGTCACAATACAAAACAGTGTTGTCGACGCACCACACACAACCTAGAACAATCCCAAACCCCCAATCTAAACAACACCAAAACAGAGCCGACAACCAACACAGAAAATTACAGAACCATACATACATTTTTTTTTTTTTTTTTTTTCCGAACCATATTAGTGAACAGACCAGGCCACAAAAATAAAAGGAGGTGTAGGGGAGGAAGGAAATGCAAGGACACCACAAACCCTTTCTTTTTTTTTTTTTTTTTTTTGAATATAGCTAGTCGTAACTAGTAGTAAACTCGGGGCGTGCATCAAGAGAGGTCTACTACAGATCACCATGAGTCTAACCACCACAAGAAGACAAGGTAACCCAGTATGTGAAGAGTGATTAAAGATCAACGTGATCATGTAAATATGATGGTGACAGTGATGGTGATAGTGATCATGCATATATGACCTCTGACCTCTGAGAAGGCCAGAAGCAGGCCAGAGAGGCCCTCAGAGCCCAGACAGCCGGCGGACATCACAGAGCCCGGATCCAAGCCGCCCCCCCAGGCAGACGCCCACGCTCCAGTCCAGAAACGGGGCAGAGGAAAGCCCCGGCCGGGGACCCCGGCAGTCCCGGGGCCTGGGCCCCGCGGAGCCACGACCGGCAGGAGCCGGTCCACCCCGGGCGCCGGACTCCCGGGGCGGGCAGGGCCGAGAGCCCAAGGCCCAAGAGCCCAGGAGCCAACCCCCCACACAGGCGGAGGGCCATGACCCACCCGGGAGAACCAGCCCACACGGGCGGCTACCCACCCCAGGCCAGTACACCCCCAGCGCTCCGGCCACGCACCCCGAGATCCAGGGCATCACCACCCCCCCCCCCCCCCCCCCCCCCCCCCCCCCCCCCACGACCCCCACCCGGAAGCCACCTCCCCGTCCACCGCCCGGCCCACCCCTCCCACCCCCTGTCCTCTCCCGCCTCACTCCCCCCCGCCCCAACCCAACACTCATACCCACTCACTCATACTGACACACACACATGCACACACGCACACACACAACCACTCATCCCTAAACCAAACGCACACACACACACTCACATTCCAACACACTCACACACTCTCACGCACACGCTAACAAGCACGCACACATACACACACACACACACACACACACACACACACACACACACACACACACACACACACACACACACACACACGCACATACACACACATACACACACACACACACACACACACACACACATACACACACATACACATACACACACACATACACACATACACACACACACACACACACACACACACACACACACACACACACACACACGCACACACACACACACACACACACAGTTCATCCTACCCCAAACACACTCACATTCCCGCGTCATCCAACTGTCACATCCTGTGGGAGACACCCCCGGAAGGCAAGGGAACACCGAACCCCACATCCAGGACCCCCCGCCACCCACAACTGCCGCCCCCACCCCCCCACCCCACCGCCGCAGACAGGTATGCACCCCCCAGATATTCAGTTAACTGAATATGAATTAACACAATGTGACACACGGAAGAAATTATGAATTCTTTTGTTTTTAATAAGAAAAATAAATTACCCTCTGACAGCCAGTGGGGGGCAAGGAGGCACAGGCGGGGGGGCATTGCCCCCCTAATTGACACCCCGGACACCCCCCACTGTGGGAGTCATGAGAAACACGAACATGGAGAACATAGCTTTGTCCGAGTTGGAGGCAGACTTATAACTCCGCCCCACGGCTGCGCCGTCTGCTTCGTCTAGCTCCGTCTACCTCTGGCTTTGCCATCGGGAACGCACCTAATTACATTAGGTGCGTTCATTAGGTGGAGTGGCGTTATTTCTCTGAGTGACACCAGAAAACGAACTTGGAATCAGGTTTGAGAGACGTTTCTTGGCCCCTGAGAGGGAAGCCTCCAGTAGAACCTGCACTCCGGCACAGCACCAAACCTGGGTCATCCAGCCAGTCAGGAACACTCACTCTGGTTTTCTACCAGCTGGGAACGTTCCAAACTTCAAGCAGTACTTTGTGAAATCATCTGGTTTCTGTGAGCAAAGTCAATGTGAGCATCCAAAACCAACAATGAAAAAAACCTTCAGTTTCACAGGATTCTGACATCAACCTCATCATTCTTCACATAGATCTTTGTTCCAGAACTACTTGCGAGCATTTTGTGTGTCTGCAGGTGGAGTTAAACTTTGGGGAAATAAAAAAAGTGTTTACTCCTGTTTTTAAGCCTGGCTGACTGAAAGACAGTTGACTCTGTCTCCATCCTGTGGCAGAGTTGTGTCACTGCACTTATTGACCCTCATCCAGATTTTTTTTCTTCTCTTTTGAAGGAATTATGAACGGAAACACTTCAGTCCACATTTCCAGATGTATTGTATCCAGATGGAGGAGTGGAGACAGAAGACAGTCCAGAGACTCTTTTCACTCTTTCACTCTCTCAGCTTGGACTTTCTCAGGGAGCAGCTGATCACAACATCCGCTTCAACTAATTTCCAGTACATTTCCAGCTGCAACTTGAGAAAGTAGAAGTTGACAGACGTGGTGTGAAAAGAGTCTTTTACCAGAGACGAGCTGCAGCTCTGAAGAGGGGGATAGTATTTATTTGTTCATAAATGTATCCAGCATAACCCCCTCCTCCGCCTGGGAGAGGCTGGACAGGAACTGCTCCGCCCACCCGTGGATTTTTCCAACCCTCCTTTCCGTCAGACAGGTGAAACATGGCCACTCTGGCCCCGCCCCCGCCCTAAGCAGCCCTTTGACCTTCCTTTGCTCGGTTTCTCCACTTTTCAGACAGAAGCTGGGTTTAACCCTCTCGGTGATGGTGACATCCAACTTGTGTCTCAGTCGTCCATAACCCAAATTGTCCACCTTTTGAAAGAGTTCGCACAGACGGTCAGTCTCAGCTTTTGCCCGTTGATTTGAAAATACCGTCATCCCTTGGACGTCTTCTGGGCAGTCTTCTTAATCCTCCAGAGGATCAGGTCGCAGCACAAGCTAATCAGCAGCAGGCCGATCATCATGAATCCGAAAATGTAAACATCCACAATGACCTTGATGGACAGGGGTCCCGGGCGTCTGACACCCCTCCACGTCTCCCGGGCGTCCATCACATACCCAGCATGCCGAGTCCCATCCGGACAGGCAGGATCCCCCGCTCCTGTGCTCTTCGTTGAAAAAAAAAAACGTATCAATCAATCAATCAATCAATCAATCAATCAATCAATCAATCAATCAATCAATCAATTTATTTTTGTATAGCCCAGTATCACAACAACAGTTGCCTCAGAGGGCTTCAAGATGTTACATTTGTCGGTAAAAGTAAAAACAGTGAATAAGCATAATGGTAATATGTCAATATTTACAGTAACGAGACAGAACGAAGCAACCACCGCCTTCGACCCTCACATCCGGCAAGAAAAAACTCCAAAAACCCAGTGGGAAAAGAAGAAATCTTGGGGAGAACCACAGTATGGAGGGATCCCTCTCCCAGGGACGGACAGCTTTGGCAACAGCTAGCATGAGACAATAAGAAGTAAAGCCTAGGACTATGTTGAGGACAGTCCGTTGGACGGTCCAGCACAAGAACCACGGATCCCAGCAGTAGAACCGAAGCCAGTCCACGGGCAGGACCGACAGGGGTGTCCTCCCGGTCCGGACGGAGCTTGTTCATAGGCCTTCGTAATAGTGGAGTCAGCAACTGAAACTGGAGAAGACTCCCCCTCGAAGGGGGGGACAACAGGTGAAAAGCAATGAACGGACTAAAGGGAATAACATTCAGACATTAGAGGAGGACAGGGCTCAGTGCACCGTACTTCCCACAGCATTCTAGCTCCTGGGGCAGCTTTGTGGATACTTAACTGTTTAAACTAGTATTTAGTTAGTATAGTTTAGTTTAGTTTAATTTAGTTTGGTTTAGTTTAATTTTGTTTAGTGTAATTTGGTTTGGTTTGGTTTGGTTTAGTTTAATTTAATTTAATTTAATTTAATTTAATTTAATTTAGTTTAGTTTAGTTTAGTTTAGTTTAGTTTAGTTTAGTTTAGTTTGGTTTGGTTTACTTTAGTTTGGTTTGGTTTAGTTTAGTTTAGTTTAGTTTAGTTTAGTTTAGTTTAGTTTAGTTTGGTTTACTTTAGTTTGGTTTGGTTTGTTTTACTTTAGTTTAGTTTAGTTTAGTTTAGTTTAGTTTAGAATCCCTAGCTGACCTGATCATAGGCTGCATCGAAGAGAAACGTCTTGAGCCTAACCTTAAATGTGGAGACTGTGTCTGCCTCTTTGACACCACTTGGAAGCTGGTTCCATAAAAATGGTGCCTGATAGCTAAAGGCTCTTCCACCTAGTGTCCATTTAGAGACTCTAGGAGTCACCAGTAACCCTGCATTTTGAGAGCGAAGTGCTCTGATTGGTTGATAAGGCGTTAAAGCATCTTGGAGATAGGTTGGAGCCATCCCATTTAGGATTTTGTAAGTGAGGAGAAGGATTTTAAATCTAACTCTAAACTCGACTGGAAGCCAGTGAAGAGATTTTAGAACGGGAGTAATGTGTTCACGTCTTCTAGTTCCAGTTAATAATCTGGCGGCTGCATTTTGAACCAACTGAAAGTTTTTTAATACACTTTTTGGGCAGGCTGCGAGAAGGGAGTTGCAGTAGTCCAATCTCGCAGAAACAAATGCATGGATGAGTTTTTCTGCATCGCTTCTAGGTAAAATGTTTCTTATTTTAGCTATGTTGCGCAAGTGGAAATATGCTGTTTTACAAGCCAGGTTGATGTGTGCTTTAAATGAGATATCCTGATCAAATAAGACCCCGAGGTTCCTCACAGTAGAGGAGGAGGATACACTGACGTTATCTAAGGTAATAATCTGTTTGGATAGACACTCTCTCAGTTTATGGGGGCCTAGTATAATGACCTCTGTTTTGCCAGGATTCAGACGGAGATAGTTCGTAGTCATCCAGGTTTTAATTTCTCTGATACAGTCACTGAGTCTGTCTATTTGATTAGTTTGATCAGGTTTCATAGATAAATACAGTTGTGTGTCATCTGCATAGCAATGAAAATTGATATCGTGACTTCTAATTATGTTCCCTAAAGGAAGCATATATAACAGAAATAAAATTGGCCCGAGCACGGACCCTTGAGGAACCCCATAACTGACCTGGGAGCACGGTGAGGACTGTTGGTTAACGTGAACAAATTGGTACCTATTAGATAAATAGGATTTGAACCAGCAGAAGGCTTTTCCTCTGATGCCAACCTCACATTCTAACCTCTGCAGGAGAATATTGTGGTCGATTGTATCAAAAGCTGCACTGAGGTCTAGGAGAACCAGGATTGAGACTAGACCTGCGTCAGCCGCCAATAGCAAGTCATTAGTGACTTTAACTAACGCAGTCTCAGTGCTGTGATAAGCTCTATATCCTGACTGAAATTTCTCAAATAAACTATTGTCCTGTAGGTGGCGGTAAAGCTGTTTAACCACAACTTTTTCCAGGACTTTTGAAATAAAAGGCAGATTTGATATCGGTCTGTAGTTAGCTAGAATATCAGGATCGAGATTAGGTTTTTTCAGCAGTGGTTTGATTACTGCGAATTTAAATGACTGTGGCACATAGCCATTTTCTAGAGAGGTATTTATTATAGTTATGATCGTATTTAAGATAACTGGAAGGATATCTTTGAAAAGCTTAGTTGGAATTGGATCTAGGAGACAGGTTGAGGTTTTAGAAGACATTACAATTGAAGTAATCTCAGCCCCATTTACTAATGAGAAACTATCTAGTATTTCAGGTATTTCAGGTGGAGGCAGTGGCTGGATTCCCTGAGCTTGATCTGAGGAAAGCGCTTCACTGATTTTACCTCTAATGGTTATGATTTTATCATTAAAGAATTTAAGAAAGTCATGGCAGTTTAAAGATTCTGGGATTACTGGTTCCACTACAGTATGACTGGTTGTCAGTCTGGCTACAGTGTTGAATAGAAACCGAGGGTTATTTTTGTTTATTTCTATTAAACGAGAGTAATATAATGTCTTGGCTTTAAAGAGAATTTGTTTATAGCTTAGCAAGCTACATTTCCAGGCCTTCAGAGATTGTTCTGATTTAGATTTACGCCACAGTCTTTCTAATTGCCGAGTTTTTTGTTTGAGAACACGGGTTTCAGAATTAAACCATGGAGCAACGCGCCTGGGTCGATTGGTTTTCAGCTGCAACGGGGCCACTACGTCAAGGGCAGATTTTAGTGAGTGCATAGCACTGTCAACAAACTGATCACTATTATCACCACTGGCCAATAAGCTCATTTCTGTGAGTTCACAAGATAATGCAGCAAATGCAGGCTGGATCAATTCTTTGTACCGAGCCACAGATTTTTCAGATAATGTCCGTTTCAGCTGAATTTTATCTTTTTGAGCACAGTAGTCTTCAATCAAAACCTGAAAAGTAATTAAAAAATGGTCTGAGAGAATAGGGTTCTGAGGGAGAACATTTAGGTCACTGACTTCTATCCCATATGTTAAGACCAGATCCAGGGTGTGCTTGTGACTATGAGTGGATTCATCAACATTTTGAGTGAAACCGATACTATCTAATACTGCAATAAACGCATTACTCAAACTATCACCAGAATCATCCACATGGATGTTAAAGTCACCTATTATAAGGATCTTGTTATGAGTCAATACTATATTGCTTAAAAACTCTGAGAACTCAGTTAAAAAGTCAGAGTAAGGACCAGGAGGTCGATACACAATAATTAATAGCACAGCTTTTTGATTCTTCCAATTTGGACAAGTAAGCGTTAGTATTAAGCTTTCAAAAGAGTTGAATTTAACATTAGTTTTGGGTTTAAGAAGAAGACTGGAGTGGGAAATCACTGCCACACCTCCACCTCGACCTGTTGATCTAGCTGTTTGGAAATTAACATAGGTTGGAGGGGTACATTCATTGAGCCTCACATAATCATCTTGCTGGAGCCAAGTTTCTGTTAGAGCAAGGAGATCAATGTTATTGTCACCGATAAGGTCATTAACTAACAGAGATTTAGTGGAGATTGCTCTAATGTTTAGTAGACCACATTTTATGTATTTCCTACTGGAAAAGTTATTCTGTCTTGTACAGATGTTAAGCTTTTTACCCATTGACTTTTTTTTAATGCTTTGAGCACTTTGGACAGACTCAGTCTCTGTTAGCCTAGGTAAACCTCCATGCTTGACTTGTAAAAATCCGGGAGCAGGATTAGTGACGGGATCAACAAGATCAACAGAGGAGTGTTCTACACGACTGCTCTGCGCCCGGGGCTCATAGCTGGATTGTCAATTTAGAGTTCGAAGCCGATCAGCCATATTGTGAGCTAAAAGGGCTGCACCATCCAAAGTTGGGTGGATGCCGTCCCTGCGGATGAGCCCAGGCTTTCCCCAGAAGGTGTACCAGTTGTTTAGAAAAATAACTCCGTTTTCCTCACTCCATCTAGACAACCAGCGATTGAATGATGAAAGTCGGCTATACATTTCATCATTGACCAAATTGGGCAGGGGACCAGAGAATATTACGGCATCAGACATCGACTTAGCCAATTCACACACCGAGGCTACTTGTAATTTGAGCACCTCTGATTGTCTCCGCCGGGCATCATTACTGCCTGCGTGAATCACGACTCGACGGAATCTCCTACCTTCCTGTTTTAAAAGCCTAAGGTTCCCCTCGATGTCCCCCACTCTGGCCCCCGGGTAACACCTAACCTTCACCGCTGGCAGCTTCACGTCTCTAACTATAGAGCTGCCAATCACCAGCGTGTCCAGTTCAGCCGGCGTGTCGTCGCTGAGGGGAGAGAACCTATTGCAGACGTGAAGCGGTTCTTGGAGTGCTACGTGGCGGTGCTTAGCACTAGCCTTCCTCCGGACTGTCACAAACCGGTCCTGGTCTTGTCCCGGCTGCTCGGGACACGCTGCGGGGCTAGGCTTGCTAACACTCCTCTCACTGCGGGAACGGGCTGCGAGCCCTGCCGCTACCTCGCTATAGCTAGCGCTGCCCTGCCCCTCACATCTGCGCAGCCGCTCCTCTAACTCGGTTACCCTGGCCTCCAGCGCTGTCAATACACTGCACTTTACGCAAATACCCCTATCGTCAAGGGAGGCAGGGTTCTGACTCAACATACGGCACACTGAGCAGGAAAGAAAAGAAGACAGAGGGGAGGACGCCATAGCGGTCCCGGCGGACCAAGCTAGTTAGCACGCTAAGCTAGTTAGCACGCCGGTGGCGCTAACGGCGGAGAAGAAATGTAATTCACGAGAGATCGCTTGGTCAATCGGGGGCGAAGTAACCCCGGGGGCGTAAATAACCCCGATTTTTGATTGCTTCGTGAATTAACAGTAATAGCAAGAGAGAGACAGCAAGCACTTCAGTCGCTCGCAGGCTTCAGCAAGCTTCACCAACACGGAAAACACTCACCGGAGTGACGTCAGACGCTCAGGCTGCGCAGAATCCAGAAACAGAGAGAGGTTCTCCCTCTCGTAGAGAGACCAGCCGATCAATTCCGTGGTTGATATTTGGTTTGTCCAAAAAACCAAGTCAAGTGATTCCTCCAGTCAAACAGACGAGACAAGAGTGTAGCAGGAACTTTCCCTCTGAGGTAACTCACCGCCACACAACAGCACTGACTTTATTCACACATTTATCACTATTTCTTCAATGAAACTGAATTTATCCAACTGGACGTCTTGAGTAGAAACCACCTGCTCCAGGACTTGAACCCAAGTCCACTGCACCGGGAGCGGTGCTGCTCCTCACCGAGCTAACCAGCATGGAGGCCTGGGTCTGGACCATCTGGCCTTTGTGGCTGGGGTTAGAGCTGTGATCCTTATCTAGAACATCTAGCTCTAGATCTACGTCTATTTTCTGGATCTATTATTCATATATCTATAGAAATAGAAGAGTAGATCTTAAAATCCCAGATTTTACCTAGAGCTTTGTAAATAGACGGTGGTGCGACACAAGAGGGCGCCAGTACCACAGGACATCGCTCACAAGCATCAAAGCAACGCAACAACAAAGTATTAATTGGAAGTAAGGCAGAAATTAAGAAAGGACTGTACTGAAAGAAAAAATAAGAGTGGTCAAAGTCAAGTTGAAAGGTCCACTATAAGTTTCTAGAGTACTTTGTCAAAAGATAATTGATTTCTGTTCAACCTTAAAGTGATGCATTGTTGTTTCATTGTAAAGGGTTTCGTGCATTTTGCTTAAGATCATAACTGCATGTGAAGTGTGCATAACTTACTTAAAGGTCAATTTATTTTGTTTAAGAGTAATATTTGTCACAGCTAAAGTATACAATGACAGTAATACAAAAGTAATACTCCAAGACATAATGATGCACTCATTTTTCGGAGAATACTGAAGTTTAAGCACAACTCACAAGATGACTGACAAAGACAATGAAAAGCTCGATGTTGAGCCATTTACTGAAGTTGAAGAAGTTGGTCCTGAGCAAGCTGTAGAAGCACAAACTGTCCGTAAAAGTGAAAGAGTAAGAACGTTGACTGAAAAGGGTAAAGAACTTCAAGAAGAGAAACTTAAAGGACTCCAGCACAGATACGCTGTTGTTTTTGAAAAATGGAGATATGAAGCAAGATTGAGCAAAGTAATGTTAAGAAAAGAAGCTTCAGAAAGTGAACTAAACGAACTGATCAACAATGTAAATGACACCTGCAATGATGTGCAAACAGTTTATGATCAGATACGTCAAATACAAAGTCCTGAAGCAGACATAAGGCGCAAAGCAGACGCGTGTGCATCATTATCTGCATTTATTGTCAAAAGAGCTGCAAAACAGCTGAAGGGCGACAAAGTTGATGAAGAACCATGGCCAGATGTTGGGTCATGTTTAGGATCTGAAGGCTCCAAGTCAAGGTCTAAATCACGTCGGTCTGGTAGCAGTAGTTCACACCAGTCATGCTTGCAAACAATCAAAAGAGTGGAAGCAGAAGCTGAAGCAGCTGCATCTCAAGAAATTCTCGCAGTAATGGAGGAGCAAGAAAAAGAAACAGTTGAACTACAAAAACTACAGGTAGAGAACTTAACAAGGCAGCAAGCAATAGAAGAGCAGCGCAGGAAAATTGAACGCTTGGAGGAAGTCAAAAAGTTGAATGCTGCCAAAGCTCGAGTTAAGGTTTATGATGAGGCTGAAAATATTTCTGAAAGACAAAGTTCATTGCACGGCATTAAACCAGCGAGTGACTTCCAAACAATCCCAATCATACCACTTACTACCTTTCAAATTCCAAATTCAACTCCGGCATTCGTTTCAGAAGCTCCTGCATCCATGCACCAAGCTCAAAATCCTGGAGTACAATCGAAGACCACCACAAACCAAACCCTCAAAGCTTCAAGTCCACCATTCATTCCACAAGCTGTACCAGTTCCCGTGGCTCATCCACAGCCAAATTCTGATCTTGTTGGTATTCTGGCAGAAGCAATCAGTGCTAATCGTCTTCCTACTCCAGAACCTGCAGTGTTCATTGGAGATCCTTTAAAGTTCAAAGACTGGCAGTTATCTTTTGAAACCTTGATTGAAAGAAAAAACATTCCAAAAAATGAAAGACTTTACTATCTCAGGAAGTACCTCGGAGGATCTGCAAAAAGAGCAGTTGAAGGATTTCTCCTCATTGGCACAGATGAAGCATATGATTCAGCTTGGAAATTATTGGAGAAGCGGTTTGGAGATCTATTCACAATAGGAAAATGCTTCAGAGACAAGCTTCACAGTTGGCCTAAAATAAGCTCTAAAGATGGAAATGAGTTGAGAGAGTTCGCTGATTTCCTTGGGAGTTGCAACGCTGCAATACCACTCATAAGATCCTTAGAAGTTCTTAATGACTGTATGGAAATTCAGAAACTTTTGTTGAAACTTCCAGATTGGTTAACCACAAGATGGAACCGCACTGCTATGAAGATGCGACAAACAAATAATGGAGAGTATCCATCATTTCACACATTTGTGGAATTTGTGTCTACTGAAGCTGATTTAGCTTGCGATCCTATAGCATCAATGCAAGCACTCAAAGGTTTGGAAGCAAGTAAACCCAAACACACACGCAGCCAAGTCATTCAGGCAAAAACGCTCACTACAAACTCAAGTCACTCAACAACTTCAGGTCATACAAGTACGGTGACCTGTCTCTTCTGTAAAAGAAATGGTCACATACTCGACAAATGTTTCAAGTTCACAGAAAAGACACTCCAAGATCGCATCAAGTTTGTACAGACAGAAAAGCTGTGTTTTGGATGTTTAAAAACTGGACATCATTCAAAGAAGTGTGACAAAAGGAGTACATGCGAAAAATGTCAAAAAGGACATCCAACATGTCTACACAATGACAAGTTCATAGAGCGTAAGAAGGCAACATCTACAAAGAATGAGGACAACTCTCAAGACAAGGACAAAGCAGACAATAAAGAAGACAAACCAGAAGCTGCAATATCTAACAGAGTCACTCAAGAGACTTCAAGCACAATGACATCCTCTATAATACCCGTTTGGGTCTCGTCTACAAACCACCCAGACAAAGAAGTCTTGGTGTATGCGCTCCTCGACTCACAGAGCAATACATCCTTCATCTTGGATGAAGTAGCCCAGGATCTCAACACAGATAAAAGTAAAGCCAGTTTGAGACTATCCACTATGTCTGCGAAGTCAACCATTATACCATGTGAGAAGCTGGTAAACCTTCAAGTCAGAGGATATAAGCATGAAAAAAGAATCACATTACCACCCGTCTTTACAAGAGAGTTTATTCCAGTTAACAGATCACATATTCCAACATCCGAGACCGCCTTGAAATGGCCCCATCTTGAAAGGCTGGCAGATAAGTTACCTCCACTGCTCAAATGTGAAGTTGGTCTGCTTATCGGCTATAACTGTCAACAAGCCCTTCTACCAAGAGAAGTACTCACAGGCAAAGAGAACCAACCTTTCGCACAGCTAACTGATCTGGGCTGGAGCATAGTTGGTTGCTCATATCAAGTTCAAAATGACAATGATGCTATTGGCACAAGTCACAGAATCATTGTTTGTGAAGTAAGTCCTGTCTTACAACCACAGGTTGAACTCAAACAAGAAGTGCACTTTGTGTGTAGAACTCAAGTGAAAGAAGTCAGTCCAGTCGATGTGATAAAAGCTTTGGAATCTGATTTTTCTGATCATGCAACAGACGACAATCCAGTCTCTCAGGAGGACATTTTGTTCATGTCAAAGGTGACCACAGGCATAAAACAAAAAGAAGATGGTCACTTCGAGCTCCCACTACCATTCAAGACAGACAATCCAAAGCTTCCAAACAACAAACAATATGCTCAGCACAGATTGTCTTCATTAGAGCGTCGATTGAGAAAAGATGAAAAATATTACAAAGATTATGTCAAGTTTATGGATGACATCATAACCCGCGGAGATGCAGAAAAGGTCCCAGAAGAAGAAGTGGACAACGAAGCAGCATGGTACATCCCACACCATGGGGTTTACCACCCCCACAAACCTGAAAAGATCCGTGTGGTTTTTGATTGTTCGGCCCGCTTCCAAAACACATCTCTCAACGACCACCTTCTGACCGGGCCAGATCTTACCAATGCGCTGGTCGGAGTGTTATGCCGATTCAGGAAGGGTCCCATTGCCTTTATGTGTGATGTGGAGAGAATGTTCCACCAATTCCATGTGGTCAAAGAACATCAAGACTACCTAAGATTTCTCTGGTGGGATAAATGCGACCTCGACTCCAAGCCCTCAGTGTACAGGATGAAGGTGCACCTTTTCGGAGCAGCTTCATCTCCAGGGTGTTGCAACTTTGGACTTAAACATCTCGCATCGCAAGGCAAAAACAAGTTCAGCAAAGAGACTGTGAAATTCATTCAAAGAAGCTTCTATGTTGATGATGGACTCGCTAGTGTGAACTCAACAGTGGAAGCTATACAGTTAGTTGAAGAATCAAGAGCACTTTGCAGAACAGGCAACCTACATTTACATAAATTTGTGTCAAACAATAAAGAGGTGCTTGCAGCAATTCCACAAGAAGAACAGGCGTCAGCCAAAGATCAAGATATGGCTCTTGGAGAAGTTCACATCGAACGTGCACTCGGTGTGCAATGGTGTGTCGAGGCTGACGAATTCCAGTTTAGAGTACAAGTGAAAGCAAACCCATTAACAAGAAGAGGGGTGCTTTCGACAGTCGCTTCAGTTTATGACCCCCTTGGGTTCGTTGCTCCGTTCATACTGATTGAAAAGCAAATACTACAAACGTTGTGCAAAGACAAAGTGAACTGGGATGATGATCTTCCTGACCATGTTCTACCACGGTGGGAAGCTTGGTTGAGAGATCTGCCCAAATTGGCAGCTCTAAAGATCCCTCGAAGCTACTCACAAGACCATGATGTCACACAATATGAGTTGCATAACTTCTCAGATGCAAGCCTCGAAGGGTATGGTGCATGTGCATACCTCAGAACAATAAGCAAGGAAGGACAGATCACCTGTTCTCTTGTCATGGGTAAAGCAAGAGTCACGCCCACTAAACAGATGACCATCCCAAGGCTCGAACTGTCATCAGCTGTGACTTCAGTTCGAAATGCAGATCAGATCAAACGAGAACTTGAAATCGAGAATCTCAAAGAATTCTATTGGACAGATTCCCAAGTCGTACTGGCGTACATAAACAATGATGCAAAAAGATTCCACACATTTGTCGCCAATCGAATCCAACGGATAAGACAAAGCACCAGTCCTGAACAGTGGCAGCACGTCAGCTCAGCAAACAACCCGGCTGATCATGCTTCAAGAGGTTTAAGTGCAAGTCAACTAAAGGAGTCAAACTGGTTAAAGGGCCCTGATTTCCTTTGGAAACAAGATCTTCCAGTGAAAGAGGAAACGGTGGGAGAAATCGAAGAAACAGATCCTGAACTTCGTAAAAGTCATACACACACCATTCATTCAAAGGAATCAAATCCACTACTGGAACGTTTGAAGAAGTTTTCAGATTGGTCAAGAGCAATAAAGGCAATCGCCAGACTCAAAAGATTCATCAAGGAGTATAAGGGTGTCCTACAAAGAACAAACAAAGAGACAGATCTTGAAGAGAGAAAGGATGCAGAAGTTTTCATCTTCCAGCTTGTGCAAAGAGAAGCTTTCTCTGAGGAAATAAAGAAAATCAGATCTGGAAAGGAAAATATCTTACACAAGCACGACAGACTGAGACAGCTAAATGCTTTCCTGGACAAGTCAGATGTTCTCAGGGTGGGAGGAAGATTATCTCAATCAGCCCTGCATCATGATGTTAAACACCCTGCAATTCTCCCAAAAGAATCACACGTATCAGCCTTACTTGTGAAACATCATCACGAACGTGTACATCATCAAGGAAGAGGCATGACTATGAATCAATTGCGTGCAAGTGGAATTTGGATCTTAGGATGTGGAAATGTTGTTTCTTCACACATCTACCGTTGTGTAAAGTGTAGAAGATACAGAAAGACAACAAACGTCCAACAGATGGCAGATCTGCCTGAAGTGAGAACAGAAACATCTCCTCCTTTTACATATTGTGGCGTCGATTGTTTCGGTCCATTTATTGTAAGGGAAGGAAGAAAGGAAGTCAAAAGATATGGGTTATTGTTTACGTGCCTATGTTCACGAGCTGTACACATTGAAACACTCGACGACTTATCGACAGATGCTTTCATGAACGCCCTTCGAACTCTGATAGCCATAAGAGGTCCTGTCCGACAATTAAGGTGCGACCAAGGTACTAACTTCATGGGTGCCAAGAGAGAGTTTTTGGAGTTAATGAAAGATATGGATCAAGAACCACAAAGAGCTATCGGCTGTGAGTTTGTGATGAACGTTCCATCAGCTAGCCACATGGGAGGCATTTGGGAACGCCAAATTCGAACAGTGCGAAGCATACTAACGGCAATGCTGGACAAATCTTCCCATAGACTTGACACAACTAGTCTCAGAACATTTCTTTATGAGACCATGGCAATCATCAATAGTCGACCCTTAAGTGTTGAACATCTAAATGATCCCACGGGTCCAGAACCACTAACTCCTAACCATATATTGACAATGAAATCTTCAGTTATTCTACCGCCCCCTGGACAATTTTGCAAGGATGATTTGTATTTGAATAAAAGATGGAGAAAAGTCCAGTTGCTAGCAAATGAATTTTGGGAAAGATGGCGGCGAGAATATTTGTTAAATCTCCAACAGCGACAGAAATGGCAAAAGGTTTCAAAAAACCTGCAAGTGAATGACATCGTGATACTACAGGATGACAACATTCCCAGATGTAAATGGAAGCTCGCCAGAGTGACAGAGACTCTTAAAAGTCAAGATGGCAAAGTTCGAAAGGTGAAGTTGAAGACAAGTGAAACCACCTTTGACAAAGGAAAACCATTGACGAGATTAATACACTTAGAACGACCTATTCACAAAGTCGTGACTTTACTTGAGACTGACACAGAAAACAAACTCGGACTCAAACTTGACACTTCTTAGAAAATCACATTGAGAGACAATTGGTGATTTTGGTGGGAGTGTAAGTGTCATCTAAATGATGTAAACATGAAGAAGTTTATATAGTTGCAAGTTAAATGAAATTCGTATTTTTGTACAAATGAAGAAATGTCTTTTGTTTAAAGTTCATTATTGTTAATGTAAAGATGAGTTTATTTGATATTGTGGGTTTTTTTTTGTTCCTTTCTTAAATGTTTCATTGTGATACCGCATGTTATCGCGAGGTTTGGCTCAGAGTGTGAGAGGCTGCGAGAGCTGTGTGTGTTCAGATGCGCAGAGAGCTGACTGAGCCACGTTTGTAGCAGCTGTACCAAGTAGCTAGCGACATAAGGTATTTGTCATGATGTAATGTAATGTAAGACACGATTAATGCTGTAAATATCTTGTTCTGATATGATACTGTGATTGTTTAGACTGCACGAAGCCGCAGATGTAACCGTTTCAGACCTCCAAGATGGCAGGCGGCCACGAGGTAGCATTCTTTTCAACATTTGTAAATCAATGGTGATTGTTTAAGGTGCCTGAAACTACTGTTTTTATGCTTTGTAGTTTTCACGGCGTTGCTAAGCCACAATAAAGCGCCCGTTTGAAAGAAGCCGTGCCTGTGATGTCGTCTTGGAGCCACAGTTCCTGTGTTTGTGTGACAGAGAGGTAGCTCAGTGGGAAGAACTGCTGTCAGTGACATTGAGGTCAAGGGTTCAAACCCTGACTCTGCATTTAGAGTGTGCGTCAGAAAATTATGTGTTGTGTCTAAAGAAGTGAGTATAAAGTTGAGTCTGAGGTGTGAGGCTGAGCGGCCGGACAGCTCCCATGGTAAACCAGTCAGTGAGCCATGTTGGTGGACATAAGTTCAATTCCTGGTTGGGGAAAAAGGAGCCTTGACATCAGCTCACTCCATCATCCACTATGTGATGATTAATTCCAGGCGATTCAGCTGACAGGAGGGGTAGGTCCCCTTTAGACGGTTAAGTCAGGGCCAACTGCGCTCCACCTTGAGGGGACAGATAAATAAGTCAAGGCGGAGTTACAACAGGCTTAGCCCAAAAATCATCCAGGTGTGTGTGGTGGAGCAGGTGGTGTCAGGGGGCAGGAAGAGACAAGTAGGGAGGTTAGGAGCGGTCTGGCTGGTTTTATTGAAAAATATCACAAAAAATGACATAAAATTTCAATATATAAGTCTTTATTTCACTTGATGAACCTTTGAAGGCCACTCTGTGTTTCACACACTCTGCCTGGGACTCAAACCCAGGTCTCCCACTTGAAAGGCGGTGCTCTACCACACTGAGCCAAACAGCCACACTCTCCCCACTCCTCAGGTTACATTCATACTTAGAATTGTTAGAAACTATTAGAAAAAAAAAAAACAATCAAGCTGCAACGGCTGAGAGACGTGGAGTGAAAAGAGTCTCTGGACCGTCGTCTTCTGTCTTCGCTGCTCCGCCTCTTCCACCTGCTGCTCTGGAGGAAACAAAGGAAACTATTAGTACATTTCTCTCATCAGGATGTTCTGGAAAAGGGTCAATCAATGCAGTGACACAATCCTGCCACCAGATGGAGACAGAGTCAACTGTCTTTCAGTCCCAGGAATAAAAACTGGATTAAAACACTTTAAAATGATCAAATCAGGAGGATTCATGTTGAAGTTTTCAAAAAGAGGAAACATTTTCACAGACAACAATCTTTAACATGAGATCTTTCCTCTTTGCAAGAGCATCTTTATTCTTTATGTTTATTCTTCACCTTCAATCATTTTCTTCTCCTGGTTGACCTCAACACTGTTTGGTGGATTTTCCACTAAATTCAGACTTGATATTAAACTAGTTTCAGGCTGGATTTGACACTGGATTCGGGTTGGATTTTAAAATCGTATCATTCTGGATATTAGATGGGTTTTAACCTGGAATCTAAACTAGTTTCAAGCTGGATTTTAGACTAGTTTCATGTTGGATTTCACACTAGATCAGACTTGGTTTCTCATTAGATTTCCACTCCTAACAGTGTGTAAAGATTCACCTCCAGGTCTCAGAATGAGACTCTTACTTACTTTGTCAGCTCAGCACAGATGAACAGTACAAGGTTTTCCATCAGGGGATGTTTGAGTTCCTGCAATGAAAAAAAAAAAGAAGAGAAATAAATACTACAGATTCAGTTATCTTTACCAATAATTACTGTCCAGTACAACAGTTTGAAACATTCACTTTCTTCAGTCCAGCTCCAGACTTGGTTTTTGTTGGATTTACACTCTAACAGTGTGGAAAGATTCACCCCCAGGTCTCTGATTTTGACTCTGAATGACTTCCGAGTCATCATTAATGATCACCTGGAGCAGAGAAATCACTTTAATCAATTATTTGTTTTATTTTTAATGATCACAGGTTTTTTTGTTCAGCGATATAATTTTGACAGAAGATGCAGTGTCCACTGTCTTTCATTCTGAGAGGATTAAAAACTGATTGAAAAGCACTTTAAAAAGGTCAAATGTGGAGCATTGGTGTTGTAATTTATATGTCAGTATTTTTTCACTGGTGTTTTACTCTTCATACAATTCAAAAAGCAGAGGGGTTGCAATCCTCCTGCATCGTTCTCTGCCATTCACTCTTGATAAAACAATATCAGACGAAGAAGGACGCTACATACTTCTGTCTGGCTATCTTTACGGAGAACATTTAACTTTTGGTAATATATATGCTCCAACGGTATATGAAGCTTCTTTTATACCTCAACTCATTTCAGACCTGGCAGCATTTCCCTCCTCATTTCTGCTTCTGGGAGGAGACTTTAACTGTACATTAAACCCGAGTGTGGATGCGTCTCCCCCTCGACCTATTTTCTCCAGGAAAAGTGCAAAAATAGGCGAATTTATCAAAGACTCAGATTTATATGATGTGTGGAGGGTTTTACACCCCTCAGATAAAGATTACACATTTTTCTCAATTCCACATCAAGTCTTTTCCCAGATTAGACTATTTCTTATCTTCAAGGACTGTTTTGAGTAGGGTATTAAGTTGTACAATTGGTACTAAGTTTCTCTCTGATCACTGTCCCATCAGTATAACTATTCCCCCCCCCCCCACTATAAAGACCCAGCTTGCAGATACTGGAGACTTGACCCTACCCTGCTAAGTAACAATTCCTTCATTGATTATATTAAACTAGAATGGCAGCAATTTATTTCTATTAATAAAACCCCAGATATCAGCCCCTCCACACTGTGGGAAGCTGGAAAGGCATATATACGTGGGGTTATTGTATCTTATACATTAGCGCAGAGGAAAGAATCCCTTAAAAAACAGCTGGATTTAGAGAAGACAATTGATGATCTGCAAGCTCAACTTCAAAGAAGTCATAGCAGCCATTTGGAAAAACAGTTAGATGCAGCGCGCTCTGCCTTAAATCAGCTCTTAACCAGGAAGGCAGAAATACAGCTTTTCTATGCCAAACATAGACTATTTGAATCGGGTAATAAACCAGGCTGGTTACTGGCTCGCCTTGCTCGTGGCAAAACTGAACCCAACTCTTATAGATAGAAATGGCATAAGGCATTTTAAATTATCTGATATAAATAAAGTATAGAAGTTGTTTTATCAAGATCTCTATAGCTCTGAATGCACACCTTCCTCAAATAATAGAACAAAATTTCTTAACGATATAAAATTGCCATCTCTATCAGATGAACAGAAAGCAGATCTATGTAAACCAATTAGTAAAGAGGAAGTCTCACATGTTATACGCACTCTTAAGGGAGGTAAAGCTCCAGGACCAGATGGTTTTGGCCCTGAATTTTATAAAACTTTTATTCAGGAACTAGTTGGCCCCCTTACAGAAATGTATCTAGATTCTTTTGCAAAGGGTTGTCTCCCCCCTTCATTAAGGACTGCTAATATTTCAGTTATCTTGAAGAAAGACAAGCCTGCGGACATGTGTGGATCTTACAGACCCATCAGCCTGATCTCTGTTGACAGTAAACTGCTGTCAAAACTGTTAGCTATGCGCCTGGAGAAATTACTCCCCATACTTATAAATTCAGATCAAACTGGCTTTGTTTATGGACGCTATTCATCTACCAATGTAAGGAGGCTTTTGAACATTATAAAATTTACCTCACAATACAAAGAGAAGGCACTGGCTGTTTCATTGGACGCAGAGAAGGCTTTTGACAGGGTTGAGTGGGGCTATTTATTCAATGTTTTAGCGATACTTGGTTTAGGGGGGAGCTTTCTTGATTGAATTAAAACTATATATTACTCACCTGCAGCTGTTGTTATAACCAATGGGCAGCGCTCTGAACCTTTCTCATATCACGAGGTTACATACTTATGTAAAGGGAATAACAATAGGAGAAAAGGAACATAAAACTGCCCTATATGCAGATGATTTTCTCTTGTTCTTATCCTCCCCTCAGCAATCAATTTCTGTAATCATGGATATTCTTAATGAATTCAGTACTTTTTCTGGCTATAAAATAAATTTTTCTAAATCTGAGGCAATGCCACTGGGAGCCCTAAATGTTCCAGACTCTCAGGAGAAGTTTCCATTCAGATGGTCGAGTTCTGGCTTTACTTATCTAGGAATAAAGATGTCCTCAGACCTTACAGATCTGCAAAAATTAAACTTTACTCCAATCTGCTCATCAGTTAAACGAGATTTGGAACGATGGCAGAGCCTGCCCCTGTCTCTGTTTGGCCGAATTAGCCTCATCAAGATGAATGATGTACTTCCGCGGCTCTTATACCCGCTGCAAATGCTTCCTTTATATTTAACAAAGAAAATTATCACAGAATTAGAGATGGATTTTTCCAAGTTTATCTGGCAAGGTAAAAAACCAAAGCAGAGGCTTAAGACACTACAATTACCCGCTGGCATGGGTGGTCTTTCTATGCCTAATATACTATTTTATAATTGGGCATGTCATGCACGCTACCACTGGCTTTGGTTACAAGCATATGTTAAGAAAGAGACCTGCATTGACTCATGGGCTTGTCACCCTCATTCTCTATGGAGCTTGGTTACATGTGAGGCAAAAAAGATTAATCCAGAAGTGAAACATAATGTCATTATTTAAAATAGCATAAGGATTTGGCATGACATAGCTAAATATCTCGGACAGAGAAATGTGAAGTCCCTTCTTTCCCCTATAACCCAAAATCCTGACTTTCCTGCAGGTGTTGGTTCATCCATATTCCTCTTTTGGAGGGACAAGGGAATTCACTTAATTAACGATTTACTGAAAGACAACACTCTACTGTCCTTACAGCAACTGCGGAATACATTTAATATCCCTAAAGCTCACTTTTTTGGGTATTTACAGATTAGACATTTTGTATTTTCACAGATCACCTCTTCCCCTGTCGATGCCTCTCACAGTGAGGTGGAGAGATTCTTTCTGAAGTGTAAAAACAGAAAACAGTTTATATCATCATTTTATGCAATCCTTGGTTCTTCTGCTATCTGCCAGATTCTAGATATTTCTAATAAATGGGGAAAAGACTTGAATAATCGATATACTGAGGATGACTGGCAAATATCTGTATGCCTGGTTAGATCTGTAACCACTTGCAATCGACTGAGAGAAACTCAGTACAAGATTCTTCACAGATTACATGTTACTCCTGTTATTCTAAATAAGATCGATCACTCTGTTTCACCTTTATGCACAAGGTGCAATCTGGAGAGGGGGACATATTTCCACTATTTTTGGGAATGTAAATTAGTTTCTAAATTTTGGTCTCTTATCTCAAAAGAAATCAGTGAGATATTTAAAAACGAGATCAAGAAAGACCCTGGTGTTTTCCTCCTAGGCCTCCCATCCAGAGAATTACACCTTTCTACAACACACTATAAGCTATTACAAAAACTCCTCATTGCTCGTAAGTGCATACTGCAGAATTGGGTCAAGGTATTTCCACCTAGTATCACTTTTTGGTACAGGGAAATATTTAATATCCTTCCTCACGAGAGGTTACAAGCTGCCGTAAAAGGCAAAGACCAACTATTTTTAACCATTTGGTCACCTTTCCTAAACTATATCCCTCCAGATCTGAGAGACCTGTTACTGAGGGGTGGACAATTTTCTGAATGGAGGAGAGCCTCACCCTGTAACACTCAAACTCAGGGATAATGAGTTTGCTGGCTTCTGACGATTGGTTGTTCTTTACTTTCTTTTTTTTAAAATATATTTTGTGGACTGGAGACAAAGTAGAACTTTTTTTTTTGTTAATTTGATTTAACTTTTTTTTTCTTCTCTTCTTTTTTTCTCCTTTGCTTCTTTCTTTCTTGTAAAGGAAAAAAAAGGATAAGAGGCTGTCTATTGGGATTATGAGGGTGTGGGGTTGTTTTGTGTGATTATCTTGTGTTTGTGTATAAAAATAATAAAATGTCTGGGAAAGACTCCTAAAAAAAAAAAAAAAAAAAAAGAAAGAGAAAAAGTATTTTTTCACTGATTAACTGCAGAATGTTTTTCTCTCAGGTTCCAAAGGAGCGGGCAGGGTTGAGAGAGAGAGAGAGAGAGAGAGAGAGAGAGAGAGAGAGAGAGAGAAAGAGGGAGAGAGGGAGGTAATTTTTACCTCCAGAAGGCATACTTCCATATCTCAATGAACAGCGCCTCCTGTTTTGTCGCCCTCTTGTGGACAGATGTAGGAATTACAACAATAGTCCAGATTTCCTCCAGTTTGATGAACAGTCTTTTGGTTCACTGAGAAAAATAAACAATGAACATTCTCACAGTGACGGAAAAACAATTCAGACATTTTAATAGTGCATATACATAAAATAGTAATAATCCCACCTCCCATATCTGTCTCAGAATGATCACTGCCTCAACAACTACAACTAAACTTTTCTATATAACTAACAGATATAAATGTATACTTGTTCGATTATATTTGTTAATTATACGTGTCTTAAATTTGCATTTAAATTATATCTAATTATACATAATTTAATTGTACTTAATATTTAATAATGTCGGTCAGTTAATCAGTTATTTAATTACACTCATCCTAAATTTATATTCAAATTATATTTAACTTTTCTATGTAAGGTTGGGCTTTGTAATTTTTTACATTTCTTTTCTACACTGTGCTGCTTTAACTCTGCAATTTCCACCTGTGGGACAAATAAAGGACTTTCAGTTCAATAAACTGGTCATGTGTATTTTGTGCATTTTATAGTCTTGGAGCAGAAACACATTCAGTTGTGAAGCAAGTCCACACATTTGACATAGAAAATAAACGCAGGCCATTTGTGAAAAAAACAAAAAACAAAAAAACGTATTAATACACCTGCTGACAAGATTAAATGTTCTTAAGACTTCAAAATAACATTTTGTCCTTTACAGAGAAATAATTCTGCAACAATATGGAGACAGAGTCGACTGTCTCTCATTATGAGAGGATTAAAATAAGAAAAAAAAAAACTATTTAAGAAGGTCACACACACCTGCAGACATTCACACGTCTTCTTTTGAAATGGACTCAAAGTGAAGCTGCTGGTGTTTAAACGTTTAAACTTGGTGTTTCGAAATGTTTGTGGACACTGGGAGGCTGTGGCTGGTTGGGTGGAGTTAGCAGCGCTGCTCGGAGCGTTTTGCTACATAAACAGTCTCAAATCATCTGTCAGCACTTCTGAGAGCGTCTGATAACATCCTGGACATGTTAGTGCTGCTCCCCACTGCTCTCTGCTTCATTTCCAGCCTGTTTGGTCTGAACTGTTCATCAAACTCCGACAACTCACCCACCCAGTCCCGGCTCCAGCCCAGTGTAGAGGCTACAGGGGGGGGGGGGGGGGCAGCGGCGGCGGAAAAGTAACGGAGCAACACAAAGACAGAATCCACAGATCAGAGGCCTGTTCTACTGTGTCCAACAACATATGATCATTAATCACATTGGTAAAAAGCACAAATAGTAATAAAACAAATGATAAAATAACCAGCCCTCACCTTTAGTAGAGCTGGAGTCTCCACTTTTTTTTTTTTTTTTTTTAATTTTGAATAGCGCAACACTTCATATTGATTTGACCAAGCCAGTGGAGTTTGCTGTTGTTTTTTAAGCACAAAATAGACTGAAAACTTTATTAATTTTTTGGACTGAGGGGGCGAGGCAGTCTGCCCCCCTTGATGCCTGGTTGCACTTGCAGCAGCAGGCACGCTTCACATGACAGAAGCCAAAACGTAACTTAAAATTATTTTGTTTTTTTAAAATTGTATTCATTTCAGTTCACTGAATATGAATTAACACAATGTGACACACAAAAGAAATTATGAATTCTTTTGTTTTTAATAAGAAAAACAAAATTACCCCTCTGACAGCCAGGGGGGGCAAGGAGGCACAGGCGGGGGGGCATTGCCACCCCGGACGACGGGCCTGTAAACACCCCCCACAGTGGAGTCATGAGAAACACCAACATGGAGAACATAGGGTTGTCCGACTTGGAGGCAGACTTATAACTCCGCCCCACGGCTGCGCCGTCTGCTTCGTCTAGCTCCGTCTACCTCTGGCTTTGCCATCGTGAACGCACCTAGTGTGAGGAATAAGCAACGGAAACCCATCAGTCGCCATATTGGATATCCTCAGAGTGAGGGAGAGACGTCTGGATGTTTTTATCTGATAAAAAAATGGATTATTATCGGACGCACACGCGGAGAGATGCGCCGCGTGCGCGCGCGGTGGCGCGTCTAATTCTGGATTATTTGCTTATTTCAAGACATGTTTTGGACAAAATGCTATACTGTCTAGCTTTCCCTGGATGCATACGCTTGTACTGTGGCAGTTTTTGCTGGATTATCTGGATTATGGATCGTCTGTGATCAGTTATGAGCCTCCAAAGGTGAGTTGCGCTGTTTACTTAATTTGCTGTATGTTGGACAAATGTGTTTATATTACCCGCTGTGGTAATCACATCTGAAAGTGGTTTATACCAGCGGATTCATGAGAATATCAGCTTTCTAACGGTATATAGTACGTCTGTGGAATATGCAAAATAATTAATAAATGCATCGGGAGAAGTTGACCGGCCCGCCGGCGGGCCGGTCTGATCTTAAGGGGTTTTAACAGCTGTTTTTCTGATACACATTACATTGCGGCTGACCGTGCACGTTGTCCCCAGAAAAGAGCTTCAAAATGCTGCTACATGTCCTTTAACTAAGCA
Organism: Salarias fasciatus; assembly: GCF_902148845.1. Classification (NCBI taxonomy): domain Eukaryota; kingdom Metazoa; phylum Chordata; class Actinopteri; order Blenniiformes; family Blenniidae; genus Salarias; species Salarias fasciatus. The sequence goes on along the minus strand of NW_021941230.1, from coordinate 8,193,015 downwards.
TTTTTTGCTGTGTGTGCGCGCATGCGTGCGTGTTCCATTACTAAAACCTTTATAAAGCCGTGAATACGGTGTTTCAAATTAACTGGTGTCCTTGTTACCTGGTGACCGACTTCCTTTAGCATTTCCTGCTGCTGCTGCTAGTAGCCGCAGATGTTGAAATCAGACTAATAAAAGGTCTGACACGACTTTTTGTCAGGTTTTTTATATCTATCAGCAACAAGGGACGTGAAAGAAACCCAGTCGCCAGTTAAAAGGGACTCAGTTATTCCAAAACACCGGCTCCGCTCCGGTTTCGCGACACTCCTCCTCCGCTAGTTAGCTGCTGCGTTCAGGTGACTGGAGCTGCTGCGGAAAAGTGAAACTCGGTCGTTAACACGAAAGCAGCGGAGACAGCTGGACTCAGGAGACACTCAGGAGACACGTGAAGGAAGCGTGGACAATTTGCACAAAGGAACGGCTCTCAGACAGCTGAGAACCGGCTCTCGTCGTTCACTTGAAAGAGCCGTTCAAACGAACGACTCGTTCATTGAACGTCGCAGCACTACGAGGGCAGCACATGTGTTTCCTCCCAGTTCCATAGCTGCGGCGCACCAGCCTAATTTACCGGTATTTTTTTTCAGCGTGACAAATACAATGTGTGCCGTGAATGTGTGACAACACACCAAAATGCGTGACACTTCAGAGCCCTGCTGCTGCATCGTGTTGTCAGACATGAGAACGTCCACGGTCCGCATTTATAACAGCGCTCACAGACGTCTGCAGCTTTTTGCGTAGTTTAATGAGGCGGAGCGTACCAGCGTATTTTGATGTCAAATTGCGTACCTGCTACGCAAAATGCGTACAGGTTGGCAGGTCTGGGGAAGATTAAATACAGACAATGAACAACGTTCAGGCAAATATTTTAAGTCTTTTTAAAATTGTCATCAATTTTGTTCAGCGCGTTATTGAATGATTGATTCCCTCCAGAATGGTCACTACTGCAGCCAATAAAAGAGATTTCTGTTTGCCTTTAAAACCCTTTGAGGAATCCTATGTGTCTCTTGCGCCAGTAAATTTCTCCTCTGTGAGATTAATAAAGTCTTCTATTCTATTCTATTGATGCCCAACATGGGTCCAGTCGACACAAATTAGTTTCCATGTTCCAGATCTTTTCAATAATTCAGTTACATCATTCAGTATTCCAGGTATTCCACGATTAACTTGTTTTTTTTTCTTTATCATAATTCATTTTTTTTAAAAAGAAAATTCATCTTACTTTTTGAATAAAAACACTTTTATCACTTACTCTTTGTATGTGCAACATGGCTCACCTGTATTTCCTATGGTATTTCATACAGTGGACAGCTATTCCATTCATGTTACTTTTCAGTATTTTTGAAAAACTGAGAAATAATAGTTGGAAGGAAACCCTGTTACAGCGGGAACTCTTCGCCAGAACAAGGCGGAGACATCATAAGTTATGTATCCATCCCAATTAAATTCATTTATAGCTCTGAATGTAGGTAGATTCAATGGAAACCATTGATTCCATCAATTGTTTTTTTTTATTCTGGATCGTCACATTACAATGTAGTCTAGATACAGTTCAATAACTGGGTTTGCTCTTCTCAAAGGGATGTTTATGTGAGAAAATAACAAATGAAGATACTTCAAATACAAATTGGAGGATTGTTTGGCCCAAACCAGTGATAGTTATTTTCAGTACAATATTGTTACAGGGGAGGGAATCAATTTCAAACTAAAAACTTTCTCTATTTGCTAAGACCCCTGCGCCTGACCTCAGTGGGCGGGGCTTCTGAACCACGTTTATGACGGCCGCTGTCAGCTGCCGAACTTATCAACACCCGATCATTTTTAACGCCGAGATCGGTCAGATACGAACACTTCATAAATCTCAGGTGGGTCCTGCCGTACGGTGAATCCTGCGCTCAGATCTGCAGAAAGCCATTTAAATGAGGGCCAAACTGTGTGTGTGTGTGTTCCTGGTGGTTGTGTGTGTGTGTTTGAGTTTCCATCAAAGAGAGAACAAACAGATCGAGCCTGATCACTGCAGACAAGCGGCACCGGTCAGAGTTGTGTGCTCTTCCACATGTGGTGTGTTATCAACAAAGCACACACACACACACACACACACACACACACACACACACACACACACACACACACACACACAGTTTTGGATCATTTAATGAGACAGTACAAACAGTGCGTGCAGAGCAGGGTTATAAAATCACTGATTCGTGTCCCGGATCGGGATGGCCTCCTTCAGAAGGATGTAGTCGGCGATGCAGGACGGCATGTAGGACAGCGGCAGCCAGAAGAACTTGGCGTCCCAGCCCGGGGAGTAGCGCGTGCGCGGCCGGACGGCGGCCACGGCGTGCTCCATGCACAGCACCACCTTCATCAGGTCCCCGTCCGATATCTTGGCCACCGTGCCCGAGATCACTTCCAGAGCTTGAAGGGTCGACCGGCGAGGAATCAGAGGACAGACCAGAAAAGTTGAGTCAGGCGCCCGCATGTGGCGAGGAGCGGTTTGCCGACACCGGTGCTCTCAGAGGAGAAAAGTGGCGATGTGCATACGAACCTTTGGGCAGATACTGGGGTCCGTACTCGTCTCTGACCTGCTGCGGCAGTCTGTCCCACAGCATCTGGACATTCCTGCTCAGGATGTCGGCGTTGGTCACGTTGGTTTTGAAGAAGCCCGGCTCGATGCAGAGCACCTTCACGCCGAAGGGCGCCATGTTCAACCTGAGCGGGGAGGTGCGAGACCCACCGTCAGCGATCGGCTGCTGAGCTTGAAACCGGAAATGCGCCGAGGCGCCTCACCTCAAGCTGTCGTTGAAGCCCTCCACGCCGTACTTGGAGACGGTGTAGGGACCCCCGGTGGGGCTGATCCTCCCGAACACGCTGGCCACGTTCACCACCCTCCCCTTGGCCTTCTTGATGAGCGGCAGGACGCTGAGCGTGACGGCGATCACGCCGGTCAGGTTCACGTCCAGCATGCCCTTGTAGTCCTTGATGGTCATCCAGTCGCACGGGCCGGAGGGAACGGACACGCCGGCGTTGTTCACAACGGCCCAGAGACCTGAGGGGGAAGGAAACCACTCAGGCCTCAACGAAAACAAACGTCACGCTCTGTGAGGAACAAGTCAGTGATTAGGCCTGGTTAATCACTGACTTGGTTAATTGCATCAGTTACACCTGCCAACAACTGGCTAAACCTACTTGACAACCAAATTTCCAAACAAACAAACAAACGAAACAAAAAAAAATAGTGAAAGTGCCTCATCAGCTTCATATCCTTCACTGTTTAGCCGTTTCAGCCTTTTGCTAACAACCCAACGTGCCACAAACGGCTGAAAACAGCACGAGTAGCTAAAGCTGCTAAAACAGCAAATGATACAAACATAAAAAGTCGTTAAGAAGGCGAGAGCTCTTAAAACCTGCTAAAAATTGTGGTTTGATGAAAAATTTCATCAAATGGAATAATTAAACCCTTTGCTGCCAGGACCGTGCATGGTCGTAACCATGGGTAACAGTTTCGGGCAACCATATTGATATATAGTGACATATAATGACATTTACTAGCAAAACGCCACTGGCGCGTGACCCTCATGACCCCCCCATGACCATATATGGAAGTTTGAGGTGTTTTAGCAGGTGCTAACAACAGCGACTACAGTGAATCAATAAGAACTCAACCTCGCGCTCCCACTTTGTCCTTGATCATGGCGGCCACTCGGTCCACGCTGTCCTCGGACGAGACGTCCAGGTGAGCCGTGGTCAGGTTCCCGGAGCAGGACTTCCTCAGGTCCTCCTCGCCCTTCTCGCTGTAGCAGCCGGCGATCACCCTGAAGCCCTCCTTGTCCAGGTGGCGGGCCAGCAGGTTGCCGAAGCCGGTGTCGCAGCCCGTGACGTAGACGTACTTCTGGCCCTTGTCGGAGACCCTGGGAAGCTCCCGGATCCAGCGGTACAGGTAGTACAGGGCCACCAGGCCCAGCAGGTACACAAACATGACTGCAGCTGCTCGGAGGAGACGGACATCAGCAAATCTTCAACTTGAAATATTTAGAAAACATCATTTTATTTTATCTTTCAAATGTGAAACCTCTCCTCAAAAATCCCAAAATGATCTTCCCACAGCCTCAGATAGAGGACTGGTCTCTGTTCTGGTGCTGTTAGATCTCAGCGCTGCATTTGATACTGTTTATCATGATATTCCACTACAGAGACTAGAATATATTATTGGGATTAAAGGTTCAGTGTTAAACTGGTTTCAATCATATTTAGCGGACGGGTTCCACTTCATTAATGTTAATGATGATTCTTCAGCTCGGATCAAAGTTAAACATGGAGTTCCACAGGGTTCTGTTTTAGGATCTATACTCTTCACATATACATGCTTCCTGTAGGGAACATCATCAGGAAACACGCCATTAACTTCCACTGTTATGCAGATGATACACAGATCTACCTATCCCTGAAACCAGATGACACCGATCAACCTGTCAAACTTGAAGTTTGTCTTAAAGACATAAAAAAACCTGGATGAGTCGTAATTTTCTCCTCCTAAATTCAGATAAAACAGAAGTTATTATATTTGGCCGAAAACACCTGAGAGAAAAATTAAACAGATAAATGGTGTTACTTTAACTTCCGGTAACACCGTGAGGAACCTGGGAGTCATTTGAAACCAGAACTTATCTTTCAACTCCCACATTAAACATATCTGCAGGACCTCCTTCTTTCACCTGCGTAATATTTCTAAAATTAGGAACTTATCGACCAAAAGCGATGCTGAGAAATTAATCCATGCATTTGTCACCTCCAGAGCAGATTACTGTTTTTGGGCAATGTCAAAATACAAGCAGTTAAAAATGTTGCTGCTGTGTAAAAGTCTCATTCTTCATAGTCAAATGATCTGAGACCAAATAATAACAAATTAAAAAAAATGCTTAAAAAAAACTACAAAAAACAGTTTTGTAACGTGGGAAAAAAAGGAAAAAAGGCAGAAGATATTTTCAACAACCAAAAAAAAAAAAAAAATTGTCAGAAATAATTATTTTGGAACAAAGTGTATCTTTAATTAAAGTTGATTGAGCTCATTTTTATACTGCCAACAGAAAAATAGCAAAATGATGTTTCTAGATAAAAAACAACAACAACAGCAACTGAGTCAAATAAAATAATTTTTTTAAAAAAACGTAAAGACAAATGATTCTTATATTTCAAACATGTAGATGACAACACACGGCCGTGAACCTTCACTCACTTTTAAAAAAAAAAAGTGACTTTGTGTCTGTTCAGGGTGTTTTTTGTGTGTTTAAGATCAGAGCGGATTCTGGCATGCAAACAGAACAACTTTGGTCTCGTGCATGGAGCAAATTCCTTCTGTGCATGTTGCAATCCTCCCCCGGGACAGCTCCCACGCCTCTCTCTCATTTCCTTTGATAAAGCTGTTTTTTTTTCCTTCTTCTTCTTCTCAACAGTGGCAGACAAGCAAGTGAATGTTTGAACGAAAACGCATCATGTCCCTATTGAACCCCCGCAAAATGTCTAAAGACAGAGGAGTTGAGATATTTTTATGTTTCTGAAATCACACTGCGTTCTAATTTAATCATTTACCTCCAATCTGTCAGGACACTCGCTGCGTTCCCCGCACGAGAGAACACTTTTTAAAACTGTTTTTTCTTCCATTTGTGACTCCGAGCGGCGGAGCAGCAGCCAAAGCGAACTTATTAAGCTGTAAGAAGCAGAGAGAAAGGAGGGGAGAGCGCGGCTGTGTCTTACCTGGGGAGAGAAGAGAGACGCGCCGAGCCAGTCCTCCACCGGCAGCTTTATTCTGCTGCTCCGAAGCGCCGAAAGGGCTAAAGTCCAACTGCACGTGAAGGCACCACGGCGGCACGCCGCGCCCTCTGCCGGCCACAGGCAGGCACTGCAGGTGGACTGCAGTGTAACTATTAATATATTGATTGTTCTGAATGCTTCGTGGGGTTTGTTTGCACAAGATTTATAAATTCCATGTTGTCAATAAAACATGTTTATTTATGGAAAGCCCAAAGTGCCACTTTGTTCTGTCCAGTCCTCCACAGTAAGTCCAAACTAATCACAAGCTGAGTCGTCCTGACCGTCGTTCCGTCCACGTAAACACATTAGCACTATCTTTTCTACTTTTGTTTGCGTTATTTTGATTTAAATTTTTAAATGTTTTTATCCTGTGTGTTCTACATGTTAAAGAATACATTTCAAATCACCCCCCTTCCTTCAATACCCAGTTGTCCCCTTGTCTTTCTCTATTTTGTCTATTTTTTCATATGAAAACTTCCACCTCAGTTGGAGACACAAGAAACAAAGAGTGAATAAAGCAGATCCAAACAATGTGTAATACTCATAAACTGGGACGATAACTGCAGCAGGAACAAAGTCTGAAACACTGAGATTGAGCGGGAGATAACCCTAAATAGCAGGACTGAAGTCCACACCGGACAGACGCTCAGGAGATACAGCTGTATTGAAATGCAGCATTTAAAATGATACAAACACAAACAGGAGATGAAACAAATGGAAATAAAAAAAAATCTGGACAAGAAAATATCATTAACTCAAAATAATACAAAACAACATTCCCCCCCATCAAAAAAACATGTTGTAAATATTCCTATACGAACAGGAAACTTCAAGAGATTAAACAATAACAATAACAATAATGATAATGCAGAAGAAAATAGTGCAATTATAGTTAATAGAGATCAGCAACATTTCAAAATATACGACTTCAGCATAAATCTATGTAAAGCAAATAGATCAAATATCAACACTGAAGAAAGAAATATAAAAACAAGAAGTACAGGAAGAATAAAATGGCCTCTGAGGAAATGAACAACCCTGAAGGTCAGAGACCAAGACGTGAGACGAAACAGACTTCACGTTCTTACCGCAAGATGGAAACAAAATCCAGACATGGTGGGAACAAACACATTCTTCAGAAGAAAGCACAAAAAACTATCACAAAAAAAAAAAAACATTTAAGTGCACGAACTAAAAGAATCCACACAAGGAGGAAATTTGAGAGAAAGATAATATAAAAAAAATAAAAATGATGAAAACAAAACACAACAAACAAGAGGCAAAAAACTGAACAAAAAAATAAAAGCAAGAAAGTAAAATGAAAAAAGAAAAATACATTAAGTTGAACTAATATATATATATATATATATATATATATATATATATATATATATATATATATATATATATATATATATATAAATAAATCAAAGGATAGAAGAAAAATATAAAAAAAATAATAACACAATTCAATAATGCAGTAAAGAATTATTAAATTATTTCTATTTCCTATGACATTACAGGCATGAGTATTGAAAAGACAGAACACCGTCTGTCTCTTTTTGCAGATGATATTACTTTGTTTTTAACACTGCTAAGATCCTCGCTAACGGCCCTGTTGTGGAAATTAATGTTCATGTCTTTAACACGTCTCAGAGGCTCCGCTCAGTCAGGAAGAACACATATTTAAACATATGACGTGACAAAGGAACAGAAACTCCCACAACCCAACCCACTTCAACCCCCTGTGGCTGCCGGTGCATCTTAGAAGAACAGCATTCAGACCATAGATACCTTCTGGAGGTTACGCCTGGTCAGGGGGAGACACATCTGTTTAACTTATAACAGGAAACCTCCATGTTTTGGAACTCTTTCCACTGACATCCTGTGACCGTCCGTCCCCATTGGAGATGAAGCCTTGCTGAACTGCAGCCACGGGATCTGAAAAGGAAGAAGAGAAACAGGGACAGACCTCCCTACCCTAACTTTGATCTAACCCAAATCTTTAAAGTTTAAACACATAAACACAATAACCGTTTAATCTAATGCTCCCTATAATAACAAGACCATGAAGAATCCTATGAAAACCTAGAAGTCAGTTACTGCTTTACTGTATTGCTCAAAGAGATGCCGGTATCAACTTGAAACTGCTCTTCTGCAGGTGAGCAGAACAGACGAGTTTCTACATAAATAACCTTGGCACAGCCGTGTGACGGTGTTGGTTTCCCTTGGGATTCAAATACAGACCAGGGGCTTTACCTATAAAACTCTGCAGGAAAATCTGACGATAATTGTGCGTGGGAACGTGGGAACGCAACGCAAAAAAAAAATTCGGGAGCCAAAAAAAAAAAAAGAAAAAAAAAAAGAAGGCCTCAGCACAGCTGTACGCAATTTCCAAGTAACGGTTCCAAATCCTACGGAGGACATGACGGTGGCCCGGGCGGTGGGCTCGGACCCAGTCCCCGTCTTGTTCAACAAATGCGGTGGGCCTGCAGTAATTGGTTCACTCGTGGGATCCTGCCGACGACGCCAAACTGTTGTGGAAATTCTACTAATAAATGCACCAACGATGAGTTCCTCAGCAATCAGTGGGCTCCTTAGCAGACGGGTTCCTGGGGGCTCCTGGCACCGAGCAAACCCACGGGGGGGGGGGGTTATTTTCTGTTATTCCTGTTTCATTTTAAACAGATGTGTCTCTCCCTGACCGGGCGTAACCTCCAGAAGGTATCTATGGTCTGAATGCTCTTCTTCTAAGATGCATTGGCAGCCACAGGGGGGTGAAGTGGGTTGTGTTGTTGGAGTTTCTGTTCCTTTGTCACGTCATATGTTAAATATGTGTTCTTCCTGACTGAGGGCAGCCTCTAACTAGGAGCGGGATGGGACGGGCGGAGCGGAAATTCTACGACCTCTGCCAAATCATCGATGGACATTCTGCCCCGGCCAACACTGTGATGCTGTCCAGCTCCATGCTGGCGCCTGCAACCCCCCGCGTCGTCCTCAGGTTGGAGCGGCCCGGCTGCCTACAACGGAGACGCCGGTTCGGAGAGGGACACGGAACACACGCCGTCCGCCCAGGAAGAGGACGCGGCAGGTTCGAGGCCAGCAGATGCGGCAACACACACAGAAAGTGTGCTTGACCAAAAATGATGTGCTCCATCCTATGGGTGGCCGTTTGTGCCATACATCGCCTGGTACAAAACGCCGTTCAGAACGGCGCTTTTAACGCCGAACGCCGCCAGGCGCTTTTATTTTGAAACGCCTTCCGGCGTCTCAAACGCCGAGCGCCGCCAGGCGCTTTTAAAGCGCCACCAGGCGCTTGAAAACTGAGTGAGGAACTTTTTTCTATAAATGTTTTCTTGTCCACATGACGTTTGATATATTAAATGTATTAAAATATATTTTTTCCTTTCTAATAAATTTTTCAAAACTGAAATGTTTAAAAACAAAAAAATAAATACTTTTGATCAGGGGTGAGCTTAATGAGGAGACTTACAGGGTTATAGGGTGGAAAATGTTCAAAAAATTACTTATCTGACATGTTTTCAGAGCAGCTAAAGTTTGCGAATAGTCAGAACAGGACAAAAGGATTGTAAATGTTCCCAAAGGGAATTTTTTTACTTTTGAAAAAGTTAGATCACATTTTCAAAATTTATGTAGAATCAGATTCCTTCACCGAAAATGTTTTAACTCTCATAAATACAATAAATAAATCCCACCTTGTGATAGAAAAAACCCCCACAAAGGAGTCTTGTGTAAACAAAGAAATCTTGAATAGTTGAGCCTATATTTCTTTCCTTCTCTCCTTCTATTTTGTAATAACAGATTGTAATAACACCTACACATTGCGCAATAAATTATCTTTTTGACCCCAGGCTTGTGACTTTGGAAGAGGATTACATGAAGCCCACTGGTGTGAGGATCCAGGAAAAGCAGTGTTCCTCTCTGACAGCAGCCTGCTTGGTGGCTCCCCAGATGTCATGGTGTCCAATGACTGCATCACTGAGATGAAATGTCCCTGCAGCCAGAAATAACATGTTTATAAGTGAAATAATTATCTGTGCCTTCGTACCAGTTAAACTGTTGTTTTATGTTGTGTGATTTATTATTAAAAATATAAGCAGTAACAAAATAAAACAAATTATGTCATAATAAATTAAGTGGGAGCCACATAACCAGTGTGAAGATTTGTGTTTAAGTAGTTCAGCATCCCTGACACTTACTGCAAAAGAATGTTCAAATACTTCTTCTAATCATGCATTCAGATATTATTTGAAAAAACTGAATTGTACTGGGAATGTAATGTTGTAACAGACAAACATAGATCCTAAAGAGAGAATCTCAGATTTATTTTTAAACATTTCAGTTTTGAAAAATTGATTAGAAAGGAAAAAATATATTTTAATACATTTAATATATCAAACGTCATGTGGACAATAAAACATATATGGAAAAAAGTTCCTCTAAAAAGAAGACCGATACCTTTTACTGGCTGGTGAAACTTCAGGGGAGGAGAATATTAGCATGTTATGGAGCGCGTGGCGGCGCTAGGCGTCCAAAAGCGCCTGGCGGCGCTCGGCGTTTGAGACGCCGGGAGGCGTTTCAAAATAAAAGCGCCTGGCGGCGCTCGGCGTTAAAAGCGCCGTTCTTAACGGCGTTTTGTACCAGGCGATGTATGGCACAAACGGCCACCCATACCATCCCGGACCCACACACGACGAACAGTCGGAGCAGCAGTGTCAACAATAACCATGATGGAGCAGCATGCCGGCGGGCACTTAAAACACCGGGTCTACAGGCAGTGTCAAAGGGTGCCCCCTGGCTGCAGGGGTTCAGGACAGCAGGACAGGGTAGAGAGTATTTGCAAGCTGACGTCACCCACCGGCGTCACAATGCATGCCGGGATGTCGCCGCCATGTTGGAGTGAAAACAAACCCGGACTGCCACGGTGTTTCTGGTGTGTTCTGGATCTCTGCACTTGGACTTGCTGGTGGGGAACACACAACCGAAGCAGTGGCGACCAGCAAGAACCAGCGGAACGTTTTGTTGGAGGTGTGTGTGCTTTTATATATTTGCCCTCTTCCTCTGTTTAACTGATGACTGATGTTAATGTTGATTTTCTTTTTCCCCTGTTTCTAAATTATTTCAGGACCTGTCAGCAGCGATCCTGTCTCTCCTGCATACAAACCGTCGCTCTTCCAACACGTGCCATCCCCCCCAAAAACAACGAGGACGGCGAGATTTTCAAAGCTACGTGCACAGAGAGGATGCAAAAAGAAAAAGAAGGGCGATTCAAACACACACCGAAGCCGCCAGAGTGTTGTTAATCCCGCATGCAACTTGTCAGGACGTCCCCAGCCAGAAGACACAGCAGCAGAGACAGTGGTGGACCCGGAAGTGGAAGCTGATGGGAAAAACTGTGTGCTTTTCTAGTTACTGTTTACATGGCTAAATGCTTACTTGTGGAATCCAGACATAAGGAACAATATAGAACAGGTGAGAAATGATGGGTCAGACTTGGAAGTACAGATGTTTTTTTTTCTTGTTTTTTTTTTATTGTTTTGACATTTAACCCCAAAGAATGTCTTTCTTGAGCCTGTACAAACAAATGAAATACTCAGTATTGTTCGTAAATTTCCAAATAAAAATTCCAATGACTATACAGACATGAATATGTCACTGATAAAACAAATAATAGATGTCCTGATCGAACCCTTTAAATACATCTGTAACTTGTCATTTACCACAGGAACATTTCCAGAGAGTATGAAAATAGCCAAAGTAATTCCACTTTTCAAAAAAGGAAATAAAAATGATGTCTCCAATTACAGGCCTATATCGTTACTTCCTCAGCTCTCAAAAATTTTAGAAAAATTATTTGTGATCAGATTAAATAAATTTATTGTTAAACACAACATTTTAAGTAACAATCAATATGGATTTCGCTAACACTAACCCAATATTTATAAAATTGAAATCCTTAAAAATGAAAGAATTGGTAGAACTCAACCTTCTTAAAACAATTTATAAAGCTCACTGGAAAAAATTACCATTTAATTTACAGAATAGATTTGCAAAGCGAGACAGTCAATATAGATTAAGAGGCACTGAAGTTTTCAAACGACCGGAATCAAGAACCAAATTGAAAGAAAGATGCATCACAACAAAAGGAATCAGTTTATGGAATAAACTTGACAGTGAAATTAAGAGGTCTCAGTCCATTCACATCTTCAAGAAATGTTTAAAAGCACAGTTATTGGGAGGGTACGACTCTGTTTTAAAGAATGGTCAAACTTAGAATGATTGTTTCTTTTGAAAATATTTCATTAAGGTTTTTTTTTTTTCTTTTGTATTTACACTTGGGAAATGGTTGTATTTGATCTGCAATTATTTGTGAAATTTTCGTATTTATATTTTGATTAAGTGAAATGGTTGTATTGAATTTTGCTTTTTTTTTGTGATATGTTAACAAATCTTGACAAATTGTCATTTATTTTATGTTGATAGGGGCAGACATCATAAGTCTCACTTCTTTCTGTTCCTTTTCATTTCTTTCTTTTAAAAAAGAATAAAACAAATAAAATCAATCAATCAATCAATCAATGTAAAGACTGACATGACAAACACTGCAATAAATGTCCGTGTTGGCAACACTTTACTTGAAGCACCCCTGTATAACATATTACTGTATCACCATCCTTTATGATCTACTATTAGCAGCTTCTAAAGAAACCTCTCTTTCCTTTTGATCTGCATGGAAAAATGAGCTACAGTCAGTTATCAGCGTGGAGGACTGGGAGAAGACTTGCCTTCTAGCTCAAAGTCAAACAATAAATAAAAGATCCAAACTCTTACAGTATAAATGGCTACTTAGGACCTATAGCACACCCATTAAACTACATCACTTTAATCCAAATATTCCTGACTACAGCATGTGGAGCTGTCAAAAACTGCAGATACTCTGGAGAGAGGTTCCCGATTTAACCTCTACACTTACAGGAAGGAATGTTCCAGCTGAAGCTAAAGTATGCTTATTGCAGGTATACCCTGAGAATCTTCCAGCGACTATAAAGGAACGCAAACTAATTAATTTTTGTTTGTTAGAAGCGAAAACTGTAATTGCCTTAAAATGGGAGGAGATTCAGAGACCTACGTTTGGCCAGCGGATTACATTATGTTGAACATGATATGGACATACTGATTTAATCAATATTTTATTTATTTACCACAGATCTTAGTGAGAGTGGGGTTTTTTTTTTTTGTTTGTTTTTTTGTTTTTTTTTGTTGCTTCGTGCGTTATTTGTGCTGTGCCTAAAATTCATTTTTCTTAAAATTGAAAATTAATAAACTAATTGTGGAAAAAAATTAATACAGTAAAGAAAAAAACTATTAAATAAGATTTCGAGATCGATTTCTGAAGAGAAAATGTAACGAATTAACCGAAACTGTAGAAAAACATGACAATAATTTACATACAGAAGTATACAAAAACAACAGTTGGAATAAAAAAAAAAAAAAAAAAATCAGGATTAAAAATAAGATAAAGGAAGCAGAGGAGCAAAAGTGTCATTATCACCACCAGATGGCAGCAGGACGATGTGGAAGCTTCACACAATGGAAACACACAATATCAGTTCATAGCTGGGCTTTTTACCAGAGGTTTTGCACCCCCACCCCCACCAAACACTGTTTGAAAAATAAATAAATAAATAACACCATCACAGACAAAACTGCCCAGATATGAAGAAACAACCTCATCCTGCACATAACTGCAAAGATATAACTCCCACTTCCTTTCAGCACTCTGCTTTGTAAAGTGTAAATACGTGCAGTGAAGAATCCGACTTCATGGAACGAAGCAAATATTTGTTGTGTCGGTGGAACCGAGAATGTTGGTTTTTCCTTTCAGCAAAAGAAGCTGAGAATGTCATTAAAGTTTGAACGGAAGGTTTTTGACCTTGAGCGCGCACAGACACACACACACACGCACGCACACAAACACACACACACACACACGAACACACAAACACACATAGTTCCTCCACCTTAATGCGTGGACACATCAGCATCTCAAGACCCCCGAAGTACAAGAACTCAAGAAAAGTCAACAGGATCGCGCATCATCATACAAAAACAAAACAAAAACCACACAACCGGCTATAAATAACCACAACGGAACACAAAAACCCCACAGGTGATGCAAATTTACCAAAGGTGAAGCTAAACTCCCACAAAATAAACTAAAAGCACCGGAAAGTGATGTACAGATACCACAAAATGATGTAGGATTACAAAAACGTGATGTAAAAACATCACTAATTGATGCATAACTCCCGCATGGTAAATTAAAACTACCACAAAATGAGGCAAAAAGTATCATGGTGACGTAAAAGCACGACAAAGTGATGTTAAAATAATCAGAAAGTGGCGCAAAAGTATTACAGACTGATGCAAAACTACTGCAAGGTGAAGCAAAATGATTACAAAGTGAAGTGAAAGTACCACAAAGTGATGCAAAATTGGCATATAGTGATGGAAAACAATTATAAAATGGTGCAAAAAGGACCACAAGCTGCAAAAGCACCACTAAGTGATGTAAAAACATCACAAATTGATGCAAATTTAACAAAAACTGATGCAAAACAATTACAAACTAATGCAAAAGTACCACAAAGTGATGCAAAACTATCAGAAATTGCTGAAAAAAAATACCACAAAAAGCTTGAAAAAAGGGATGAAAATTAAAAGCAAATCGATGCAAAAGAACTAAATGATATAAAACACACAAAGTGGGGCAAAATTACCACAAAGTGTTTCAAAAGTACAACAAAATGTGACAAAAATACCAAAAAATAATGCTTAACACATGCACCAGGTGACAGAGACATCAAAAAAACCAAACGGCCAAAGCAGCCTGACCTCAAAGAGCCGCTGATTGGAATTCATCGACTGAACGTGCGTGTGTGAGCATGAAAACAAGAGGAGACACCAGCCTGCCGGTCGTTCACCTCCGCGCTCTCGTGCTCCCAGGAAATCAAACTTGGCACCGGCAGGACGACGCTCTCTGCACACACTAAGCTGGACGGGCAAGAAATCGCAGAGAAATACACAACTAGCAAGTGCTGGGATGATGTTTCAGTTAAATGAAACTACGATCAGAAGGCCAGGAAACACTGCAGGACCATCATGCAGTCTGGTTTTCATCGGTCTGTGTTCATCTGGTGAGATCTGTCTGTTGTGTCGAAGGTTCCCCCAAACCCAAAATCCCCCCAGTTTCAAGGATTCTTTGACACAGAGACATCACACAATATGAAAGAAAGACGAGGCAGGCCTGCTGCTGAGGTGGCACTCTTTGGTTTATTTGAATATTGAGTATCTGCTCATGAGGATGAATGATAATCCGAAGTGTTTCAGTGTTAAAAATGTGGCGGATTGCGTCACCTGTGCCAGTCGCAGGAATGCCTGGACGCCTTTCACGGATCTGTTTGCTCTTCGGAGTTCAGCGACCTCTTCAGCAGCAGGAACCGACAGGCCACTTACCTCCAGACAAAACGGCACGCCGCCGCTCAAAAACAGCAGGTGAACCCCCGCCGGGCCACAGTGTGACACCCCTCCACCGAGGGAGCCAGCCCGGAACGCCGCCGCCGCCGCCGCGCAAATCACAAGTTCCTGCTGGAGGCTCCGGAAACTTCACCTCACCTGTGGATTTTTTTAATTTGGATTTTTTAATTTTTCTCGGTGAAACATGCCGACGGGATCGGTGAGGCTGCAGAGCATCAAGAGGCTGGGGCAGGACAACCACAGCTACGATGTGTCGGACGACGGTACAGACGTCCCCTGAGCCACATTCACAATGCACTTCAATGTCACGTGTTTAAAAACTTGTCCTGTTCTGTTTGCAGAACCGTCCGGCTCCTACATGTAAGTGTCGCCTTTAAAGTACTTACTTTTAATTAAGGGAGCAATTTTTGCTGAACTCTTGAAAGAATCAGTGCGAGGTAAACATGAAGAAATCAACTCCACGTGGCGTCTTCTCTTCCACACAGGACGATGACGAACTCCAACAAGGGCAGCAAGTGAGTATCGTCCACAACTCAGTCAGACAGAACAGCTAAAACCTGTTCAAGCGAGACGCAGGGAGCCGCTGGCGTCTTCCCCGAGGTTATCTGGGGACCGCCACGTTCCTGACAGAGTAACTCAACAGCCAAGTCAATAATTAAAGACCAGGGGTATCATTTATAAAACATCACTGAGGAAAAGCCAAAAATGGCGTAAGCCAAAAAAAAATAAAAAAATAAATAAAACCGTCTGGCATCAATTCTTCACCTCGCCATCTGTGCAATCGGCTTCTCCTGTGTCCAAAACCTCCAGACATCAGGGTTTGATGCGCTCATTCTTCGGTCAAGTCATATTTTAGAATTTAAATGCCGAGCTTGGCGCAGAAACTTTTAGGGCCTGTTTTGAGCGTAAGCAACATTGATAAATGAGGACTTCTTCCAGCTGTCTTGCGTCTGGTGCATCGTCGTCCACCTTCCTCATAATCCCTCAAAGCCACAGACAGTGTTCTGTTTTGTGTGTAAACATGAAATGAGCAGGTTTCTCCATCAAACAGAACTCCGGAGGATTCGGAGAAACCGGCGATCAGAGTGGGCTTCTTCCAGCTGGTAAACGCCTTCCTCCAGCACTCGCTCGTTCTCCCTCTCCGGGGGCTTTTCTCGGCGCTGACGCCGGCGTGCGCTCTGTGCTCCAGTTCCGCTTCGCGACCTGCAAAGACGTGGCGATGATGGTGGTGGGCGGCGTGTGCGCCATGCTGCACGGCTCGGCCCAGCCGCTCATGCTGCTGGTGTTCGGCATGCTGACCGACACCTTCATCGAGTACGACGTGGAGCTGAACGAGCTGCGCGACGACCGCAAGGAGTGCGTCAACAACACCATCGTGTGGAAGAGGAACTACACGGAGGCGTACGACCCCGCGGCGCCGCCGCCCACGGGCTGGGGCCTCATCAACAACTCGACGTGGGAGATGCTGACGCCGCTCCGGCCCCTGAGGTGTGGGTAAGTAGGCTCTGAGAAAAGCATCAGGCGTCTCACACCCAGCATCAAACATCATGTAAGGTATGTGTGGTTTTCTAGTCTTCATTCATCATTTATTCACTGCTCTGTGTGTGTGTGTGTGTGTGTGTGTGTGTGTGTGTGTGTGTGGTGATCTCCAGGATTCTTGACATCGAACATGAGATGACCTTGTTCGCCTTCTACTACGTGGGGATCGGAGTCGCAGTTTTCTTGCTTGGCTACCTTCAGGTTCGGCTTCAGGAGAGTCAGACCCGAGATCTTCACACAGGATTTATCTGGATACTTTCAGTGTTTGTTTATTTTAGCTGTTTTCTATTATTTTTGCAATTTTATCGATTTTACCTTAAAACTTAAAAAACAAAACAAAACAACTACTTTACCTGTTTTTTTTAATTGTTTATTTTCACACATTGCAACCACATGTATCAATTTTCACTATTTTAGCAGCTCTACACATCGTTGCCATTTAGTCTGTTTTTCCTTTTTAGCTGATTTTATCAATTTAAGCTGTGCTCGCCAATTTTATGAGTTTCTTCTGTTTTTAGCCACAAAATAAAGATACAGATAAAATAGAAATAAGACAAAACCAAACTGTATTTCTGAGTAATCTCAAGAAACCTTGGAGGAAAAAAAACTGCGTAGCTCCTGCCTGTTTAATAATCCGGCCTTCAAAGGTTTAAAACCTGGAACTTGTCTCTTTAAGCCTTCAAAAGGTCAGAAAACAGGAGACAGATTTGGCCTTTGCGCCGAGCAGCGACTGAGTGTGAGCCTCCCCTCTGGTTCAGATCTCGCTGTGGGTGAGGTCCGCCGCCAAGCAGGTCCAGCTCATCAGGAAGCTCTACTTCAGCAAGGTGATGAGGATGGAGATCGGCTGGTTCGACTGCACCTCTGTGGGGGAGCTCAACACGCGGCTGTCGGAGTGAGTGGGGAAAGTGAAATTTTCAGCGGCGGGGAGGGATCGGCGGCGGCGGCGGCGGCGGCTTCACTGTGGCTCTGTCTGTTTTCACAGCGACATTAACAAGATCAACGACGCCATCGCCGACCAAGTCTCCATATTCATCCAGCGCTTCACCACTTTCATCTGTGGCTTCTGCATTGGGTTCGTGAAGGGGTGGAAGCTGACGCTGGTGATCGTGGCAGTGAGCCCGCTGATCGGTCTCGGCGCCGGTCTTATGGCCTGGGTACAACTCGGCTCGTCTTCGTTTGACCTGACTTGGATCCCCGCCGGTCAGTTTTTCAGTTTCCCCTGCTTTCCCTCCAGTTTGTGGCGAAGCTGACGGGAATGGAGCTGCAGGCGTACGCTAAAGCCGGCGCCGTGGCCGACGAGGTCCTCTCCTCCATCAGGACCGTGGCTGCTTTTGGCGGAGAGCAAAAAGAAGTGCAAAGGTGCTCAAGGCTCAGAACAAAGCAGCGCCAATCATCTAATTTGTAGTTGCATAAGTCTAAAATACAAAAAAAAAAATCAAATGAGAGGAAGCATTTTTCATTTTTTGGATCTGAAGCTGGCCGTTCCGGTCTCGTGCAGGTACGACAGGAACCTGGTGTCGGCCCAGCAGTGGGGCATCAGGAGGGGTCTGATCATGGGTTTTTTCACCGGGTACCTGTGGCTGATCATCTTTCTCTGCTACGCTCTGGCCTTCTGGTACGGTTCCACTCTGGTGGTGGGCGCTCAGGAATACACCCCGGGAACGCTGCTGCAGGTAAAAATGCTCAGAAGCTCTCTTCCCCGCTCTTGATTACTTGATGCTGAAGAGTACAGATAGAGGAAGCTCTGCTGACTGATTGCCGGGATTTCTCAGGTGTTCTTTGGGGTCCTGGTAGCAGCCATGAATTTGGGGCAGGCCTCGCCATGCCTGGAGGCGTTCGCAGCCGGCCGCGGAGCCGCCACCATGATCTTTGAGACCATTGACAGAGTAAGATGACTTCCACCGGAAAGGATAACGCCACTTTGGACCCGCAGAAGGAAAATGTGTTTCTTACAGCAGGTGTGTCATTTACAAGTGTCACTTTTCACACGTGTTCCCTCCAGGAGCCGGAGATCGACTGTTTGTCCGAGGCCGGGTACAAGCTGGACCGAGTCAAAGGGGACATTGAGTTTCACAACGTGACCTTCCACTACCCGTCCAGACCTGAAGTCAAGGTCCTCATCGGACTCGGATTACATTCTTACTGAGAATCCAGACGTTTCTTGTCAATGGTTTTCTACTTTCCTCAGATATTGGACCAGCTCAACGTCGCAGTGAAGTCCGGGGAGACCACGGCCTTCGTGGGACCGAGCGGGGCCGGGAAGAGCACCGCGATCCAGCTCATCCAGCGCTTCTACGATCCCAAAGAGGGCATGGTGGGCGGGAAACTCTCATCTTAGGAATATAGTATCATTTAAGAATGTCATGCAAAATAACTATTTCAAACTATAAGCCCGCTTTCCTTTCACAAGACTCATTTTGAATACATTTAATTTGGTTCGAGCAATTTTCATAGCGGAATCCTCCGCTGATGGTTGAATTTGCCTCAATCTGTCTCAATGAAAAGACCAATTTGGGGTTTCATTTGGTTCTAATCACTTTAATAGTGAAAAATCTGAAGGCGCTTCTTTTATTGGAGCTGCTTTTCTATCTCTGGTCCAGGAAGTTTGCAGTATCTCAGAGTTCTAATCACTTCAGAAGCGAAGGCGCTGCTCTCGTCACTCGTAATGGAGGTGATATTTCACCCCTGATAATGGATTCAGTTTTAACGTGGGAAGCCATGAATCCTGACAGATATGCTGATATATTCAAATGTAAAGCAGGTAAAATCCAGATGAAATGTGAAATACTCCCACCAGATACATTTCACCATCTTTGAAGTTTTATTCTCTTACAGCAACTTACATTGGACCAAGCCGGTTGATTTACACTCGCTTCTAAAGATAATCCCAGGTGTGGAGGACTGTGTTCCTCTATCAGATGTCCGATCTGACAAACCCTGAGCCTGAAGATTTCCTCGACACACTCTCTTCTACCTCCTTCCTTTTAAGCTTTACTTTGGTAGTTTCAAAAATAACCATCCCCGAGGGTGATAGCAGAACATGATAATCTCTTTCATTATTCAGCCAGTGGTTCCTAACAGCCTCATTTTTCACTTTTACTGGGATTATGGGCTCTTACACACCTTTCTTTATTCTCCCTTTCAGCTCTTCGAGAAGGAAATAGGCTCTTGTTGTGCAATGAAGGTTATCCACAAGACTAACACCCTTCCCATCTGAGTGCAAAAAGAAAAAAAAAAGAAGAGCGTTGCGGGCAGATTTAATAGCGTCATCCATCATTTTTCATGAAAGCGCTGTGCTCTCAGGTGACTCTGGACGGCCATGACATCAGGGGCCTGAACATCCAGTGGCTGCGATCGCTGATGGGCATCGTGGAGCAGGAGCCGGTGCTGTTCGCCACCACCATCGCGGAGAACATCCGCTACGGCCGGCCGGGCGTCACCATGGAGGACATCATCACTGCCACCAAGGAGGCCAACGCCTACAACTTCATCATGGACCTGCCGCAGGTAGCCGGCGGGGCAGCGGGCCGCAGATGGGTGGGAAACTCGTCGCCACGGGCTGACTTGTTTTCCCCGTGCGTTGAAAAACCTGGCAGAAATTCGAAACGCTGGTGGGGGAGGGTGGAGGCCAGATGAGCGGCGGACAGAAGCAGAGGATCGCCATCGCGCGAGCTCTGGTCCGGAACCCCCGCATCCTGCTGCTGGACATGGCCACCTCCGCTCTGGACAACGAGAGCGAGGCCGTCGTGCAGGAAGCTTTAGATAAAGTACGTCTGCGGTTTGGCTACGCATTCAGGGAATGACTGTCCTCAAACAGGTCAAGATGCCAAGATACTGAATATTCTTTCCTCTCAGGTACGCATGGGTCGCACCACCATCTCCATCGCTCACAGGCTGTCCACCATTAAGAACGCCGACGTGATCGTCGGATTCGAGCACGGCCGGGCGGTGGAACGAGGCAAACACGCCGAGCTGCTGGAGAGGAAGGGCGTCTACTTCACCCTTGTCACCCTGCAGAGCCAAGGAGACAAAGCTCTGAACGAGAAGACCCAGAAGAGTAAGTTTCTCATTCTGTCAAACTTACCTGGAGTCTGGAACCTTCCTTACCCTCTGTTGGATCTGTTCCATTAGAGTCTGACGGTGAAGACCACCCGGAGAAGCTGAACCTATCCAGAGCCGGCAGCTACCGAAGCAGTCTCAGGTATCGGCACATCCTGCCCTGACCATGCAGCCATCATTTCATCAGCATTAGTTTACAAATGGCACCAAATCAGAGGTTCTCTGTCTTGTCCGGGACACGAAGCCTGGAGTGAATGTGACCAAAAAGTGTGATCAGACATAACAGCTTGGTTGGGATAAGACATGCTTTAACCACCAAGAGAAAATAGATACAAGTATGTTTCTCTTGCAGAGCTTCTGTCCGCCAGCGATCCCGATCCCAGCTGTCAAACCTGATCCCAGAATCGTCGGTCAACATGGCGGGAGAGATCGGCCCCAGGACCTACTCTCTTTCCAAACCCGAAGTATCCAAGGTATTGGCACACGTGTGGACACCACCGACTGAACTCGCCCTGCACCACCGCTGAACCGTGTTGTTTCGTTTCTTTTCCCGGAGATCAGAATACCACCCTGGATGAGGAAGAGGAGGAGGCGGTGGAACCTGCTCCGGTCGCTCGGATCCTGAAGTACAACGCCCCCGAGTGGCCTTACATGCTGTTCGGATCCTTCGGGGCCGCCATCAATGGAGGCGTCAACCCCGTCTACGCCCTGCTGTTCAGTCAGATCCTGGCGGTGAGCTCCAAGTCCCACTGAAAATTTTGGAGAAAAAAAAATAAACTGTTTACTTTAAAAGTACCATTTCATTAAAAGCAGCAGGCTCAGTGTGGCCTAAAGACCGCCACCGCGTGGAAACAATGATGCTAATCCCCAGGGTTTTGTGATTTTCTTGTCTCTCTGTGCAGACATTCTCCATAACGGACCCCGACGTTCAGACGCGGGAGATCAATAACATCTGCACCTTCTTCGTCATGGTCGGCGTCGTCTCCTTCTTCACTCAGATGCTGCAGGTAGAGTTCAGCCGTGGCGAGACGGATCGCTTCGGCTTTCACAACAGGGCCGCTTTGATTCTCTTCAAATAATACCATCACCTGGTATGTCACGAGACCGAGCGCGACGGCGCCACCGGTGGACTAACGGTCGCTCCCATGTGTCCAGGGTTACGCCTTCTCCAAGTCAGGGGAGCTGCTGACCCGCAGGCTGCGGCGCCTGGGCTTCCACGCCATGCTGGGCCAGGAGATCGGCTGGTTCGACGACCACAGGAACAGCCCCGGGGCGCTGACCACGCGGCTCGCCACCGACGCCTCGCAAGTGCAGGGGGTGAGCCGCCGCTGCCAAATGCCAAGAACCAACTGGTCTGGGGGGGGGCGGAAGGGCGTCACGTGGGGCAAATCAATCTTTTATTCACTGAGTGAAGTTTGTTTGCAATTATCTCATTTTCTGAAAACTGCAGAAGCAGCGACGGTTCTCAGATGAGTAAACACACAAACGCCTTGATGTGATCCAAATTATTACTCTACTTCAATCACACAATTCCATTTTATTGCCCTGCAAATTTTCTGTTAGTTTCCCCCATTCCATTTCAACTCAATTATAATCACTGTTATTATTATTATGGACACAGTCATTGGGAACACTGCTATGAATGAATAACCACAGAAAAGTAATGAAACACCAAAGACAACAATTAATCATTCAAAAGTCATTATATATTGAATATATTATAGAAAAAAAGTATATCAAAAGGTGGTTCATATGTATAAAACTAATATTTCTCTTTTAAAAATACATTCCAGAAATATATGAGTGAAATTCCATATTCTTTTAGTCTATTAAATTAATGAAATGTTTTTTTAAACGCAGTTTCTCCCATATTTTTCAAACCTCAAGACAAAAACAGCTATATCTGACACACATTACAATCACTTTAGACAGAGAATTTTCTCAATTATAGTGTGATTTTACTATGAGAAATGCATTTTCTTTTTAAAATCCAATAACTGAAATTAAATAAAAAGAAAAAAGATCTTTTCTACAACCAAAAATTGCCAGATACTAATGATACTTTTTAAAGCAGCACGTAATATTTTTGGTGAAATCTCAGTAATCATCTTATTGACATCCATTCTGTAAAAGTCCGTAAGTCGCTCTCTTCCTGGTTCCCGTCAGGCCACGGGCTCGCAGATCGGCATGATCGTCAACTCCCTGACCAACATCGGCGTGGCCGTCATCATGTCCTTCTGCTTCAGCTGGAAGCTCACGCTGCTCATCCTCTGCTTCCTGCCCTTCATCGGGCTGTCGGGCGCCTTCCAGGCCAGGATGCTGACGGGCTTCGCCAAGCAGGACAAAGTGGCCATGGAATCCGCCGGACGGGTCAGACGCAAGAGAATTCCGACGCTTTTGTCCTCCTCAAGTTCACATATCAAAGAGAAAGTCGATTTCCTGTGAAGCTTCTCTCCGTTATCTTAATGATCCCAGAGCAGAAGGCTCCGCCCATTCAAGTGAAGTGGATTAGATGAAAAATTAATAATTCCTTTACTGCAGGAGAACAGATAAGAGAAGAGCTTCATCTTCATCGCACATCAAAAGTCTTTTCCATCGGCAGATTTCCGGCGAGGCTCTGAACAACATCCGCACCATCGCCGGCCTGGGGAAGGAGAGGAGCTTCGTGGAGATGTACAACGCCCAGCTGGACATGCCCTACCAGGCGGCGCTCAAGAAGGCCAACGTCTACGGGGCGTGCTACGGCTTCGCCCAGTGCGTCGTCTTCTTCACCAACTCTGCCTCCTACAAGTTCGGCGGCTACCTGGTGCGACAGGAGGGGCTCCATTTCAGCCTGGTGTTCAGGTAAAACGACGCCGTTCCGACTCCGAGGCATCAACGTCGATTTATCTGCCCGGCACTTCTGGAAAACTCTCCGAGGACACCAAATATTATCATGTTTTCTGCTCTGGCATCTCAAAAAAAAATCATGATTAAAATGTGAACTAGTCCACGAGAGAGGAAAAATGCTGACTAAAAAGTGAAAATGTAGAGCGAGGAGTCATAAAACCTAATAGAAAAATGAAGAAAAAGTCCAAATACAATAAAGTACAGAAGCCAAATTGTGTCTGGAGGGTGAAGAAAATCAGGGGATTATTGCCATCATTTTAACTTTATTCGTTAGGGAGGAGGAATTAGAAGTGAAATGATGGCTTCTGTCCTCAGTGCTGTCATAATGCTGCAGAAATGTTCATTTTTATGTGTCTGGGCC
Source organism: Salarias fasciatus (assembly GCF_902148845.1). NCBI lineage: Eukaryota > Metazoa > Chordata > Actinopteri > Blenniiformes > Blenniidae > Salarias > Salarias fasciatus. Next base: position 8,168,762 of record NW_021941230.1, on the reverse strand, counting down.
GGCGGCTCTGCGGTTCACGGCTCCTCTGTCGCATCCCTCCCCTCCCCTCTCCGGGATAACAGTCGCCGTCGCGAACACCTCCAGGAAACGTCTTCAGACCGAGCAGACTTGATTCGGTTTTCTCAGAGATGATGCGGTTAAATTACGCTCGCTTAGATTCCGCTGTTATTGCTGCAAAATGTTCCAGACAAAAATGGGGAGGGATTAAAGAGGCGACAGCTCGGATTGCCAGTATTCTGCACTGCAGCAGCTTTGTTGACCGTTCTATTCTACTTCACTCTTTTAATGTGATATTATCATTCTGAAGGGACAAAGTGTCCAAGACAAGGCTGTCCAGTCAGAGATATCTTCAAAGAAAAAGAAAAAAAAAAACCTCACTTGAACCAGAAAATCCTGAACTCCTCAGCTTGAACGAAACTCTGTTTGACACCCGAGCTCCGTCTCCTGGGAGGAAAGAATCTCCTGAACTGTCAGCCGGAGTTGTCGTTGTCACATCGGCGTTCCTCGTCGGGAGGAGTGACGGTGCGTGGCTGTCTCCGCCAGGGTCATCTCGGCCATCGTGACCAGCGGCACGGCCCTCGGGAGGGCCTCCTCCTACACCCCCGACTACGCCAAGGCCAAGATCTCGGCGGCGCGCTTCTTCCAGCTGCTGGACCGCGTGCCTCAGATCAGCGTCTACAGCGGCAAGGGCGACAAATGGGTACGTGCAAACCGTCCGTTTCTGGACCGCGGTCGGCGGGCGGGCTGACCCCACTACCTGGACTCTCGTTTCCAGGACAACTTCAAAGGAAACCTGGACTTCATCGACTGTAAGTTCACGTACCCGACCAGGCCGGACATCCAGGTCCTGAACGGCCTCAACGTGTCGGTGAAGCCCGGAGAGACGCTGGCCTTCGTGGGCAGCAGCGGCTGCGGGAAGAGCACCAGCATCCAGCTGCTGGAGCGCTTCTACGACCCGGACCACGGCAAAGTGGTGAGGAGAGGGGGCGGGGGGAATTCGCGAGCTTTGTTATTATTGACCGGTTGGATGCTATTCAATATGTCGCCTTACTGCGCGTTAAGATAAGGAATTCAATGTGACATTTTCCTGCAGTTAAACAGTTTCATAAGAAGTATATAATCAAGTTCCCAAAAATGTGACTCAATTTTTTTTTTTTTTTTTTTTGCCTATTCGAGGCAGTCTAATGTGTGGGAAAAGACGTCGGGCCTTAAAGCAGTCAAAGCCGCGGCGTCACGGCTGATGCTGACCTTTTTTAAAATGCCAGACGTCTCATTCATAACGCAGCGAGTCGCTCTCATACGGTCCGCTCTCAGCTCCCACCTGAGCGCCACAGTTAAAGTGAAACCTGCAATTTGTCACAGTCAAAGAATAATTGCTGGACGTCCAGTGATGGAAGTATTTCTCGTCACTTCGATTCATCCATCAGTTGGGCGTTTGTGCTGACGCCAGGCTGTTTTTTTTTTTTTTTTTTTTTTGGAAGCTGGCGACGGTGCCAGGGAAGGGATCGCTGCCAGGACTCAAACGGCCTTAATTGAGTTGGAAGTGGTTTGGAAAGCCATCGTCCTGAATCTCTGTCTGAGATTTAAAAAGGACGGAATCACCTCTGCATAGTTAGGAGAGAAATTACAGTAGCGATAGTCGTATGATAGCTCATTAAGTAGATTGTATTTCCAGTCCCTGGTTGTTATACTGCTTTTGACTAATGGGGAGAATCAATGTCCTTCCTGCAGCTGATCGACGGCCACGACTCCACGCACGTCAACGTGTCCTTCCTGCGCTCCAAGATCGGCATCGTGTCCCAGGAGCCCATCCTGTTCGACTGCAGCATCGCTGAGAACATCAAGTACGGCGACAACTCCCGGGAGATCGGCATGGACGAGGTCACGGCGGCCGCCAAGAAGGCCCAGCTCCACGACTTCGTCATGTCGCTCCCCGAGGTACCGGTCAATTGGGCAATTGGTAAACAGAGAGAAGGGGGGGGACGGACAAACATCATGAACGGAAGCAGAAGGTCATCCGCCAACTGAAAGAGGTCGTGAACCGATCAGTCAGCACGTTCTGCCCAAATACAAGTGTTGATGTTCCCCGATTCATCGAACGAGGTTTTCTGGCCGCTTTCTCTCCACTTGGATTTCACCATTTTCACGGTCTCAGGTTAGTTTTCTGGTGGATTCTTGAGTGTGTTTCCTCTCATTTCAAACAAAGACTGAAGATCTCTGGTGTCCCCTATAGCTCAGGGAACCGCTGCCAACATAATGTAATTGTGGCATGTACAAAAAGTCAGATCTTCAAAAACTCATTAGACCTTAATTGGTTCATTGGATCGTGTGCGGCGACTGGAGAGCCGTCTTTAGGGAATCGGCAGCCGGTGACAGTTCCTTGGCTAATAAAATGAGGAAGCGGCTGACTGAGCTAACCGACGCTACAAAGCAGGGAGAGGCTATAAAAAGCCATCAAAGCGTCCTTTCTCACTGTCATCAGAAAATGGCAGACGTGGAGAAGTGGGGATGTAAAGAGAAGATAGGAAATATCTCTCGACTGACTTCAAAGGAGCCGCCGCGGTTCAGGATCTCCGCGCAGGAGCCCGTCCGAGCGTTATCGACCACCTCAAGCCTGCTAACAAGTGCTCGGGCCTCAAACAAGCAGCTGCACCTGCTGAGGTCTTGGGCGCGAAGCTGAAGACTGGGGTTGTGGAGCGGCCGGGTCAACGGAGACGTTGGGTTCAACCACATGTCGGCAGAGCTTCAGCGGAGGTGGACGCGCATATTTAAACCAGAAGGACCCAACGGGTGAAAAATGAAGCTAGTTTTTCGATTCAGTCTGATCTTGAAATACTTTTAAATATTTGATTTTCTTTTTTCTCAAGAAGTTGAAAGGCTCTTTGAGAGTATTATATCTCTAGGGAGGGCTCTATTTTTCATAGAAATTAACAAAAGCATGATTTAAATTCATACAGATACAGACGTAATGAGGAAGAAACCTCCCCGACCCCTCTGCGTTGTCCCTGTCATTTCATCCTCGGCCACTAGAGGGAGCCAACTGCACTGGACTTGATGTTCTCCATCTTTCTCCGCCGCAGAAATACGAGACCAACGTGGGCGCGCAGGGTTCCCAGCTGTCCCGCGGTCAGAAGCAGCGCATCGCCATCGCCAGGGCCATCATCCGCGACCCCCGCATCCTGCTGCTGGACGAGGCCACATCCGCCCTGGACACGGAGAGCGAGAAGGTAGCTCGGCGAGCGGAGGCAGCGAATGAGTATTACCATTAGCGCCATTGTCGTTCATCATTGCTGTTATTATCGGAGCAGCAGCAGCAGAAGAACCTCCAGCAGGGCCTCTTAAAGTCTTAAAGGCGAACGCGCCGTTGAATCACGCCGAGCGGGGAAAAGGCCTGATCCGCTGAAGCACCCTAATGATAGTAATCAGCGCCTGGTTGTGAAATTGCCGTTATTGTGTGTTTTCGCCGTGGGGGAGAAGTGTCGGTGACGAGCGCCACTGGTGTGTGTGCGTTTCTGTGTGTGTGTTCCATCCAGACGGTGCAGGACGCCCTGGACAAAGCCAGGGAGGGCCGGACGTGCATCGTCATCGCGCACCGCCTCTCCACCATACAGAACTCCAACATCATCGCCGTCATGTCGCGGGGCATCGTGATCGAGAAGGGCACGCACAGCCAGCTCATGGACCTGAACGGAGCGTACCACAAGCTGGTCACCACGGGGGCGCCAATCAGCTAATTGCGAGCTGCAGCCGGAGCGTTGTCATTATCGCGCCGAGCGGCCCGAGCGCACGGCGGAGCGGCTCAGGCGTCTTCAGGCTCCTTCACTGAGTATTTATTCCCGTGACGAGGAGAAAGTTCGGCCTGGCTGCTCGGTGTCTGTCTTGAGTTTTGGCCGTTTATTTTTCACCTCCTGGAAACTTATTCTGTTCTGAATCACATACGTCAAACGCTTCTTTTAGTGGCTTTAAAAAAACAAACTAAAATGGCTAAAACGATTTAATTTCATGAAGATTTCATTGAATGCATCAGTGTTCATATATATATATATATATATATATATATATATATATATATATATATATATATATATATATATATATATCGTTTATTTGCTGTGCTTTCAGCCTGAAGCATTCTGATTAAGCTTGAAAAAAATCCAACATAACATTGATCTGGCTGGTGTAAAAATCTTCAATTCAATAAAAACGCGAAGTTGTATAAATAACATGAAACCAATGAAGATTTGATTAACACGATTAATATTTAAGATGAAACATTCCTGCTTATACTGTGAAACTGTGGAACAAAATGTCATGATGATATGTTTTTTTTTTTTTTTTTGTTCGGCTGAAATACATTTTCTTATTCTGGAGTGAAGTTGTTGTTTATAGAGAAAAAAATTAGTTTTATATTTTGTGAAGTGATTACATGACGGAGAAAGAACCTATAAGAAAAGATCAATAAACTTGTACTACTCTTGGTGGTTTTCTTCACAGTTTTTGTGATACAGAGTGGAATAGAGTCGGTCTAATTTGGTCTCGGTGTGTTCGGCGTATCATTTGAAGTCTGTAACCTTCTCCAGGACTGAATCCGGCCGAGTTTTCAATCTCCAGAGGAGCTGCTCGCATTTTCTCCCCGGGCCCTCGATGGTGGAGTGGATCAGTCCAGCGCTTTCATTAAGGGCCGTGTCCACTCGGCGGCCTTTCACAGCGGAAAGGTTTCCGAGTAATTTCTGTCACTTAATTGTCACTTTGGCTCCAGACGCAGGTGAAGCCGAGGCGTCTGAGGAAAGGAGCGGAGACGACCGACTCCGCCGAGGCGTCGTTTCTGGATCCGATGCGGGTTAATCCGAAGTCGTGCCAGGCTAAGATCATGATTGTCATGTTTATTTTTGACCCAGACGAGGTGAAAGCTGCGAGCTGAAAACTAGGACAGCCAAAACCTTCGCCACACGACACAGAATCCTCAAACCGAAGTCCAACGAGGCACATCAGAAATCTCCAACCAGGTTTAAAAAAACAAGTGGCATCTGCAGTCAGCCGGGCGCCGCTGTCAGTCTTCCAAGGAGCAAAAAATATTCAGCGTGCTCTCACAGAAAAGCCGTCTTATCGCTGCGACAGCCAGCAGACACATCGCATCACTCAGCCTGTGGCCTGTTTTCATCAATCAGAATGGCATCGACGTTACGTGGCACAAAGTCAAACAGCGTCCTCTCGCCGGGCGAAATTCGCGCTAGATTAGATTCCGTCTGAGGAATGCTAATTCACCCAGTCCGGGTTCGGAGATGTGTTGTGATTAAAGACTCAATTTCCCAGAGGTCAGTGTGGTGTGATCACATATTACCACTAACTGATGGAGTGTCTGTGACATCTGCACTCCGACGGGCTCGCCGCCGGATCTGGCATTCCAGTCAGACTCGCGTTTTCATCCAGTCACAGACTTCTTAAGGAGCTTTGTTATTCCGTCGCGCTGCTTATTCACGGCGGAGTTTATGCGGGAGCGGCGAGAGGGGGCCCCGCGGCGTCTCGGCGCCGCGAACGGCTAAAGCCCCAAAACTCTCCCATCCGGCATTATCTCGGCGGAGCAGGAGGCCGCACGCCGTGCATTATCCCGACATGCGTCTCGGCGGAAAGCGCCCGAGCTTCTGAGTGACAGCGACAACGCTCCTCTGTCTTCATTACAAGCAAAGCATCCGGCCGACACACACACACACACACACTGCTTTTACCTGCTTAAGAAAAAAGTCATTTTGAGGTAAATTCCTGCAGTAGCTCCCGGGCAGGCGCGCCATTTGTATTCATTTCAGTCGACTAAAACCGGCTTTGAGACCCGTAATCCATCACAGCAGCCCTTGTTTCTCATCAGAGTTATTTTATCATCACGCGGTAATACAGATGAAAGCAGGAGCCCCTTTCCTTTCATCTGCCAGTGCATTAGAGCGGAATTCGGCGCAAGTGTCAAACATCAACCCGCTGGAAATGGCAAAGAGAGACGACACCTGCGGTTTTTAAGATAGAAGCCCCACTGTTTTAGTCAGACCTGAGAACTGACTCTGTCGGGGAGAGTCTGTGAATACAAGGGTGCAAAAAAACCATCCAGCCATGGTGGCAAAAAAGGCGACGTGTTTTAGTCCCAGGTGATCGCGCTGTTTGCACAACAGATGAAGAGAGAATTCAGTTTCCTCATGTTCCATCAGCTCTGTAACAACCAGCCAACACATATTTTGGCTCCTTTTCGGAAACAGACGCAAAGAAAAAAAAAAGTAAAAAACAATTAATTGTCTCATATTCGGTTTGATCACTGCAAACGACTTTAATTTCCCCGAAGGATGGTTTGCTTTACTGCCGTCCTGCCCGAGGCATCACCTGCTGCCGGACAGCGGCCCTCCAAAGGATTTAATGCGCTGACAGTCCAGAAGCCATTACAGCTCGCCGGGAGGACGGCCGGCAAATTGGTCGGCTCGCAGGGGCAGTAAATAAGATGGAGCGTCCCCATGTTTTCTCGCCTTGTCGATAGTCGTCCTCGGAGCTTTAAAGTCGCGAGGAGGAGAGCAGAGCCCGACCGGATGCTGGGGGGGGTGGGGGGTTCGGGTTGCAGCTGGAGGCTGGATTCCGCTGATGAATCATCACTCAAAGCTAAATCACACTTAATGGTTTTCATGCACTCAGTGAAAATGCAGAAGAGTTTCTCTAATGGAAATATTCGCAGAGAAATCAGTATTTTTTTTTCTTGCTCTACCAGTTGAATCCGGTTGCGTCGACACAGTTGATAGTAGATACAAATGTAAAAATGCAGAATGACTTTTTACTATGACTGTGGTGAACAAAATCAGTAGCAGCATGTAAAAAAAAAAAAAAAAAAAAAAAAAAGTAATTTCCCCCCCCCGTTTCCATGGAGATGGAATCAGAACACGTAAACACAGAATATCTCCTCATGATGTTCACAGTCAAAAGTCACGGCGGGCCAGGTGAAGAAATGCCTCTCATCTGATTTACAAAGACTTTTCATTGAAAATCATTTAAAGTTTCACTCATCTTTTTTGAAGATGCCTTTAGAAGCTGTTTTCCAGTCAGTGAATATTTTAAGCGTTTAACAATAACTTTTTTTTAAGCCTTTGATTGGTCATTTACGAGTCCTTTCAAATGTCACACAGTAAAGACGACGATATGTGCCTGTTGCGCCGGCACATTTCAATAAAAATATGTATTAAAATCTCAACATTTTCCAGCAAATCGTACAATCTAACCCTTTTGTTTTCTCTATAATTTGTTTTTTGTCCTTGCATGAAGTCATTTAAGTGTCACGCTGATAACAATTTGACGAAGCGCTGAGCTCTCACCCCCTGCCCCTCGCCGCCAGTCTCCATCATAAAAGTGAAATTACAGCAATCACGGTGGGATAAATCTGAGCTTGAAGAAATATCATTAACCCACGGGGAAGAGAAAAGGACTCACAATATAAGACCAGCCTAATTTCATCTCCTAATGATGACACTCATTACCGTTAAAGCTTTTCATTATCATAATCATTATTACAGCAGCAATAACAGGCCACAGGGACGCTGAGCGCAGGGATCCCGATAGCATGGAGCACAGCACTGAATCAGAACAAAGAACTGCCTTTGGACGTTAAAACAACTGTAGCATGTTGCATTGTGTAATAACCTACCAGGAATATTCTTTCAACCACAGAAACTCATGTATTTTAAAATAACCTTCAGTTTATGCATTCCAGTATAAACAACAACCCTCACATGTTAAAAAGTCATTTAGATTGTACCAAAGGAGTCAATGCATTGTCAAATATAGATGGTTGGGTTTTGCCATAGACTTAATGTAAAACTAACAACAAAATACCGGGTAAGTTCTTTAGCTCATCATGTTTGTAGAGTGGCTACAAACAGTAAACAGCTAAATAAAATAAAACAGCCAAGATGCATGAAAAGACTAAAGCCAGAAAATTCATTTGAAAAAAAAAATCTATAAAATTATTCACAGCTGAAAAAGTAATAAAATATATCTAAATTGAAGGTGTGGGAAAAACTTAAGTGCTGAACCATTTGGATGTCATGAGAGTCTCAGGGGAGACAAATGTCCAGATGTTATGAGAAACTGGAACATCTGGAAAAGTGCAGCAGCCGAAGCTCACCTGGAAAACGTTCTGGCTCTGAGAATCTTCTTCTTTTTTTTTTCTTTCTTTCTGCGCGAAAAGACGGACCCTGAAAGCCAAGAGCTACGAGGCTGAAGCGCTGAAGGGTTTCTCAGATGTTCCGGTGGAACATAATAATTTACTGTGTGTGAAACAACGTCAGCGCGGGTGGAATGAGACGTTGCCGTGGTTATGGCCCACAGCGACCTCAGGTAGCGGTTACTCTGGCGAAGTCGCCTTCTGGACGCTACAGTACTTTAAGCTTTCAGAAGGGAACCACATGTTTCACCACATTCCTCTACGTGGCTCTTGGCCTTATTTGACAGAGTTTTACTCAGAATAATCCTGAATAGGACTCTGATGCTTTGTCCTGACTCTGGTTGCCATGTTAGTTTTTTTTTTTTGTTCGTTTTCAGTAATTAATATAACCTTGGTACTGAGTCAAATCGATGTGCCAGTAGTACTTTATCAGTCTTTTCATGGGACTGTCTGAACAACCATGTTGGTACCACATCAGCACAGGTCTCATACTGGTATTCTACAGGTATTATATTGGTATTTCTTCGACATCTTGTCAGTGATGGTTTTTATCATTGCCCATGAACAGAAACAGACTCCTTCAAGTCGTCCATGTTTATTAAACCGCAATTTCAAGGAAACCAAGATTTTAATGTTCGGAGAGAGGATTTGTACCTTGAAAATTAATTTTCAAGGCTCATGAGACCCATAAAATATCCTGTACTTGTCGTGACACCACATCTTGATTCCAGTAAAAGCAAATCATTCAAACAAACCCAGTCAGAAAAGTCGTGATTAAAAAAATTAAAAAAAGAATCGGACTCTACTAATGTGTCAAGCGGCTGCGACTTACAGTGTAACTAGCCACTAGGGGGCGATCACACTTTCATTTGAAAATAGCAGCCCAAGGTGCCCTTCAGTCAATCCCACTGCGACTGCGTCCGACCGCAGCAACGAATACGTGACACAGCCATTCAAGCCAAATTCAATTTCCTCTTTATCTCAACTGCTACATTCTCCACGAATGCTCCTGATAAGAATCACAATTATTAAAGAGAGTCATAAATGATTACCAGCGAGCATTGTCAGGTCCCAAGCATCGCGGCCGGCCCCCCGAGTGAGTATTTCTATTACAGAGACATTCAAATGTTAATTTCTGCAGGAGCAGACCTTTGGTGCACTGGATAACCAGGATGTGGCTGTCAAGATCTATTGGATTCTTCCTTCGAACGACTTCTCGTTAACATTTCAGTACGTCTTTCTGCAGTCAAAGGAACGTCCTCTTTCTGAACCACAAGATGTTTGACCTTGGATGCATGAAGCAATTCATTTAATTTCTTAATTTATTGTAGAAGCAGAGAGATAGCGAGCCTCGGGGGGGGGGGGGGGGGGGGGAACCGGTGACGGGCTCCAGGAAATCTTTGCCTCGCTGACCATCATGCTGGGAGAATGTTCCCGCTGGGAAGAATAAAAATAGAGCTCGGGCAGCATATTAAACTCCACCGTCGTGTCATGCGATTCGTCACACCTCCGACCTCCTTTGTTCAATCCCCCCCCTGACACAACCGGAGATAACGCTAATGTGCCGCAGCCTCACCAGCGCGCCGTCTGGGAGCAAAATTCCCAATCAGATACAGTCGCTGAGCAGCGCCCATTAGCCAGATTAGCAAATAGCTTCTCGGCAAACGAGGCAGTGATTGACCTTGCGGTGATAGTTACCCGGACGACCCGAGAGCTCTGCCGAAGTCCCATCGAGCAAAACAGTCAGAATACACTCAGGCGACGGTGTGTTACGGCGCCGCTGATCACGAAACACGGAGGAACGCCATCTGTGTGCAGAGGCACTTTTGTTTATGCACTTGACACACATAATTTGCTAAAATGAGGAGCAAATCAGTACAGTCTTTAGCAGGGATGCTGCTGTTATTGTGCTGAGAGACATTTCCTCAACTGGCCCCCCGTGACTTTTATTTCAAGACTTAACATATCTTCTGTATGATCCCTCCATCCAGCCGAGGAATTTCCACTCACCACAATAATTTTAGCATTTCTGCTAATAACTGAGCTGGTTTGTCACTCCTTTTATAACACAAATGTAATCATAATGTTTCAAATGTCATGTTTGTGCTTGTTTTCTTTTTATGCGACCCATGTTAGCATTCTTCCATAAGTAAAACTGGCAACATGAAACTGCTACGCGAGATAAAAGACCAGAGAGCAGGAATTGTATTACATTTATTCTGGTTTCACCTACATGTTTAACCTCACAGCTGAAGGCAACAAGTTCTCACCTGCTCTGCTGTTCCCGAGCCCGGCGAGCTCACACAAGTCATCAGAGAAAGTAGACGCTCCCAACATGCTCTCTGCTCGAGAAATGTTTCCAGTTCAATGTCGACAGACAGGCAGAAAGTGCATTAAACCACTTGGAATGAAACAGAAACCCCACGGTGAGATTGAAGGACTCCTAAACCAATCAATATGTTGACAAAAACTCACCACTTCCACTCCCATGAAGGTGAAGTTGGAAACAACGAGACACGCATGGGTGTACTGGGTCAGGTTAAACCGGATTTTTACGCAGTCGATACAGCCGAGACCTTTCTGAAATGCCGCTGACTGCGTGATGGACAAGTCGAGGTCAACGGTCAACCGGGGATGTGCCGCAGCGCGGATCATTAACATGAGGATGACTTGCAGGAGGAAGGGCAGTTGGCTACTATGGACATCATTTTGATGCTATAGCTAGCTGAGGGATGCTGACGGTTAGCTCAGAGTGGCCCAGGGATGCTGATCATCACTAACATCTCCATTTCTGTAAGCCTCCATTGTCTTATCATCAGCAGTATGATACTAATTATCACACTGAGACGTATCACTCATTAGATCGACGTCACGTTTTGTGTCCTGATTGAAAAAGACGGCTCACACATGGACGCTACATCTGGCGAGCTCACGCCAGTCGCTGTCGGAGCGTTCTGGGCCAGATAACCACGACGGCTCTCATTTGTTCGCCGGTGCAGCTTTCCCTTTGTAAGAACAACATGTTGGTTTACCTCGCAGAGACTGGAACAACAGTAGCTTCTCTGTGCTCGGCTGTTGGCACGCTGTAATTACCGCGCTGGGCCTATTTGAATAAGTAATTAGCTCTGACACACACTGGTCTTTTTCCTGTTTAGTCAGCCTGTTAAATACTGAAAGAGAGTGTTGGCTGTCGCCCTAATTCGTGGCGAAAAAAAAAAAAATCAAATGGTTGAAATTCTTGCTCAACCGAGGGATGGGAAAGATGAAAGCGTGCAGAGATTCGGGTCGACGAGGCCTCGGAGTGACGTGACGGAATGAAGCAGCTGGATAACATGAGAGTGAGAGTGAGAGTGTGTTCAGAGACATCAGGTGTGTGAACCGTCTCTCTCTCTCTCCTCATGTTATTGAGGAAGCTCGGCGATAAGCAAACGCTCGCGTGCGATCATCGGCGCCAGACAAGGTTAACGTTATCACGACCATAAAAAAGCCTGGAGCGCTTCTCCTGGCAGCCGTTATTGCAAACCACAAACCCCCCCCCCCCCCCCCCCGCCACCACCACTGCACAGCACAACACAATCTGATTGTCGGGGATTTTTCCAGAGTGTGGCGAGGAACATCTGTCCTCCCGAGTTTTAACCGATCGGAAGTGAAAACGACCACCGTGTCTCACCAGAAACCTGAGTGTCGAGCCAGGCCGACGCCAAAAAAACTCGTCTTCTTCCTCTTATCTCACAAGCTCTTGAGGGTTTGATAGAATCTGAAGTTAGCCTTGAAACGGCACCACATTTCACACCGATTGTCGGCCGGGCTTCATTCTCTCTGTGTGCTCGGTTTGAATCTGTGTTATAATCTATTTAATCTCTGATTTTGTGGGGATGCCATGTCTGTAGCTTTAATTAGAAGTTGAGATCATAAACTCATACAGTTAAAAATTTGATAATGCTAAGAGATCAGCTAGCACAGCTTGATGCTAGTTGCTAGAACTTGCTAAAGGACCTTAGTAAGCACCTTTCAGTGGCTCTGAGCACTGTCGTCGTCTAAAAAGACACCAAAAACAAAACAAAAAGGCCTTCTTAGTAAATCTGGAAGATGAGTTTTCATCCCTTTATTTCCTATCAGACAGTATTTTGACCTTCTGCAGCGTCTTTGAGCCTCCGAGCTGACGTCTTCCTTAGAAAACAAGCTCGCCGTCCAATCAGCATTCAGCCTTCAAGCACATCCAGGTGCGGCCGATTCCAGCTAATGAGAAGAGACGACGAGAAGGGAACTCGGCGACTCCGGAGAAAAAAACAGAGGGAAGGACGGAAAGTGACAATAATTGGGATTCTTGGTGGTATTCGGCCTGATTAGGTTGCTTTGGGAATTTCAGTCAGCTAATTGCTGTTTTGTGAAGGTGATTATCGAGCTGCTGCTGACTGGAATATTAACTGAGCTGCAGGTTTTTTTTTTTTTTTTTTTTGTGTGTTTCAGTGTTTCATGATTAAGAATTTGTAAGAGATGACAGCTGTGAAACACGCAGATCGATGGAATTTGATCTGAGTGCAGCAGATCCGGATGGAAGGCCTCGTCCTGTCAGACGACGGACGGTCTGATGAAGTGATTTGAGGATTTTTTTTTTTTTTTTTTTTTAACCTTAATGTCTGAATCTTGATGTTTTTCCTCTAAATAGTTCATAATCTTGACTTGGTTTTCTAAATTCTGGCTTTAATTTTGCCTTTTTTCCCTTATATCTTTGGATTTTTTTTAGAATTTTATTTTTTTACATTTTTCACAAAATTGTAACACTTTTCTAAGAATTTTAACCTTTTTTTTTCAGATTTCATCTTGAAAAAAACATCTAAGAATCCTAAAATTAACTTTAGTCTCAGACATGTTGTTTCGTTCCCCTGATTTCTGAGATGAAAGCGAGAACGGTGCCAGCTGTGGAAGCTGGATCAGTGGAAGCGGACGTGTTCCCGACGTGTATCAATGCACGGCGTCTCGCGATTAAAGGCCTCGTCCTGACAGACACAAAATGTTTACATTTTCCTCCCTGTTGTCTCACAAAGCATTCTGTGTTGACAAGTTCGGAGGAAAAATGTCAAACAAGAGCGAGGAGGAGGAGGGTTTTTATTTTTTTCCCCCCCTCTTCGTCTTCTCTCTGGGCTCGGTCTAAAAATTCACGCTTTCCCGACTCAAACAACAGCCTTGTTTTCTCGTCTGAAGCCGCCGCGCTGTCTGTCAACAGCCGAGCAGCCGCTCAGGCGTCTGCCGAGGATTTCCCCAGTTCGATGGAGGTTTGAGCCTGGCGGGGATTTTTCCCGAACGGGGCCAGAACGTGAACAGCAGGTGGAACAAATGGAGAAACCGGACTAAATATCCAGCTGAAGCCAAAACAAAGCGGCCGACGCCGCTTCATCCGTCTTCCTGGAGCGACCGCTCCTCCGGGGCTTCGTCGTGGCCTTCGGGCGTCGTCCTGCGGTTTTATGCAAAAAAAAAACACGCAGGACTGATGTGGTTTTAATGGAGATTAATTACACCCCAAATGAGTAAGTGAACACGGGAGTGGATCCTGAATGAAGACTAAAGAAAAGAAGTCCTTGTACTTCCCACAGTGCAAAAAAGAGAAAATAAATTAACATTAAGTGTTTTTTTTTATACCTGTCAGATATCAAAATTTTAATACAATATTTAAACAGTTTTTTAAATAAATAGCCTGCCAAGCAGAGTATATAAAAAATATTGCGTTCTCTTTAGTGCTGTCAGCTTTAATCGCATTGATCGCAATTTAATCGCATTGATCGCAATTAATCGTGATTAATTCATGGAGAACTGTCAACAATTAACTTTTTTAAAGTTGAGATTAATTGCAATGAAGAATCTAATCCTCATAAATCAGTCCCAATGTCAGGAAAAAAAACACTATTATCCTCTAGTTCTTTTCTTTGACCCAATTGGCAGACCTCAATGGATTAATCGCGATTAAAATTGACAGCACTAGTTCTCTTTAAAAGAAACGGCCATCGCAAATACAGCGAGAGAGGGAAAAGTCAACAAACCCTGGACGCAGAAATGCTTCTCCACTTAAGAGGCGGACGTATTTCCAGGGTGTTTCATTTTTCATCAACCCAGTTTGCAATAAGGTCCAATATTTGGAGCTAAAAACATGTCCAAGGACACGGCGAGCCGGCGTCAGTGGGACGGAGTCAGACAATTCACATTTAGTGTTTCTAAACAGCAGCGGCTTCACTTCTGTGCAACAATAACTAATTAACTAATTTTCCCCCAAGAATCTCAAAGTACCTTCAAGGCTCAGCGGCTTCCCTCCGTTCAGCTCTAATTAAGACGAGGAGGATTTCATCTCCTCCGTCACGTCAGCTGGGAGACACATCTGAAGTGGCAAAAAAAAAAAAAAAAAAAAAAAAAAGAAGTCTGTCTCTGGAGTTTGGGGAGTAAATATAACCAGGATGGCGTTTACTGCTTTTGTATTTTTTAAAGGCTGTGTGCAAGCTTATGTATATTTCAGCGTGAAGTGTTGTTAAAGCGGGGAAGTTGCACCGCGAGCCTGTTTCACGCCGAGTAATGGAGCTCCTGGACTGCAGCGGGCGTCGCGGCGGCACTCTGTTAACATCCATGATTCATCAGGACGACGTGAGGAAGCCGAGCCGAACACGGCAGAGGAGACTTGTCAAAACTGCGAAAGGTTACAGGGAAACGGCCTGAAATACACAAAGCTCGATTCCCATTGAAGAAGTCAAGAAGTTACAACTGACACGTTGATTTACTGGCATGAAAACATTCAATATTTAATAATATTGATATTTTAGAGGGAAAAATGGAGGCATTTAACACTTACAACTGTCTAATAGAAACATTTAACATGGGGGGGGGTGTGCAGTGGTCGGCGCTCTTCCCTCACTGCGAGGAGGTCATGAGTTCAGATCACACGGATGGGTGAACGGCGTAATGGAGACATTTTCTACGGTGTGACATAAACAGTGTGGGAGGTGCTGTCATGTAAATACAGCTGTTATAATACTGTGGAAAAACGTCTACGGTACAGTGATGGGCGTGTGTGTGTGTGTGTGATCAACGCTCAGAACACGTCCAGATATAAACAAGGCACGATTGCGGCCGCAGGTTCAGACGAACTCGGCCCTCCTCGTCGTTCATCCTCCAGAAGGACGACGGGCCGATTAGGATTGATGCCGTTTGAGAGTCGGCCGCCTCGCCGCTCCCCGGGCCGGCGCTCCAGAGCGTCGACGCGAAGACTCGGGAGTCCACGGATGGTCTCTATTCATCAAACAGACACTCGGGCCGATCCGCCACGGCGGACGGAAAAAAAACGAGCGGCGTTCCTTCCCCAAGGTTCCCTGAATTATGAAGCGTGCCGACATCAAACAGACGGGAAGCCTGTTACGGCTTCCTTTCACCTGCTTTCCGACCGCAGAGTTCCTGGCAGCCGCGGCCCATCAGGTATTTATGAGACGCCGCTCTCATGCAGATATGCAAATATTCTGCTGAAACTGGCAGCTGGCCGTTAAACGCGGAGCCGCCTGCCTTCAGAAGGAGGTGAGACGGAGCTGCCGCTGCCATCCCGGCACACTGAGAGTTAATTTACCGCTCGCAGAATTTCGGATTCAGCCCGGCTGTCACACACTCGTCCCCGTCAGGAGCCTGGTGGCGCCCCGCGCTGCCCTGCCTCACGCCCTGGTGTATGCTCCCTATTTAAATCCCATCTATCAGCTCCGGATGACAGGAAATAATTCATGCGGCCGGAACGCCGCCAGATATCAATATTAATGCTGAATATCAATATTTAGCCTTGTCCTACACACCTGAGTGGCTGCTGCTGCAGCAGGGGTTAACTCGCTGCAGGATCCCGCCGCTCCGCCGCCATCGATTTGTTTTGGCCGGGAGTGATTTCAGGAGCGAGCGTTTCGGACTCGCGGGCGGCTCGGGATCGACTTGTGTTTGATGCGTATTTATCAAATGTTTAAAACCTGGCAGACAGCGCCGAGATTAATGGAGGAAGCGGAGCACTTTCCTCCAGGTGGAACGACGGCTCGCCGAGAGGTCAACCGGGAGGAGCGGCGCCTTTTCGGTTTAATTAGATATTATCTGCCTGCTTTTTATTTTGCCGTTTTCACTCAAGAAACTCCACCCGCTGCTCCACTCGCTGTTTGTCATCATGAATGTTCTCTGGAGCCGTGAAGTCCTTTTCCTTTATTCGTTTGTACAACGTTGGAGCTTCTCCGCAGCAGGTTCTAGGTTCGACTGGCAAACAGCAGGAAGGAGCTCCTCACTGATTTTATGGGGAAGTGAGTGGGCCGTACCAAGCATGAAGAAATTGGGGGGGGGGAGGACGGATCTATAAGGAGCGGTGGTTCATCCTGGGGAGAGAGAGTTCAAGTTTTCTGCAGTCCTTGGGCTTGGTATTAATTACCGACTGTTGTTTGGGGCTAAATTCCCTTTTGGGAGAAGAATCACTTGATATTTTTGTCCTCTTCATTATTTTCCTTCTTGTAGCACACCCTGAATTGTTTGTGTGACCTCTGGAGAGCGCTGTATATAAAGAGAGAGAGAGAATACTCCTGCCTCGTTCTGCTTCCTCGCGTCAGATCTTCAACATTTTCAACCACCTTAGTTCATTCATTCATTCATTTCAGGATTAAAGGGGTTGATATGATTGAAACTGGAGTGTGTGTGTGTGTGTGTGTGTGTGTGTGTGTGTGTGTGTGTGTGTGTGTGTGTGTTGGCTTTTCAGTGATTTGACTGAGAAAGCAAACAAAACAGATTTCACAAAAGCCGATTCCCACCAGCTGACCGCTTCAGGTGTTTCCAGCGTTTCTCCCTTCGAGGTCACTTCCTCCGTCGGAGTCCGGTCGGTCGGAGCGCCGGCTGCTCTTGGCAGCCCCCCCCCCCCCCTTTAACCTTGCTGCGTCTCTGAGAACACAGATGGCAGATTGCTCCACGCCTTATTTGCTCCTAAAACACACGCCGCCGCCGCCGCCGCCTCCTCCCGGGTGGCGACGGGGTCACGGCGAGCCGGCCGGGGAGAGTGTGTGCGTTCGGGCATCAGAATATGAATATGCATGACGGGCTCAGGGAAACGCAGTGTTTTCATGAGATGTTCTCTGCCGCGCTGAGAAATCCGCCTGCGGTCGTCGTTGCAGCACAACACCAGACAAAGGTCCTCTCTGCGGCCCCGGCAGGGTCTCATTCCAACTCGGCGATGCTTTGTTTTGAAATCTGAGCGTCCCCGGTCGTCTCGCACTCCGCCTCGCTCGTTATGAGCTTCATTTGCCCACAAGCCTCTGAATAATCACTCGCTTTTCATTTTCCCCGAGCTTTAGCCCTTTAAACACTCCACCGCTGGGTTGTTTGGCCAATTACAGAGCCGCCTTTCTATTACTCAGCATATTGGATCAAATTGCGAATGCCACGGGGGGTGATCAGAGGAATGCAAAACGCAGCACTGTGGAGAAGACGCTGCGAGGAACAATCGTTCCACATGTGTAGTACAAATGACGCCGCCGCATTTTCCTGCAAGAGAATAAAGTCATTAACTGATAGCGTCCCGCCGCCGCCGCCGGGGGAATGAACTCGCCCTCCGTCACGCGATAAACCTGGACGCCGACCAATCGGCTCGCGTTCCAAATCGCTCCAATTACACAGTTGGTTAGAAACTGTTGCGGAAAGTGGTGAGGAAGGGCGCGAAGGGGAAGGCGCCGCGCGGGGTGTAGTCGGTGAAGAATAGCAGCATGGGAGCGCCGGCGCGCGCTCGCTGCCCACGAGCTCTCGCAAGGTTTGCCAATAAAGCCGTCGGAGTGAGCGAGGCGCCTCGCCACGAGCGCTGCCCACGTCTCCCCCCCCCCCCGCCCCCCGCCGTCGCTTTCCGCACTTTTCATTTCTCCCGCAGGAGCGCCGCCGACACTTCGGACGTCAGCGACGGTAACGACGATGACGGCGGCGGCGCCAGCAACAAAGGCTTTCGCTCTCTACCTGGAGGAATCACGAGGGCTACGGCGGCACAGTAATCCGGTCTATTTGTCCACGCTCGCCAACACACTCCTACACATCAACAGGCTCGGCGCTGAAGAGGCCCGGCTCTTGACCTCTGGGGAGAACAAAAGGAACAGATCAATACTTCATTTCTATTCTTCGTGTCTCTGCGAAGCTTTGAAAACGACCGTGCTACTGCTCTTCTTCCCGACCTGGTTAATTTCAAGCACAACCAGCGGCTCTAATGACGTCCTCTCAGGCTTATGTTGTCAATATGGATCAAGGCGTTTCTTATTAGGTAATAATACAGGACTGAATATTCTGGATTGAACAGATTTCAATAGGTTATGACATCCTCAAATCAGATATTGCTCGTGTCAGATATAACTCAGTGTGTTTTGTTGAGGGTTTTATTCATGACGACAGCTTTGGATTGTTTGCGGATTATTGTTCTCACTGGTCGGAGACCTCGAGGTCGACCCAGGAATCTCCGGAGAGATAATATGAGAGGCCGGAGGAAGCTTGGGAGGGCAGAACCGTCTCTTCGCTCTTTCCTCCGACTACCGCTGCAACTCCACCTCCACCGTGAAGGAAATGAAATGAACCGAGAGACTCCAGGCTGCAGACACTTTCACCACCCTCCATTCACAAGTGACAGCGAGTGTAAAAAAAAAGACTGCTTGGATGTACTTTGCATTTTGCGGTCCTGCCGGTCAGCTTTCTATTTATTCAATCATCCACTTCTTGGTGAAAACAGCCAGTTTCATCTTCGACGCTCTCAAAAATAATGATTGTTTTTATTTTCCCCGGACTGACAGAGAGGATTCTGCGAACGGGAGAGAAATATGGCAGAACTCCCCCGCCGAAAACACTCACAAAAAATACTTTGCGTTGACACACAGAAATCGATTTGCATCCCCTCGTGCGCTCGAAATCGTTCATTCGGTCGCCAGTCAAACCGCGCTCAGTTAATTCACGGCCGTCGTGGAAGAAGCTGTTTGCAGAGTCACGTTGAAACGAGGGAGAAGTAAAAAAAAAAGAAAATCAACTTTAACTCAAGTGGAGTAAAACTTTTATGGTGTTTTCTGTAATAAATACAAAATCAAATCTTAAAAAAAAAAGTGCTTTATTTAATCTCAAGTAATCGAAAAGAAGAAAGCACTGGAAAATCTTGTATTTGTCCTCAGAATACACTCGGACTGCTCTTACAGTGCATCTGCTCTCATGTTCAAGTAATAGAAAATATAATAGTCTGCGGCCCGCTCACAGCACTGCAAACACTTGCATGTTACACATCAACAGAGGTTACATTCACCTGGGAATGCAAACAGCAGCGATACGTTTTTTTTTTTTTTTTCGCCCTTGCTGCACAAAGACAAAGATCTGCTGTAAGAAAATACGACTGTTTTCTGCGAAGAGTGTCAGAATGCGTCAGAATCCCGACACGGTGTTTGAATCGAGTCCTCACTGCGACGTCCGGACGGTACGTCCAACCGCGACACCGTGTTTGGAAAGGACAACAACTGAAAATGCACAGAGCACATTCATAATTAGAGCATCTGGTTTCCGAGGAGTGTGTTGGCCTTTTCTTTCGGGTAATTGGGGACGGCCTGTGGCCTTCTGGAAGTCGACAACAAACGACCTTTATCAGGTGTTCTTTCATGGAAAATGTTTCCCAATTTTGTGCCTAGTTTGTGAATCAGTGAGCTGTAATCCGACACCTTGAGCCGCAAATTCACTTGCGATGGAATCAGCACCCAGATGCTTGAATTCCACGAATCCCGGCGGTTTCTGAAGCCAGAGGACCATTTCCTCCTCCTGCGTCGTCCTGCTAACACTTGAGATGTTTCTTGCTCGTCATGTCGTTCCAGATCCGGTGCATCTCCTCGGGGGAGATCTGGTGCACGGTGACCACGCGGCGGTAGCGGCAGAGGCTGTACGCCATCTTCCAGTGGTTGAAACCGCTGTTTTGGAACGGGTGGATTCCCAGCTTGCGGAGGCACACGCCGACGTACACGTCCTCCAGGTGCAGCAGCCTGGTGTGCAGCGACGTCTTGTATATGAGCTCGGCCACGTCGGCCGAGAAGACGTACCCGGTGCCGGAGCAGAACGGCGGGTACTTGCTCTCCGGGTACAGATCCCGAGGCATGTACCACTTGCTGCGCATGTCTCTGATGGGGCCGCCGTTGATGACGTACCCGGTGAAGTACCTCCTCCTGGGCTTGGTGGTGGGCTTCAGGAGGGTGTAGATCAGGTTCTCCATGTTGACGAAGATGTCGCTGTCCGTTTTGAGGACGTACTGCGCCTTGCCGCAGAAGGTGGCCACCCAGCGCATTCCCATCAGCGTCTTGAGCGTCAGGTTGTGGTACGAGTCGATGAAGTCCTCCACCACGATGTCGTGGAAAATCTGGCTCTCCTGCTCCACCATCTGGTTGAGGACGGCGTCGGTGCTGCGGCCCAGCAGGAAGAGCGTGACCACGCGCACGTCAGCGAAGGTGCTCTCGTCTCCCCACGTCTCCCTGATGGCCTGCCGGGCGTCGAACTCCTTGTGGGTGGTGCTGATGAGGATGACGAGGAACGGGGGCTCGGCCTCGCACTTCTTGGCCTCGTTGATGAGGTAGCCGAAGTCGTGCGGGTTGAGCGAGCGCGTCCGGATGTTGCCGAACGTGCCGTTCTTGCCGGGCTTGATCGCCTTGCGGACGGGGATGTTCATCTGGCCCACGTAGGAGGTGGAGGGCCGGGACACGCTCAGGTACCACAGAGCGCTCGCCCAGCAAACCACCGTCAGCAGGTACAAGCAGGAAACCTTAGAAGGCATTGCTGGTCACTTGGTGGGCCTCACCGGGGTCAGTGCGGTTGGAAAAGCGGGGGCGTGCCTCCATGGGTCGATCGGCGCCGCAGCGTGAGGCTGCCTCCGCACCACGGCCAACATCAATCTCAGATAATAGACTCCTCCGTCGTCTGGCGTCGGGTTTCAGATCAAGAGGGAGCTTTCATCACGTCCACAGCCGTCCCATCTCAGCTCACGGGGGGCGACAGCAACTAAAAAAAGATGACAACAAACAAGCGTAAATCACACACGTCCTGAAACAGAAACTGGGAGATCAGTACGTGACTCGTACCATGAGGTTTCAGATATTTCTTAACCAGCCCGCATAGCAGCGCAGCATGTGACACACGTTACAGCGCTTTCAACACCCGATTCATTACAGCCCATAACGTCAGCGCAGGCAGCGGCGTGCCACTTCCCGCCCTCCCATCACTCCATCACCGCCTCTGATCAGAGCTGCTGCGGACGAGGGGGAAGAAAAACTCAACGTTTCACCGCTTCTGTTTCCAAACGCTGTTCGTCTTGGTCTCTTCCCCGCCGGAACGAACGCAATCTGGCAAGTAGAACCACATTCATATCTTCTTCTACCAAACTGGCCTCCCACCATTAACCGCCCTTACCTCAACCTTTATACACCTTGATGTTATCACACAGCCATTAAACCCAGATGACATCTCTGTAGGAACATTTTCCTGCCTACGCAGAGTCGAAAAAAACAAGGCTCAAACGATCTTGTCTGAATAATTTCTTTGTTGTGAATGACAAAAAAGTCTGGCATAATTTTTTTTTTTTTTTTGCGCCTCTCTTGTTTATAATGTCGGATTTATAGCAAGTGAGAAACACACATCATGTTTCTGTTTCTCTCCACCAGAAGGTTTGAGCAAATTTCCCTCCTCTGAATCATCCTGCAGCTGTGACACAAAGAAACGAGCAGACAGAAACCGACAAAGTCGGCAAAGACAAACAGAAGCTGCCAAAACGTGACAGAACCGCTACAATTAGCTGAAAAGCACTGAGGAAAAAATAAGATGAATATTAAATTAGACAATCAATGCAAGAAAGGAACACGAAAATCATCCTTTATATTCCAAAGGCCAAATGTTCTTTATTATAAAAAGAGTAACTGAATGTGTACAATCTTTCATTAGTTCATCCATTTTCAGAAGATTCTGCGGCTATTAGCAGCACTGATATGAACTCTGAATCTTGGCGGAGGAGTTATTCTTATTCAGACTCGCTGTGTTGCCTCGGGAGCAGTTCATCGAGCCGGAGTTTTAAGCAGGAAGACAATCTTTCCACAGGATGATTTTTTTCATTCCAAAAGAAAAAATCCCTAGAAACAAATGGTTCTGGAAGGAGGTTTTCAAGGAAAATTCTCTCAATTCCCTCATTTAGATTGTGAACTGTCAAAGTCAATCGAAAATATCAAAGTTGCAGGCAATCAATTCTGGGAAATTACACACAAAAAAAAAAGTCTCTTTCTTGTTCTTTAGCTGGTTTACTGACTATTACTGAAGGCTAAAGAGAATCAAGGACTTCATAAAAGGCTAAAAGGTTCTTTAAGGTTCTTTTTTTAAAGGGGACATCTTTTTGAAAATTCCCAGCATACAGGGAAATAAAAGAGATCCACATTCAACCAACCAACCAACCAACCAACCAACCAGCCAGCCAGCCCACCAACCATTCAACTGACCAGAAAACCAACCAGAGAACCAACTAAACAGCCAGCCAACCAATCAACCAACCAGCCAGCCTGGCAGCCAGTCAACAAACCAACCAACCAACCAACCAACCAAACAACCAGCTAGGCAAACACCCAAAAAAACAGTCGGCCAGCCAGCCAACCAACCAACCAACCAACCAACCAGCGAACCAACCAACCAACCAACCAACCAGCGAACCAACTAAACGGCCAGCCAGCCAGCCAACGAACCAACCAAACAGCCAAATAGCCAGCTAGCCAGCTAATGAACTAACCAACCAACCAACCAACCAACCAACCAACCAACCAGCCAACCAGCCAAATAGCCAGCTCGCCAGCCAACGAACCAACCAACCAAACCAAACAGCCAGCCAAATAGCCAGCCCACCAACCATTCAACTGACCAGAGGACCAAATAAACAGCCAGCCAACCAATCAACCAACCAGCCAGCCTGGCAGCCAGTCAACAAACCAACCAACCAACCAACCAACCAACCAACCAGCGAACCAACTAAACAGCCAGCCAGCCAAACACCCAAAAAACCAGTCGGCCAGCCAGCCAACCAATCAACCAACCAACCAGCCAGCCAGGCAGCCACTCAACCAACCAACCAACCAACCAACCAGACAAACAGCCAGCCAACCATTCAACCAACCAACCAAACCATCCAGCCAACCAACCAACCAACAGTCAACCAACCACCCAGCCAACCAACCAATGCTGCAAAAGACCCTGAAGGTGCAGCAGGGGAAGACCAGACCATCGTCAGTAAATCACATGGAGAGAGAAGAAAAACGTCACAGACACATCTTTGGACTGTTGAAGGCAAGAGTGTAAGAACCGGTCTGGCATTAAGGCTGGACACAATCTGTCCGGTCCGAACAGCAGTGTTAAATTAGAGCAAGTTACTTCAGGACTTTATAACGAATGGAGTAATAAACGTCAGTGGTCTCCTCTAGTCCTCTAATCTTCAGAACTGAAGATTTTTCCAGTATCTGTCCCAGTAGTTGGAGGAATCTCAAGTACCAGGGCAAACCGAAGAGGATGCGGTTGTACTTCCCACAGCTAAATATTTAATTTGTTCCTGTTCTTGTCAAGAAAATGATTGTGAACATATTTTTTTGCGTGTGTCCTTCAATAACTTTACTTGAAAACCAGTTTCTTGGGTTTCTTCTTGATTCCTCTCAGAACTTTCACAGCAACGGTCTAATTGGACTCCCTGACTCGGGCCACGAGGACACATTTAAACCCTCAGCGTGGGGTATTAATAGAATAGATTTAGATGTCAGTGAGCATTCCGAGGCGGTGATGGAGAACCGAATCACAGGATTTTGGGCGCCTGAAAGCCAAGCCCAGCCTAATCCGTGCTTACAAACAGACTTTTATTTGCTCACGACGTAATCTCTGCTGATGCGGCGGCAGACCTTCTTTTTTCTGAGGCTAATGCCGCTTTTTCTTCATGATCGTGCATAACTGATGACAAAGTGGAAAAAAAAAAGTGCTACAGATTCTATTAAAGATAGAGAAATTGTGCAAAGATTCTTCCCCTTGTGGAGCCATGTTTGAAGATGGAGTTGCCCTGATAAGAGCGACTCACTCTTTTATCGGCCTTCGGATTTTTTTCCTTGCGACGGCGCCTTTTCATCAGGTCTTTTCTCTTATTCCTCAAACAGACCGCTCTCTTCCCCCTCGCCGATATCTCCTCCCCTCTCTTTCTGAACCAGGAGTCATCAATCTCACGGTCCAGCAGAATCCATCTCATCATGGCTGCTTTTCCACACCTCCTCCCTCTCTATCCTCTCAATCACTCTCCCCTTCTCCACTCCAGCCAGCGCCTGATCCATCTTTATATGTCTCGCTGCCTCACTCCTCCTTCCTAATCCTTTCCCTGGCATTTTTTTTGAGATTGTTTTTCTCGGTTTTGTCTTCGCGTCGCCGCGGCCCACCTCCACCCGGTCGTTATTCCTCGGTTCGGTTTGTCGACGCTTCGCTGGTCCACTCCAACTTATTGACAGCTCCTGCCATGATAGATCTCTGGGAAAGTGTTCGATCCCTGCCGGCTCCTTTCCTCCTCCTGCTCCCACTCGTTCCGACAAACATCGCAAAAATCGTCATATCCATCCCTCCTTCCCTGACCTCCACCCTCGCACGTTGGCTTGTTTTTTTTTCTTCTTTTTTTTTTTCGCCTATTGGGCCCCGTAATCCTCTGAAACTACTTTGCGCTGAGCCCCTCCCGAGGCTGGAATAGCCGATATCCTTCCTTGGCGATGCACCTCACGGAGTCCCGAGACTTAACTTCCCCCCTCCGAGTAAATTGAAAGACGGCTATATCGTTTCATGCTGCCGTGTCGCTTCGAATTAGATTAGTGCTCAGAAGCAACGGTGAATATCAGCGCTCGAGATCAGGGATTTTTTTTTTTTTTTTTCTAATTGTGGTGATAAAGCTCCTGCAGCAGCAGCAGCAGCAGCAGCAATACGACGACTCCAGCGTTAATCTGTGGTTCGGAGAAGACGGACCACACTGACGACGGATCGCTCTCCTAGTTTGTTCAACACAAATAAGTCTGGATCTTTCTGTTTTGACGACATGTCAGGAGGAACTGGAGTCAATTTCAGTGTAAAGGGTGAAGCACGGACAAGAAACAGGGACACACACACACATCTCTGGATGAGTTCGTCTGCAGAAAACCTTCTCATGCATGATACAGAGAGAAGCCTGACACGTAAATGCATGAAGCTGCATCAACTTCATGTATGATTTTCACCTTTGAGTAACTTCTAACACTTAAATAACAACTTAAAATTAAAAATAAACCGTGTTGGGTGGTACATGAGTGAAAAACAAATGACACTGCAGGAGTTTTGTTATTGTAGCATCAATTAGTAACAGAAAAGCTAAAGTTTTAAGTGAGGGGGTGTAAAATACCATAAATATCTCCTGGAGAAATGCGATGTAAATCCAATCAGATCTGTAATTACCATCAGATGAAGCGCTTTCCTGAATTAGTTTAGCAGAACAAATCAATTTATTGCAGGACTTTGGCTGCATTAGCTACGGTTTAATGTTCCTAATGAACTGGCAACTGAGTTTAGGGCTCAATTAAAATCACATTTCATATGTTATCGCTCAGCAAAGTCACAGTTTCACGATCTAAACAGATTAGAAGAGGGAAAAAAAGTGTTTAAATGCGAGAAAGAAAGTTAGTTTCAACGGGTTTAGCGTGAAAATTACATTTTCAAACACATTTCAGAATAGAAAACTGGAAATTTCTTTGAGTTTTCGCTTAGAGAAGTGAAACGTTGCCTGGAAAAATGGTGCATTTCATCGCTGAGAGCATGTTTGCAGTATGTAAGGATTCATTTAATCGCTTCCTGTTGCTGAAACACAGATTAGTTGGACAACCTGGAGAAAAAAAAGGCACCATCAGACGTCTGATATCAGATGGCTAACGTTGTTGGAGTAGTATTGATACTTTGGTAGTGTGGTAAAGTTATCAGAGAAGTGACTGGATGCACAAAAAGAAGTCTAATAGCGTGGAGTACATCAGCTCGAAACCTTTAGATCAGGCCACTAAAGTATCTTTCGTCAAAGTCAAAAAGTGCATAAAGTCATTGATTTAACTGGAAAATATCTTCTCGATGTTTTCTTGTCATTGATCCCCAATTGAGAGCCGCCCCTCGTGGAAACCGCTGTTCAGTCTGTCTGTACCTTCGACTAATGGAAACGGAGCGCCGGGTTTCGCTGACTGATTGATACGCCGAGTGTGGAAATCAGACATGGCGAGCCCATTGTGCCGCCGAGCACCAGAGGCTGAGCGCGCAACCGCTTGACAGCCGCCGCGTCTCTCTCTCTTTGACTGACTCTGAAAAGACGACGAGCGTTAGCGGGGGGAAAAAAAATATCCAATTAACTGCTTGCCATGTTAATATCATAAAGCAAACGTCTAAGAATAGGACTGAAGAGCTGCGGTGGCTTTGTGCGGCGCACAATGACTGCCCCGCTGATTAAAACGCGCCGATGGAAAAAAGGCCTGAAATACCAGACGGCAGCAAAAACAGGCATTAACGTGTGAAAAGCAAGAGGGGGGGTAAAAAGTGTAATAATTACAGTTATTATTCCCCTCCCATTCACAGGGCGTATTGCTAACGATCTACTAATCTGAAGCGGTTGTCATGACAGCGCATCGGCGGACCACAGGGAGGGCGGGCGGCTGGCGGAGGAGCGCCGAGTTGAGGGAATGTTGCGGGGCTGCAGAGAAGCGCTAAATGTTTCTGAGCGTCTTCCCCCCGGCGGGGAAGTCAATTTAGCGAGCTTCTGCCGCCGCTCCATTACACCGCACTGCCATTTCCAAGACTTCGCATTATGGTCACCTGTGTGTGGCGGCGATGGCGGCGGCGGCGGAGGCTCCAAAGCCATCTGACATTTTATCCCCTCCTGGAGCCCGAAGCCAGAAGCCACAGGTCGATTGACACCAAATCAATATTTCAGGGGAGTCCAGAAAAGACTCCCGGTTTATCACTTTTTGGGGTTTTTCGGTAAGAGAGAAAACAATTCCCGAAGAGACGGCAGTGATGGCGATGCTCGAAACTCTGAATCTCAACAGAACAGCTCGATTCTGGTCGGATTTATTGATATATTGAACAGATGTCCAGAGCCAGCGTGGACAACTGGCAGTTCTTTACATCAAGAGAGCCAGTTTCCATCACCGTCTACATTACTGGTTTCTCTAATGACGGCAATAAATCAAGGGTTAATTCGACTTTTTTCATAAAATTAGTTGAAATAACTCCAATATACTCTTGTGGTCCTCAGTTTCTCTATGAAAGCTTTATTGAGATCGATCTGTGTGTCGTCTTCAGACTGAAAATAAGTGGAAGACTGGCTGTAAAACTTCTTCCACAGTGTGCAGAAAGTGCGTTCCCACACAGGTTTGATGCACCAAGTCCAAACTGTTTTGCTGAAAACCTCCAGAGGAAGATTCGAGAGCAGTTTGGAGCCTTTAAATGTTGATTTATTGACGTTTTTTGCAGCAGATTCAGAGCCTATACGCCGACTGTTTTGAAGCAGGCCAGCCAATTTCCACGGACGACTGCGTTATTGGTTCCTCTAATGACAGTAATAAATCAGAATTTAATTAAAAAAAAAAATTGAGAAAAAAAAAAAAATGATTGAAATCTTTCCAATACAGTTCTGCGTGGTCAGAATTTGGCCGACTGGATGTGAAGTTTGACTTCTGGATGTAAAATATGTTAAAGATTCCGTTCTGCGTGACAACTGAAGGGCCGTCTGTTGCACATGTGAATATTGAAAGCTGAAAGAGAGATAAAGTGTCTGTGTTGTTCCACCGGCGGCAGCCTGAACCCACGAAGATGTGAAACGTTCGTTAAAAGGTTCGGGCTTCCCTCCGACCTCAGCACTTCACTTCCTGAAGGTCCTCACGCAGAACCAGGAAGTTGAACATCTTGAAATATTGATTGGGATTAAAGATTTATTTTGAGGCTCTTTCCTGAATCTGACCTGACGCGGTCAGCAGAATACAAGTCACTTCTGGGTTCTTCGTCGTAGGGCTGGGCGATACGGAAAAAAAATGATCACGATTTTTTTTTTTTTCATATCATTCAATCTCGATTATAATCACGATATGTAATATTGTTTTTAAACCAGTTTTAAAGCATCTGCACTGAAAACTAGAACTATAGAATAGTTTAACATTTGATTAACAAACCAAGTAAATCGCAATGCAAATTAAATAATATAAACAGAAAAATATAAGAACAATCTCACTTAAAGGTGCTATAGGCAGGATTCCGCATCTCTGCCATCTTGCTTAGGTTTACCTAAGCAAGATGGCGATTTGACCCATCTAAGATGGCGATTTGAAACCCAGCACAGCCTGTCCTGTTTTCTCTGACATCAAGCCCTTATGCAAATTAAGCCCCTCCCACAAGAACGTGTGACGAATGCCCCTTGACCAATCATGGTTAGAGCCTCATGGGCTCTTCTGATTGGTCAAAGATACCTGGAGCTGTCGAGATTCCTTTTCAGCTCAGAACAGAGACAGATGGAAACGCTGCGCCTTCGCGGTAGTGCAATTATGCTACACTCCTAAAGGATTATCAATGGATACTCTAACATTTAATCCAAAGAAAACACAGAAAAATTTGCAATGACTAACAAAATCCTGCCTAAAGCACCTTTAACAGTGCAGTAAATGGAAAAAAAAAAAATCTAGCACCAAGATAAAATCCTGCGATGCATCGTTTTTTTTTCAGTAAAAGAGAAGAACTGAACCATCGTTAGTTAAAGTGTGACAGTTTCCAGCCCTGAGGATTTTTGTTGCTATAAAAGATTAAAAAAACTAAAGAAACCGCCTGTGGATAATGAAGGTGCTTTAGAATGTAAACATTATTTTCAAGTTATGACGCTAAATATGCTGCTGCCGTCATTTATGCTTGCATCAAATGTACAAAATTTAAATAATCTAGATTGGACAGATGAGACTTAAAATGTAACTCAAAAGTACTCAAAAGAGCAGATTCCTTGCGGATCGGTGTGCTAGCAGCGGTGTGCTAGCAGCGGTGTGCTAGCAGCGGTGTGCTAGCAGCGGTGCGGCGTGGAGCAGCCTTTCCTGTCACCAGCAGCCTCATCTTCAGAGGATAACGCCGAGCCATGGCTGACTTCCTCTGCTTCGCTGCCCTCGGCTCCATGTTCGGCTCCATCTCTGTTTACTTCTCAGACAACTTACAGGCAGAAGTTGAGCAGGAAAAAGTCGACTGTGATTGGCTGTGGTCACGCACATTCCTGCCATGTCTGATCGAGTGCTCACAGCTGATCACCGTGATCGACTGGAAATTAATCGCGATCACCAATCACGATCATATAATCGCCCAGGCCTACTTCGTCGTCAAAATCGCGTGGCGGCGAAACGAGACGACGACCCGCCGTGAAAAAACCGGATCAGGAAACCGTGAAGCCAGTTTCGAAAACCGATTGAAGGCTGGGAGTTCTCAGCTGGAACCTCCCCGCGTTCACCGTCCGGCTGAAAAATGAGCCGTCCGGAAGGTCGAGCGGGGCCGGCTCAGCGAGCGCCGCCATGTCAGCGGGGTCGTTCCCTCCGGACGCCGGGAGAGACGCAGGTTATGCAACCATGTGTCTGATGCTGGGAGGGTAAACTGGACGTTCTGCCACAGCGAGTCTGAAGAGAGGTTTCATTCCGGCATCACTCTGCTCCTCTGAGCACAGAAATCCATTATATATGGATATTTCCTTCATGTTAAAGTGATTAAAATGTTTTTCCCCGGCAACTCCCGGCTCGCCGCCACACCTGATGTCACCCATCCTCATCTCGCCGCCTCAATTTGCTCCGATTTCCCCGTCACCTTGAGGAAGCGGCCGCCGGCTCGCCGGCATTCAGGCGGCGGCGCGGCGGAGTGGGCGGCCGGTGGCGGGGGGAGGGGTCACGGCAAGGATCAAAGACGTGACTCACCGGCTCTTCGCGGCGCGGCGACCCCCCTGCGGAGGAGAGGACGTGGGAGTTCCGCCGCCGTTTAATGCCGCGCCCCGTAATTGATTGCAGTCATTAGCGCGGCGTGGGCTAACCTTGCCGGAGGGGGTGGCGCCGAAAGGAGGAAAACAAAGACCGCGTCGCGTTCATGACATAAGCGGAGGTAAATAAATCAAACGGCGGCTGCAGGTTTGACACCCTCTCGGGAAACACGCTCGGTGATTGGCAGAGGGAAACAGCCTCGGGCCTCCGGAGCGTCTCCACGCCGCTGATTCCAGCAAAACGCTGTCAAAACGGGTAATTCTTTACATCGCCGCGGTAATAGCATTTGAAAACGGGGCCTGACCTGTAAATATCACTCAGCGGTGGGGGGAAGGATACGGAAAAATAATTGCTTTTCATGTCGGCGGGTGAGCGGGGGGGAGGGGGGGAGGGGAGGGAGCGGGGGGGGGGGAAAACAACTTGGGAGCAAATTATATTTATCAAACACAAGTGTGACTCCAGAGCAAGTCAGATTGTCTCTGATGTACTTTAGAATTACTGAACAAACAAAGAGGCGGCGAGGAGAGAGGAGGATTCTAAACACGCAGCAAAACGGGAAAATTCAGATTGGAAAAGGAGAAATTCCATCAATTGAAGAGAGAGAGAGAGAGAGATCTAGTGTTTTCTCTCATTTATATTCCAAAGAACTGCTGACTTTCACTATTATTCATTGTTTATTTTCTGATTTCAAATTAAAACATCAAAGTCAAATCAGATGCGGAAAATTATTAGTGGTTTTACTGGTGCTAAATGATCATTTTCTATTTAAAGGAACAAAAAAAATGATGAAACTGTATCTATCTTTGGGAACGTTCACTGTCAGTATGTAAATATTGTTTCGCCCGGCTGGTATTTGTTTGTGAAATCCAGTTTGTGTGAGCTTTCGCACACAAACACACACCTTTCGTAAATCAGGATTTTTGGCATTCGCGGCTCTAAACTGCCAGTCGAAGCGGACCGTGCTCGAGCACGCGCTCCCTCGCCGCCCGCCCGCATCCTCCGACTCCACACCTTATCTGGAGCGGCTGCTGCTCAGCGGGCGATAAGCTCAACAGGAGGTTTATTCTCGTCGGGAAGTAAAACTCTTCTGTCCGGCGTTTGATCCTCTTTCCCCCTCCGATCGTCCGCCAGCTCTAAACCCCATTATGTCGCCTTCGAAACATTCAAAGGAGGAATTAATGCGCCGGGAATTTAGACGGCAACGGCCAAATTGGTTTGCATCCCGCCTAATATGAAAGAGGCACAATTAGACTGTCAGAGATGAACGGGCCTACGCCGCGGAGCTCGCCGCGGCTTTTGTTTCTGCGGCGGCGGCGTTACAGGCCACGGGCCGGACGCCGCGGGCTTAAGCGGGAAAGCTGCTGAATGCCAAAGCGGCTTAGAGGCGACAGAGGAAACGGGATATCGATAGCAGGCCAGCAGGATTTGGCGCCCGATGCTTCGGCGACTCTTTCTTCGTGGAGTCCGGGACAAACGGCGCCGGGCTGCGAAGGCGTTCGGCGGCCAAGGCCGGCTTTGCACAAAAAAAAAAAAAAAAAAACAAAAACTCTCAGAGTTTGCTTTTAACTTGCTCTATTTAAGGGACTCTAAAGTCGATCTGGGGAAATGAAAATTGCCACTTCATGCGTATTCGCATCTCCCGCCCACAGATGGTGAAGGAAGCCAGGTGCTTGGGGTTCGTCTCGCCGCGCTGCGAGTCGAAGCCGAGGTTTCCCCGCGCCGCTCGCCGCGCTCTGAATGCCAAGCCGCCTCATAAATTGTAAATGACAGCTTGATTCATGCAGGTAATACATTCCTCCGTCCGACTGGGTGACATTGCGGCGGTGCGATATTCAGGCCGCATCAGGAGGCGGCGCGGCGCTCCGGGAGGACACTGGAATTATGCTAATACCGCCGGGGCGCATTCGGCACCCCCAAATTAAACATTTCCGGAGAGCAGCTGGCGAGGACAAAACGGCCCGCCAGCAGAGAAACACGGCCGGGTGTTTGGGATTGATAGATACGGTGTTTAAAAAAAAAAGAAGCAGCAATAACCTTCAGATCGGGCTGCAGATGTCAAACCTTTATAGTATTGACGGAATGCATCAGCTGGAGCGCCGCGGCGCCCGGGGCAAGGCGCTGCTCGGGGGTTTTTTTTTCTTCTTTTTTTTAGCCCTTCGACATGATCCAGGGCACAGTTTTGCTGAACACACACTCTGGTCCTCAGCATCGGCGGCGGGGCAATTCAGGGCAACTGTTCACCGGCGACCGCGGGTCGTTCGTGGGTCGATCTTCCTCGCGGACTGTCGCTTCACGCGGTGGAGGACCGATTCCCGCAGAGAGCAGGCTAACGTACGTTCCGTGCTTCGCGACAGTTTGTCTGCACCATGCGGCGACACGTATTTTCTTGTTCTTCATCTTAACTCAGATGGATTTTGATAGTTCCTTCAGATTTAGTGCCTTGTTTTTGAAAACGCAGCCCTCAGAAGAATAATGATTTGTTTCTATTGACTGTACGGCTCACGATGCGAGTCGTAAATCTTTCAGATTCTTATATATATATATATA
Source organism: Salarias fasciatus (assembly GCF_902148845.1). NCBI lineage: Eukaryota > Metazoa > Chordata > Actinopteri > Blenniiformes > Blenniidae > Salarias > Salarias fasciatus. The sequence goes on along the minus strand of NW_021941230.1, from coordinate 8,135,966 downwards.
TATATATTTTTTTTTTTTCCCCCTCACACTCAAGGGACTCATGGGAGTTAAGAGTTATGGGAGTGTTACCTGCTCTCTCCTGCTGATCCGATCGGCACAGGCACAAATTGTAAAGGCGTCTTTCTCCAAAGCCTCAAATCAGACGAAGAATCGGCAAGGCCTTTTCATTTAAAGTCTATTTTTTTTTTTATAGTCAGCTTGATTTATTTGTTTTTCATAACCCAGAGCTGAAATCAAACAAAGTGTACAGGTACCACATCCTCGTCATCCGGCGTTTTGAAGTATGAAGCTTCCAACCAAGAAATATCAATATGTCTGTGTAGAAATCAGCATTAATGGAGTTGAGTGACTCTGAATTGAAGGAGAAAACAGGATATGGGGAGGTTGTTGGCTGGACGGCGGTCTGCACTGTTGGCCAATGTTCTTCTACGTTTATTTTTTGGTTGTAGACCTTGATGCCTGCGTCACAAATCCTCCAAACACCAACTCCTCGTTTTTAACAAAGTATTTTTTCATCACGCTGGTTCTTCTAGGACTAAATCGAGTCGTCCAAGGTCCTGATGGTTGTTTTATCAGACCAACATCAGTGAGAAATTCCTCAAAATCATTCTCTACTGAAGCTCAGCTGAGCCGTCGGACAACAGCGTCTACAAAAACTCTAAGAATTCGCAACATCCCCCCATTCAAGACATCTGGCCGGTCGGCACCATAATAAATCCCAGCGAGCTTTACGTTCAAAGTCCTCGTCAGGGGCTAACGACCAAATATAACAGTCCATTTGCTTTAATTTAGGCGGCCCACCCCCCAGAGCACGCAGGGATGTTACAGGGCGACTTGTCAGAGCCTGTAATGGAGATTTCTCTGGACGGAGAAGTTCTGAAGCCACTGGAGAGGAAACAGCAGAGCGGCAGGAAGAGCGTCCCTCGCAGGTCATTTTGCATGTGCGCTAAAGCAAATCGCCATACTTCAAAGCTAATCAGCTGGCGCCCGATTATAATATTTAACTCAACTTTAAAACTGAATGAGCAGATTCAGCAGCTGAAATAGGTCGGCCCTGGTGTTCCATCAACTTCTCTCACAGTTCAGTCCCAGGATTATGTAAGATGGAGTCGGAGGAGTGTGTTCCTGTGAGGGAAACGACGCCGCTGAGTCAATCCAGCACCTGCTGCAGACTGCAGGGCTGCTTTGTTTTGCGAGACAAACGCAGGTTTGATTTTCCTGCGACTTCCTGTTTCATGATCAAATGCAGCATTTGTTGCTCTTTGTCTTATATTTTCTATTTTTTTTTTTTTTTATTTATCAGTTTTACCAGTCATTAATGAAATGACCCACTCAGCAGCTTCACCACTTTAGTAGTTTTTGCCATTTAGATGCATTTAGGCATTTTCTTTTGCAGTTTTGGCCGTTTATTTATTAGATCTGGAATTCGTTTGTGTTTCTTTAAACATCCTCTGACAGAAATGTGACGGCATTTCCTGAAACATATGGAAGGAGGAAGTATTTTTGCTTCTTTTCTTTTCAGGCAAGGAGATTTTTTTCACCATATCTTTGAGATATAGCCATATTTCTAATTTTCATGACAAATGTCATCAAGACGTCAAACAAATGGAAGGTTAAGCCATTGTTTTAAACCCTTTTTGAACAGTTTGTCCATTATATTTGGCAGTTTTAACCAACTATTGGACCCCTTTAAGCTGTTTCACCATTTTTTGTGTGGTGGTGTTTTCGGATTTGAAGATTTCTACGTGAACGTGTGCGAAGCGAGTACCTGATATCAGATAAAAGTGCTTCTTTTTTTCCGAAAGCTGCAGGAAGCCACTTCAGAGGAGCTGAAAGAGCCACGTGTGGAAAATCGCTCCTGTTTGAGATCTCCTGCTCCTGCTCGTTTCTGATCCGAGGGGGTTTGCAGCTGTTCAGCCACTTGATCCCGCTCACGGAAACCGCTCGCCGGTGAATCCGCCCCATCACAATTCAGCTTATTGATCGCTGCGCGTGAACTCCTTCAAAGGAGTCCATTCTCAGGCGTATCGGCTAATCTGTAAATTGCGCGTCTCCGCTGAGGAAACCTTTTGTGAGAGGCGGAAAAAACAAGCGATCGATCCGCCGCTGGAGGACGGGCAGACGTTCAGGCGGACCCCGCTCTTCAGTCCTTTAAACACAACTGCCTCCGCGCCGTCCTGGAAACACCCGCCATCGCCGGGATGATGTTTCCAGATAAATTTTCCTTCCGCTGCCTGCTCCAGAGGTCTGCAACTCATCGACTCTGCCGTGAGATTCACGAGGAGAGCTTCAGAATGAGGCTGGCGTCACTTAGAAAGGGGAAAAAAAAAGAAAGTGGCACTCCAGCTGCTGATGGATAGAAATCCACATGAGCGACGTCCCGTCCGGTCACAAAGCGGCAATTTCAGCACTCGACTGATAAAATTAGATGGCTTTTAAGCGCGCCGTCCTCGTAACGAGCAGCCCATCGGAGGTGAGCGTTATTTCCCAAAGATGAGCTCAAATTACGCTCGAGTGCTCGGCTTCATCTATTAATTAGAAAAACCTCGTTTCTCCTGACTGACTGCGGCTTTGTGCTTCTTTGTATTATTGACATGTTTTGAAGCAAAAATGAAATGTTGACACTTCGTCCTTGAGGAAAGACGCGCTGCTAAAAATACGCAGAGCTTCCAGGAGCAGGAAGTCATTTCCCTTTTTCTTCACGTGGACTTAAAGATCTGGAATAATAATAAAAAAAAAAAACCTCGTCGTTGACAGTCAATAGTACGACTGTGATGGAACAAGGTCACAAGAAAGAGTCAGTGTCAGTTTTGTTGCAGCTGCTGCAGCTCAACACTCCCCTGCTGCTTCTTTATTTTTATTTTTTTTGTCTTTTCACATAACGCAATCGTAAATGATTACGATTGCTGGCCACCGTTTTTTTACGAGGCAACAATTCGTCTAATTGCTGGTGATTACTGGCCGCTGAGCTCCGACGCCGGCACACAAAGCTCCAATTTGGAATCGGGTAATTATCACTGCAGCTAACCGCCGTTGCTACCAGCACGTGCAGGCTACTGGACCACCACGGCGCTTAAAGACCGACTCCGGGCTAATCCCAGCCCCATTTACCAAAATCACCTAAAACCAACTCCTTCAGGTTCAAACACTTGGATCCAGGTAATGGTTTTGTGCATCGGACCTGTTTGTATGCGATCCATCGGCCTGAAGAACGCAGTGGCAGGGGCCACGGCACAGGAAATGTCTTTATTAAAGTCTAGGAATAAAAGTCCTGGAGGGGCAGCTGAGAAACGTCTCCACCCCGTTTTCCCCGCTTTGCCGAGCTGTGAAATCACTCATTAACTCCTGGACTCCCAGACGGATCTCTGACACATCCTACAACAAGCAGCCCAGTGAACCGAGGCAAACATCTGGAGCCAGCTGTGTGTGTGTGTGTGTGTGGCGTTCCGCCGCTCGCCGTCTATCGGGGACTTATCAAGACACAACATGGAGGCGGAGGTTCTCCAACCGCCTGCACACGTCCCATGATGCAGCACCTGTCCAGACGGCGCGCGCAGAGACAATGCGCAGTGTGCACGTGCGCATGCACGTGCACATGCACGTGTGCCCTCTGCTGTCGCTTCGCTTTAAGAGGAGGAAGCCTTCGCGCTTTAAAGCAGGTGTGCAGCTGCCGCCGCCCTCAGCTGACAGAGCTCCTGTTCGACGCGGACGCCGCGTGAAGGGTCCTCTGGTAATTATCTTGTCTCTGCGCCTGTCTGCGACACACACACACGCACACACACACACACACACTGGTGCCACTGCTGATGGCAGCACCTGCTGAGGACATGCAGCTTCAGCACTCCTTCCGGTAAATAACACTGCTGAGAGAGAGAGAGACAGAGAGAGAGAGACACACACACACACACACACACACACACACGGAACCATATTTATTTGTGGGACCCTCAGCTCTTCACTAAATTATATTTGAATTAATAAATATTTCACATTGTTGGGTTTTTTTTATGTTGCTTTTTTGGCAATTTGCGGAGACAAATGTGATTTTTTTAAAAATCACCATGTGCGAACACCAAAAAAACACAACACTGCTAAAAAAACCAACAAATCACAAAGCTACTAAATGGTGAATAATTAAAACAGCTAAAAGAAACAAAAAAAAAAAAAAAAACCCAAATGGTCACATAAATAAATAAAACAGTCACAATAAAAAGGCTAAAACAAGTAAAATTGCAATCACTTTCGACAAATCGTCACTTTACTCCCATGGTGAATCTAAACCCAGTTACTCAGCAGGTGGACGGACGGCTGAACACCACTGTGTTAGCTCCAACTGCTGAACACTGCAAAAAACTCAAGACGTTGTCCACAGGATCCGTGTGGATTCTACTCAAAACCGATAGATTTTTAGATGTGTTCAACTTTCCTCCAACTTTGTGAGAACTGGTTATGGAGTAAAAGCAGGAAGAGCGCTGCTTTAACACTTTGCAGTGTCACATACCTGTAGATTTAATCAGCGTCTCTCTCTCTCTCTCTCTCTCTCTCTCTCTCTCTCTCTCTCTCTCTCTCTCTGTCTCTCCCTCCCTCTCTCGCCCCGGCTTTTAGCTGCTGGATGCCGACGTTAATTAAGGCTGCCGGCAAAACCCTGCCGACAACACCGCCTGATTATACGTGTCAGTTTATCCATTTTCAGGTTCAGGTAATTATAACCGCGGTCACTTAAACGCGGGAGATGTTGATCCTCGTGCGATCGCGTTGCAGGTACGCGGGTATCCAGAGAGCTCATTATTTTTGAGGCAGAAGTCTTTTCCGACGGGCTCCATCAACGCTTGTGCCGCCACACCTTCGCGCCGACGGATTTCGAGCTTCGCCACATTACTGAGGTGTTCAACTGGACTCGTGTTGACGAAGGCTGCCGGATCAGGCGGCGAGGCTCCGACGTGACCATGAAACGGCCAAATATTCACCCCCGTCATCCCCGATGAGGGAAATCAATAAGTATGAGAGGAAGAGAGCGCTGCACTCAGAAACACGTCTTCATTGGAGACTTCTGCAGTAATTAAACGCAAAATTCGAGTACTGTCAGAAACACACTGATTGATACTGAAAGATTAAGTTATCTGGGGAAAAAACAAACTTATTGCCCAATTTTCCTACAACTGGAAACCCCTCCAGTCCGAACAGCCGGTTATTCTAATGGTCTTCTCAGACGAACACGTTCCAGCTATCATTGCTCTGAGCTCCCATGTGGTTTTTTTTAAAGATTATAACCTTTAAATCCATCTGCTCATTTCAAATCTGTCATATTATTAAAAATCATCAGTGTCGACCTTCAAAGCTGCAGTTATAGAAATGACACGTGTGTTTGGTGTTCGGCGTTATTAGATTTGAATAAAACGGGATTTTTGCTCCCGTCTGCTGAGACCTCCATCCTCTGCATGCTGAAATGGAAATATTAAAATGCACACATACATGCTGTGCGTCCGCCACCCTGCTGAGAGCGCAGCGGGGGCTCTCATATGAGTGTGTGTGTGTGTGTGTGTGTGTGTGAGTGAGCCAGCGTGATAACCCACCATCCGGCTGCCTTGGGCACATGGGAGGTGAGGCGGCGATCTGCAGCCGGCATGAGGTCCGGTCAGAGGTCACGCTGCTCAGCGCGCCCCCAGTAAATAAATGATTCCACCTGTCAGAGCCGCTCAGCTTCAGCTGCAGGAAATCTATGTCCTCCAGTCAATTCTTCACTGTGTGTGTGTGTGTGTGAGTGTGTGTTCCCTGACTTTGGCTTCCACATGAACCCGGACAGAAAACAGGTTCGCAATGTTGCGTTACGAAGCTAGTTTGCCTAGAATAACATGGAACACCGGGTGCGTGTTTTCGATTGTGCGCGATATTTTGAAGACGCTACGCTGACGGATTCGCGGCAGGATTTCCAACATCTGAAAATGTTTAGGAAAATGAAGCCCAGCTTTGATCAGACAAGCTGTTAATATGAGAGACGTTTCCCCAGCTGGCCCCCCACGACTTCTATTGGAAGATCTTCTCCCCTTTCTAAGCTCTTTCTCCCTTCGGCTTTGAATTGGTGACAGATCGTCTAAGATATTCATTTTTTTTCCTGCAAACTTCTGAATTATTTGCTGCCAACTTGCTGGGGGTGCGATTTTACGTGACGTCTATGTCTCAAATGCAACAAAATATGCGAGCGTTGGGACAAATGAACTCCTCTTGAAATCATATCAAACGTGTAACGCCTGCACCTGTGTTGTTTTGAGACAGAGTAATGCGATATATATATATGCAAATTAGCAGAGAAAATTAACCACAGAAAAACAACAGTTGTAACAGAACTGGCGGCAGCCTGAAGGTTTCCACCGTCATTTACTGTCCTGTGAAGAGGCGTTCAGGTGCGAGGCGCGTTGCGCAGTTAGCCGTGTTCGCACCCGTTTCGGCGTCTTCTGTAAGGACGCCGGGGCGAAGGCACGGAAGCAAAGTCACGCATATTGAAACCGGAGCGGCAGAGCGCACGCAAGCGGCTCTTTGAACCGCAAAACCTTCGGAGAACTTTATCGGCGCTGAGCGCCTCAGAGTGAGCTTTTGTGTGGCAGCCCTGAGGAGACAAATGGTGGGAGGTGTGTGTGTGTGTGTGTGTGCGTGTGTGGAATTGTATTTATTTACATGCTGCCCGCTCCACGGTCACACACAAGAAAGAGAGCGCGGCGATGCCAAAATGCACCCGGTGACAGTGTTGCCATGGCGACTGCATCGCGGCCGGCGCCGGGAAACAAAAGCATGCGGCGGAACCGAAGCTCGAAGCTGAGCCGCGCATATGCGGCTGCCGTGAAAGCGCCGGACAGGCCGACCGTACCTCCAGCGGAACCGAACGCTGCTCTAATGAGGGACTTTCAAACGGTGGAGAGGAGCCAGGAAGTAATCCATACACACAAATCTGGGAGGAAAAAAATAGAAACAAAATTAAGAAAATGGAGCAAAAGTGTCACAAGTCCTGAGGTGACTCCCGACATGATTTTTCCAATGGCGCGTAACGACCTTAACTACATCTGCAGGGACTGTTGATCAATACCGGTGACTCAACCGCTATCCTGCCAAGTGCTGAGGCAGCAACTTTCAAACCTTGTAAATAAAACACCCATTAGATGTCTTAACACCCCTTTAAAGTATTCCTGTAATGGAGGATTAGGGGGACATGAAAGTTGGAGCCATTTAAAAATAAGCATTAATGTAAGTGAATGAAGTCAGACGAAGGTTTGCCGCCGTCTCGATGAACGGCGTCGACATTTATGGAGGACTTTCTGGAATGAGTCGTGAGTAATTCAGATTTTTTTTATGACTTATGCTGCGGATGTAGTCTGCAGAAGTTTCCAGAGCGTCCGCATCAGTCCCTCCTCCGGCGCCCGTTCGTCAGTCCCGCCGCCGTGCGACGGAGGCGGTGACAGACGGCGATCCAGCGGCGCTTCTCATCGCCGGTGACGGCTGTCTGGCAGCGGATCCGTCTGCGAGACGGGCTTGCAGAGGCCGGCCGACGTCCGTCACATCGATCGGCTCCAAAATCCTCGCCCTCGGATGAACAAGACGGCGCACACACTGTGGATTTTCTGCAGCTTTCTGAGACATTCCAGGCTCCTGTTTTATTCAGTTTGTGAGATACGACGCCTTTAAATAATAATCGCTGCAGTTATTACTTCTGAGCTGTTCATGCTATAGACGCTTCAAACTTTCGGAGCTTCTTTAACGCGATTCGACGGATTAAATTTAGAAAAGATTTGGCGATCGGCCGAATGCATAAAACGCTACGGCGAGCTGAAGGTGGCTTTAAAGATTTAAAAAAATGAAGAATTGGCAGCTGAAATGTCAAAAAGAAGAAAGAAAACTGAGATAGAATGAAGGCACTTCAATTAAGTTTAATACATATGGAAATATAGGAAGGAAGGGTTGTGGTAATTATTGAAGCACATCTTACTCCAGTATTTCTTATAATAGCATGAGCACGACAGTGTTTTATGCAAAACTGCTCCCTTTCCTACTAAGTGCGCATAATTGATGCATTTTTTTTCCTTATTCCTCTGAAAAATGTGAAAAAACTGCACTTGCAAACCAGCACAGTTGACAGAAAACTGCTGCAAACGAGAGGCTCTATATTTAAACCCAGTCCAGGAAGGTGTTTTCACTTTACTTTTTCATCTCTTTTTTTTTTGTCACGGGGTTTTTGTTGTTGGACAGTTTATTGAGCTGTTCTCCTTCTAAAGAAGTCTTTAAGGCTGCACAAAGCAGAAATTGGGAAGTCTGTGTGGGATTTCGGTCAGTTTTAAACCACATTTCCCGAGTTTTAATTGAATAACTGAGTAAATACGCACATGGAGAATTAACTCAAGGCAGCTAATGGCCAGCCTTATTTTGGTTAATGGTTTAATTTTAAATCGCCAGATGGAAGAGTTCCACTGTAATCCTGATGCTCCGCATGTCGGCAAATCAGAGAAGCTTCGATATTTGTCGCCACGTACAGAAGAGTGACTCTGATGTTAGTTTTCCTAGAGTGAGGCCTGAGTCGACCCCGAGTCCTTCCAGCAAACCAGACCTGCCCACGCCAGGGTTATTTTGTCCATTTTCATCAAAATAAAGCCAATAATGGCACAAAGTAGTTGAAAAAAAAAAAAAAGTACAAACATAATTGAGAGAGAGTGCAGCATCGTGTTCATCCTCGCTGAGTGAATGTGACGGCTGTGACGTCCAGCGCGGTTATTTTTAATAGGCAGACACCATCAGGAGGTTTTTTTTTTTCTAATCGGCTTTATTCCATTAGTGTAACCAAGGGGAAGTGAAACTGAAATTAGGAGTGGTACTGTCACTTTAAGAGCACCGCAGGGCTGGTCTCGCGAGAGCTGACTTCAAGTGAGATTTTAAAAAAAAACTCACGGAGAACAGGAGGGAAAACATACACACGGAAGTATCTGGAGAAAGGTGGTGATTGAGGCGTGGTGGTTGGGCTATTTCACCACCACGCTGAGAGAGATTGAGCTACAGAACAGCGTGAGTGATTTTTATCAGTGTGTGAAGTTGATATCATTGGTTCTGTATACTCTGAGTATAATGGTTTTCAATTGTGTTCTGTGAATTCAGAGGGGAGATTTGCTGTGTTCCAGGTGTGTGTGTGTTCATGCACAGGTCAACCACAGGAGTGGAAGTAAGTTTATAATATTTTGTGTGTGAACTATGTTTGAAGGCATGTTAATATGAGTGTACTGTAAAGTTTGTGTTGTTTAAAGTTCCATTTCATGCATTTACTGAAATTGGTGAATAGTTTTGTTTGAAGAAACTCCTTCTGATGCATGATATCTGTGTTGTCTCTGTTTAGGAGCGAGAGCTAGTACTGTTGTCTATATCACTACCATATTTGTACGTATTGATTTTGTTTCACAACATTTCTGCTTCTTCTGTGAACTACCAACTTCAATCCTGTCACATTAATGCTGAGTCTAATGCCGTTAACTCAGTCGGGGAATAAAGTCCCACTTAAAATTTATATTGTGTCCAGTCCAGTCATTGCATGACCTGGCTACATTAGTATGTGTGGCCTTGCCTCCACGTGTGCGTCTGATTGCGGGTCGTCCTGGAGCTTCGTGGTCGCCGTATGTTCTTAAAAAGTAGAGGAAACTAAAACGTCAACGTGGCACGCCGCCAAATCTGAGATACCTTGCTGTTGAGTTCAGTTTCATTTCCTCCGTTTGGGAAAAGGCAACCAGAACCCTAGAAAGCCAAGTCATAGAAATCTACAGCAACGCCAAAATTGGGCAGAATGTGGAGAAACTAATTCATGGAAACGGGGAGTCGAACTGGAGCAGGACGGGGGCAGTGAGTCAATTTCTTTAAACGATGAAAACGTTTCGCAGAGAAAGCGAGAGAGAAGAAGAAAAAAAAAAACACCCTGAAAGATGTTCTCTGGAGGTGATTTTTTGACAGTACTTGGAACTGACTCAGAGACCAGGGCCGCTCCTCTCGGCTTCCTTCAGGTACGTTGCCATGACAACAAACCCACTCGATGCTGCGAAAACAGGCTCATTTAAAACACGTCAATTACTCCGTAATCCCGAGCGCCGTCGTCTCTCCTGCCGGTGTTGGGGTGGGGGAGTTGGGGGGGGGGGGGGGGGACTCTCCTGTCCCTTCTTCTCCTCCGCTCTCACCACAAACTCGATGCTTCTGTCCGTCCTTGAACAGAAGGATGTCTGAGAGCCGTCAGGATCAGAACTCCTCCGCTACGTCAGAGCGTGTCCGACCTCAACCGGCCACTTTATCTGATTGATTTTCTCCATGTGAACAAACCCGAGCTGGCTTTATACCAGGAGTCTGCTTTTTTTTTCCTCCCTTTTTTCATTTGATTTAACACAGAGTCGACAGTTGCAGGTCCAGCTCCTCTGTAAATACACACAGTGCTAATTGAATTAGCTGTAATTAGCGTAACCTTCTCCTGAGCATCGACTGCTGTCACGATCCTCTAAGCTGAGCTCCGTTCGCCCAAAGTGCTAATTACCACGCCCACAGTCGGTCTTTGCAAATTTGCAGATCATCTTTCCATCAGATCAATTCGGCTAATTGCCGTTTGCGACAGTGTTCACTGTAATTCGAATCAATGAAGCCCCGACGAGAACCTTGAAGGTTGAGAAATGCCGATGGATGGATGGATTCTCCATCTGACTTCAAATTTACTTTATTTCATTATTTCACTCAGCTGTCGTAAGAGTGAAAATACAGCTGAAGAGCATTCCTCGCTGACGGCATACAGGCGCTGATCAATTAACGGTTTTTCCACACAACCATCTGTTCTTGATAAAATTTACATTAAGTGGCTTTACAGCGACTGCAGACGCGAAAACATCCCAGATGCCAACCATGCAGTGCTGCGACACAATTCAAGGAAATAATGCAACAGTATTTAGTTCAGTTCCGCCAGTGGAGAGCAGCTTTCTGAGCTTTAGCATTAGCGTTAGCATTAGCTCACTTCACAGATTCGATTGATCAGAGGACGACGACGGCGCCACGGAGGAGAAGAACTGGCGTCTAAGTCATGAGTTTGCAACCTTTAGGAACAAAAGAGCCATTTTGGTGACTTCTGTGGCACCACATGAAGTCGGACTGGAGCCGTAAACATGTGTAACCTTACAAAGAAAAAAAAGAGGAAAACGCAAAGTTTCTCGATTTTGAAACGCATACAAAAACTGTATCTGATGTCATGTTGATGATTTTAGCAGTTTCACTCTTTTTCAGCATTTTTTTGTTGACAATTTAGTCAGTTTAACTATTTTTTTCTAACCATTTTTAATTTTGTTTCTTTCATAAAGTCTCATCATTTCAGTTGTTTCAGGCCATTTTATCATTTTCCCTTTTAATTTCTCACTGTTTTTGCCCTTTTTAAATCCCTTTTCAGCCAAGAGTTAATAGTGTTTTTTTTTTAATACTACACTGATGTGTAACTATAACAAACACAAGTTGATGTTTATTCATCAAAAATGTTGAGAAAGTTTGATGAAGCCACTGCAGACAAGCAGAAAAGCCACATGTGGCTGCAGAGCTGCAGCTTCCAGACGTCCCTCTATGCTGACGATTCTGTCTTTTATGTCATTCTCTATTAAGAGGTTGACTCGAAAAAAATTCAACCTTTTCATTGATATTTGGAGTTCAGTTTTAAAATCTCAGCCTGACGCCTTCCAGGAGGTTTAGCAGGTCGGAGAAACAGACGATTAACGTGTCTGATATCCACGGCCACTTCTGGCCTTCTTCTCTCTGTCCCCCGGATTTCAAGATTTAAGATAAGAAGAGCGTTTAATGGACCCGGGGGAATTAGGTTCACGGTAAACAAACAGAAAGGAGGAGCAGGAAGAGACGGGAGAAAGACTGAGGAGCGGAGACTGAAAACCAACGCCAGAGGAAACAGTAATCGCTACGTATCAAGAAGGAATTAAGAAAAGAAATGAAGCTCCTGTTCTACAGAAGATGTCGGCTCACATCTCCGAGTGTTTGAGCAAGAGGTATTTATGACTTTGCGCCGCCAGCGACGGTTTCATTGACTGCCGACGCATTTATTTTTCATCAAAGGCTCATCAGCAGGGGTCGGACCCGAGACCTCCAGGTGTTGTTTTCAAACGCACACTCGGAAAACACAAAGAGGTGGAGGTTAGTCAGCTGAACTGACGAGCCAAAACATTACGACCACCGGGGTTCTCGATTCAGCGTCATTTTGCACATTTGAAACGTAATAAGAAGTCGATAATGTAATAAAGTAGTCAAAGTTTTCAAAACCATAATGTAGAATGCAGCTTATTAAGTGTCATCCTCAACTGCATTTTGAATAAGTTGTCCAGACCTTTTAAAACACTTTTGCAGAGGAAAAACGAAGATACAACCAAGTGAGTTAACTTCAGTTTAAAATACCTGCTGTGTGATTCTTTCACTTGGGGATAAAGTACTACTTTTTTTACCAACTGCCAAAAAATGAATGTTCTGAAAAGTAAGAAGGTTTCTTCCAGAGTACAGAGAGTCACCGCGATTTGATTGTCTCCACATCAGAATAGCTGCAATGTTTCTACGCGGTTTAAAAAAAAAAAAAAAAAAAGCAGTTTCTCCATCCGTGGTGATGTTTAGGAGAGCAGCAGAAGTGGGAGGTGGAGGTCAGATTTGAGAGCACATTCAGTGGGAGGAGAAATGTTCTCTGATCACAGCGAGGTTACCACGAGATGTGCGCTCCTCACTAAAACCACTGAAAATCAGCACAAAGCCTTAAGAAGGCTGGGGATGGCTCGGCGGCGGCGGCGGCGGCGGCAGTTCGGGGTCCGGGGTTCGTCTTTTAGAAACGGTTTTGATCAGCCCGTACAGCTCCCCGGATAAATCAGCCATTTATTACAGTTCACAAGTGGATTCATGCAAATGCAGAGTGATTATTATTCATGTATTTAAATGAAAGCAGGGATGATTACTGGGAGCATTCTGTGGTTCCACCTTCGGAAATGACAAGATTTGGGCTTTTTTTCTCCGTCGTGTGCCGAACCAAACCAAACAAATGTGTTTCCACGTCATGCTTTGACACGGAGAAAATAACTTCTAAAACCTGGATCCAGATTCGAGGTGGAGGAAAGGCCTCGGCCGTGAGAGACCTCGACTTCATCTGCATAAAGACTTAAAGAGAGAGAGAGCGGCGGGAGGTGGAGACCATTAACCCCGCCCGCCCCCCCGCTCCCGTTCAGGGGACGGCTACGGCGACGAAACGGCCGCTTCACGTCTGAATCCCGTCTGTTTTCATGCAAACCGAAGACCACTTCCAGCAGGCCGTCTCATCTCAACGCCCGCTCTTCATCATCCGACGCTGGAAAACCGAAAAAAACACAATCTGTGTGTTCAACCCAGCCTCTTGTTACAGAACCGAGAGCGCCTTGTGCGTCAGCGCCGAGCGGTATTGTGACATTGTTGTGGAAACACAGCAGTAACAAAGCAGCGGCGCCACTGCGAGTCGATTGTGAAATCAAAAGACGACAAAGTTAAAAAAAAAAAACTCACATAATTCCGAGCGCGTCTGGTGGCAGAAAGAAAGAAAGAAACAAACAGACTGGAACCCGCAGAGCTTTTACCAACTTTTCCACGCTTTGTCTGCAACACAAAGCTCCCCCGTTCTTTATTGGTTCTGCGCCTGTGCAGCCATCAACTCACCCTTTCACAACACGCACAGGGAGAACATGCAAACTACACTCCTCTGGATTTCCAACTCCGTGAAGTTTTCCCTCCCAGCTGCGGTCCGGCGAGGACGACCCCCTCCGATTTCCACTTCCCCTGCACACACCTGAAATTAAATCTGATATCCGCTTCGCGGAGGTTCGCCGCAGAAGTGACAGGACCAATTAGGAGGGAGGCGGCAGCAGCGGCGCTCGGCTCCTTCCTGTGATCACAATCGCTGCAGAAACGTTCTCCTCTTTCCTCTGAAAGCGGCGCCGCCGAGCGCTTCGACCGCGGGCTGAAAGTCACGACTCCTCACAGAAAACCGAGAAAAAAAAAAAAGAGCTTAAAAGAGCTCCAATAACCAGAAAAGCAAAAATATGAAAAACACTTTGTGGGTAATATAATAAATCAAGAGTTTCAGTCAATTTCAACACATCGGTGGAGAGAAACTAAACCTAAAAAAAACTGCTAAAACAGCTGGAAATGGCCTAAATTTAGAGCTGAAAAAGTCGGTGAAGCAGTGAAACTTTTCAGTAAGTTTGACCTTCATGTGTTTTTAAATTTGCAATTCTTATTCAAGCTGAAGTTAAAATGTGCTTAAACCGCCAGATTCAGCCCCGGAAAACACAAAAAAAAAAAAAAAAAAGAAAAAAAAAGTTGTAAATAGGAGAAGAGAAGCTTGTGAATAATGCATCAGAGAGGAGCGGGCGGACCGGAGGACGGCTTCCAGCCACATGAATGTGTTTCTGCATCGTATCCGGATAACGAGGCCGTCGCGAGCAGACGTGTTGTGTCGCTAAGCCGCGCGGCGCCGCGGCGGTTCCTGGTGAGCGACGGCGAGCCGTCTCAACTTCTCCGCGTTTGCTCTCTGCTCAATTAATCCCACTTTGTCGCCACCATGCTAATAGCATTAGCGCACACTTCCTGGTTTACACGGCCGTCTGGCTACAATTAGAATTAATTCTGCCATTTTTTTTAGCAATTTTTAGCCATTTTAACGTCTTTATCTTGAGCTAACAGACTTTTGTTAGGTGGAGAATGGAGAATATCCTCCATTAGAGACTCCTGCTGTTGCCGAACGGCGTCCAGTCGTAAGAAAGTAAAAACAAAAACATTTAATTCCGACTTCCTCGTCACCACTGGGAGATCTCTGGATCGTTTGCACTGTGGGGGAGTTTATTAAAGCACTAAACATTTCTGCCGTTTCATGATTTTTTTGCCTGACGTGGGGCGATCTGAGGGCTTCGTTTGCACTGTGGGGGGGCCGTCTGCCGGAGAAACTGCTGCGAAAGCTCCGTTTCTCATGGTTATGAGGATATTTTTAGGCTTTTAGCTGCTAAACGGTGTTTCAGTCTTGTAGCGTTTTATTAGAATTGGACTCCGAGTTGATGGAAAGTAACAGCGTTCGACCCATTTCCCAGTTAGTCTTTAAAAATCCTATCACAGAGTCTTGAAAATGGTCAAATGGAGCAAAAATGACACCATATTTCTTATCATTGAACAAAAGCTGAAGTTCTCATGGTCTGTCTTCAACATGCTAACGGCATCCAGGAAAAACGGAGCGGGGACCAGATACCGGTGAGTCTGAACGAGTCAATAAAAGCGAGCGCCGGTACCTCGCCGCCTCGCTTTATCAATATTTACCTCTCCGAGTTTGATCTCGGCCCCCAATTCCCAGTTTGTCTCCCTGCTTAATGAGATTTGTTCTGCTGATTCTTCGTCTTCTCTGCTGATCACCGGGAGCCGTATGGGGAGGGGGGGGGGGGGGCCTGGATCTGAACCCGGGCGCCATAATGAGCCCAATTTCACGGGCGCCGCTGCAGGAGTGCCTAATGCCCCGTCAGTAACCTGCTGTGTAGTAATGAGCGTTGCGAGGCTCTCGCCGATGCCGCTTCCTCACAGACACGGACGCTCATCTGCAAACAAACAACAGACTCTTTAAAAAAAAAAACAAAAAAAACAACAACATTTTATGCTCTTTTTAGCCTTGATGCGCTAATAGCCAATTATTTCAAGCCAGCCGGAGCGTGCGGCTGCAAACAGCCGGCGGACTCGGCCCGGCGAGCCGCCGAGGCGACGAGGTTCGTCTGAAGCCGCCCGGCTGACATTTACAGGAGCCAATAAAAGGATGAAACGCCGTTTCTCTTCCCTCTGAACGGGGGAGGCGGCTCTCATCCCGGCTCGTTGCCCGGAAGTTTCTTCATATCCGCAGCGTTTTTAATTTTCATCCCAACACCGAACGGGGGGATGGGAAACGCAGCTCCGCCCAAAATCCAATAAAGCTGGGACTGCCGGAGGTCGCGTGCAGGTCAAGGGAACAAACGGAGGTTTTCAGACGGGAGGTGGAGGAGCGAGGGAAGATCCGTGGTCGCGTGCAGGCCGCAGTTGCAGAATTTGCTAAATATTTGATCGACGAGTGACAAAATCTGTCTTCTGCGTTCAGGTGACGTCGTCCAGGTTCTTAGTCGGGGACACCTCTAACACACACACACACAATTGATTTAACTGAACATTTGTGCAGGGACACGCAAAACATCTGTGTTACATAAGGTCTTAGTCAATTACGCCACATTAAACTGAGATCATTGCTCCTGAGCTGGACGCTGCAGAAGCGCTCTGCCTGGTGAATCCTCCGCTACTTTTTTTTGTTGCCGCATCGAGCGAGCCGCCTGGCAACACGCAAACAAGCCCCTTCTTTAACTTCCACCTTTATTTTTCCCCCCTCAGAAGACGCGCTCACATTTACATGCAAACCAGGCGGCGACACGTCGGGCAGAAACATTACGTTTCTTTTTAGCGCGCGTCAGTTTTAATCACACACCGGCTCCTTTGCTGTGACTGTAGCTACTGACTGATTTCCAAACCGCCGAACCAAGGCATATATTCTTTTGGTGTGCAAATTTATAATTCATGGCATTATTTATTTATTTTTTTTAATATTTGCATATTTTACCATGAAAGAAAAAGTTGGGGCCTTTGTCCCGGGTTCTGGAGGGGAGCCAGCTGCTGTGTGTTTGTGCAGCGACTCTGACAGAATAAATGCATTTCGCTGATTTCTGGCGTGGCCGGTTCTTCTTCTGCCCGGCAGCAGCCGTCCCCGCGCCCGTCCGGGGGCTTAAATCGACTTCATTTATTGATACATCTGTGCCAAACAAGGACATATGATCCCGCTCTAGCACAGGATAACGTAATACTTAAATCATACAGCTGGAATCTCCACTTCAAAAGCCGAAAACCTTCATCTGGAATCCAGAACCAAGCGGGCAGGTTTCAGGTAAACAAGCTGGACGAACAGACAAATAAACGGGGAGCGTGATCAGAGCCGCGAACCGTCAAAGCGAACAGCGTTCCTGAAAAAGACAGGTGATATCTGGAGCGCGTCTGGCTCATTAGCAGCTGATGCCTGACTGCTCTTTGAACGCGTGGCGGCGGCGGCGGCGGCGGCGGCGGCGCAGC
This sequence comes from Salarias fasciatus, assembly GCF_902148845.1. Lineage (NCBI taxonomy): Eukaryota > Metazoa > Chordata > Actinopteri > Blenniiformes > Blenniidae > Salarias > Salarias fasciatus. The sequence goes on along the minus strand of NW_021941230.1, from coordinate 8,118,797 downwards.
CTGGACATATTGGTGTCATCAAAGAGAATGAGTGAGAGGCTGGTGCTACGCTACACCTCACACACACACACACACACACACACACACACCGCTGCCATCAAAGTGTGGAGAAAACATCTGACATTTCGCACGCGTTCTTGTGTCTTTTTCCTCACCTGTCAGAGCTCAGCAGCTGTTTTTTTTTATTTTTTATTTTTTTACAGTTATTGCGATTCTAAACTTTCGGCTAAACGAGAAGCATCAGTGACGCTTCCTGCGAAACCGACATGAAAGAAGTTTGGAACAACGGCCTCCATTTAGGCGAGGAGCTGCGTCAACACGACTTCCTGGATGCGTTTGTGTTTTTTAACAGACTTGGACAGATGTGAGAACGCCAGTCATGTGTCGGGTTTCGGGGATGACATTTTGTTGATTCTTACATCCGTCTGCAGAAAGACAACGAGCTGCTGCCACATGTCAGAGCACATCATCCGGAAATGCTCAATCGCAACATGTTTTGCGTGGATTTTGTTGTGGAGAATGTGCAGAACAGTCCCAGAGTGCTTCTGGGAAAAACAAAAAAAACAAGCAGAAGCAAACAGCGAACCAAACAAGAGGTAAAAGAAGCAAATGGCGGGAATATATCAGACTCTGTTCCAGAGAGAAGAAGCGCCGGTGGATTTGTCGGTGTCACGGGGGGATTGAAGGACCGCGCCAGCGTGTGACCTCGGCCAATCAAAATTCATGGAGCGAAGCCAGCTTTTCCCCGGCGACTCCCGGTTCTCCTGTGATGCCCCGGCGGTGCGGAGCGGCCGCCTCCACGTCCGGACGTCACCGCTGCCCGTTCCCTCGGGAAAACAAACCGCGGCCCGTCCGCCGCCTCCGACAGGGAGGCGTTGCAGGGTGGGGGGGGACTCTTCCACGTAAACACCGAGGTGTGTGTTGTAGCATTGTCATGTTCCCAGCAGTGTGTATGCGACCGACAGCGGCTCGCCAATTAGCGGGGGCGCTGCTGAATCCCGGCTTCGTCTGGGAGCAATTTGTCGCAGCTTTGTTCCGTCTGACTCGGAGAATCAGCAGAATCTTTAAAAAGCAGCCGGTGTGACCCGCGGCGGCTTGTTTCAGCTCTGGAATGGCGACAACGGCGGCCCCGAGACGGGAAATGAAGAAAGCCGCCGCGTTTTAATGACTGATAACGATCCGATCGGCGCTCGCGTCGGACAGTAATCCCTAAAATCACGAGTCAGAACGCAGAACGTACAGTAGAACTGCCGCCTTTCTTCCTCACTCTTAGTATTTGTAAGACAACAGATGTAGAACTCCTTCAATCCTTCAGCACAGAGGCTGTAACTGAACTGCTTCGATCCGGTTCCTCACTTCATCTCCGTTCCAGGACAACCTGCAAACCTTCCTGCAGGTAGGCAACTTCGCGCCCACACAGCAATCTGTTCCTGAAAAAGGTCCTGTGAAAATGTCTCCAACCGCAGAGCTGCTGCGCCAAAAACTTGTTATTTCATCAAAGTCTGACCTTTATTTTTTTTCTCACTTCCTTCCTCACTTCCTGCGCTCTGGGACAAAACACATTTCTTTCCCCCCGACTTGGTGGTGATCAACACTCCCATCCTGTGAAATCTCCAATCCGGTTAAACCGCCTTGCACCTGCAGCGCTAACCTGGGTCGCAGATGTATTACCGAGCATCAGCTGCAGGCTCTGCTTCTAAAAAAAGCTCAGTTATTCTTCATGAGAAGCGATGCCCCTCTTCTTCTTCTTCTTCTTCATCTCCTTCTTCCTCCGCCTCGACCCGCAGAGTCTCGGGAACCGATTCTTACTTTTAATGAACATTCAGCACCTTCACTTCAAGCTTCGAGGTCGTCAATTTGACATTTGCAAATAAAAAAAAGACTACAAACTTTTGAAGACTGTTAGATTTTGGATGGGGAAAATAAGGCTGGGAAGCGCTGGTTTTAGTTGATGCGGCAGGTTTTTCACGCACCATAAAGCCCTTGAGCAGCTGCGGACGGAAAGCAGTGAGTCATCGACGAAGAGGATGGGTGTTTCCCCCCTCGAGAAAAATTAATTACTTTTCAAATCCTCATCAGCGCCTGTCTCATTAGGAGCTTACAGCAGGCAGCATGTAAAAACCGCTGTACGTCCGCACAGCCGCGGAGTGTGTCCTGCGGAGCCGGCGTTAAATTACGCGGGCGTGGGAAGGCGAGCAGGTCATTACGGCGTGCGGCAGATCATTTTCTGTTCCACTCAGTCGGCCTTGTTTTACTCCCTCCTCTCATTTCATGCACAATAACCCTCTGAGATGAAGGGCTTATAGGAGCAGCGGTACGACGCGTCGACTGTTACTGAATATTTCATAGCGATTTCATATTAAATTTTTAATTACATTTTAAATGGGCTGATATTTTCCAGATTCTTCTCACATCTGACGATACTAATATGATCAGTGATTCGAATTTATCCCAGTTATTTTTGTGCAAACATCCTTTACCAGAAGCCTCTCGGCAGATTTGTTCACGACACAGATTTAAGCACATGTTTGCACTGCTTTGAGGCTGTTGTCGGAGTTCAAAGATGTGCTAAAGGATTTTCAGGGCTCTGTTAGCGAGAGAAAATAAGCGCGTGGGCGTTAATTATGCTAAAGTAGCTAAACGCTTCGCCGGGGATGATGCGCCGGTCTTTAAAACCCGGCCAATTCCACTTCCAGGACCCGTCGTGAAAACAACCAATCAAGCGAGGGGGAGGGTAAATATTTTGTTATCGCCTTCTTTTCACAGCTTTGTCCCGAGCTTCACGATCGCTATCGCACCTCCGGCAAAGGATCCTCTGCAAACATCCAGGAGCGCGGCGGTATCAGCAGCCCTCGCAGACAACTGGCCGTCCAGCGAGACAACACGCACACACACACACACACACAGACCCACTCAGCCCCCACCACCGCCGCCGGTTCTCAGCTCATAACCGTTATCTGGCCGCCGCCGCGTCGGGTCGGGTCGGGCTGCGCTCTCACCGCCGCAAAAAAGTAAACAGCAGTCCGAGTCCAAATTAAAGTTGAGAGGACTGACGGCTTCCAGACACGTGTCGAAGACGATACCCACAACAACCGCCTCATCAGACGTCACGAAATCAGTCACACTGACAGAAGGAGTTTTGTTTTTGCGCTGCGGGGGTATCTTCCATTTCCATTTTGAATTTGAACTCATTTTTTCATTGTTTTGGCCCCACATTGAGAAGTCTTGACTGAATAAAAGCTGAAGATAAAAACATGACGGGAATAAATAAATGGTGCAATTTGCATGTTTATCCGTTTTGACATCATTAATCAACAGAAGCCTTTTCCACGTATCGAACTGAACTTGCGCGAAAACTGGTGTCAAGTCAGAGCTGCCTCTGATCCAATCCATGTCCCCATTAATTACTCAGGCGGGATGCCGTCTAACTTCCCGTTTATCGACCTCTGATAACCTCTTAACAGGGGGGTGAAAAGAGTCTATTTGGAGCAGCTGGATCTGCTATTTTTTTCCCCCCCATTTGAAACCTGCTGTAATCCTGTCAGTCATGACCTTTTCAATTCTCCGTGCAGCTTTTCAGCGTTCAGTTTTGGTTGCCGGATCATTTCATCATCGTAATTTTTCTGAGCTGCAGTGTGACAAAAAAAAAAGAAAAAAAAGAAGGAGTTAACGATACATTCGGGGCTGCGTTCAGATCACAGCGCAATAAGTTCAGCTGTTTGAGGGCTGTTAAGAGTCAATCGCAAACAACTGCTGACGAAAATATTCATCAGTGAACAATCTTCACTTCAACCAGCAAATGAAGCCCAAAAAATTAAAGAAACCAAAAGAAACGAAGTTCTTTCTTTACTGTTTTTGTGAATAAATGTGAAACGTTGGTACTGGACCAAAATTCACTTTCTCTGATGTGTGTGTTGTACATTGATTTCTGGAAAACAAAGGTAATTATTGAACTCCAGATACACAAACCATGCAGCTCAAACCCTCAGACTGTGAAAACATTTCACACCGCGCATCGCTGTCTCCCTTTCCGAAGACATCACACAAAGTTGTGAAGGATGGCGAGGCTTTCAGGAGGCGCCGATGGGACCCAGAACGGCATAATTTGTTGTATAAAGCTATATGAGGCGGCGCGATACAGATCTGCGTGACAAACGCCTGAGAGCTGAAGGTCGTCGGCGCGTGCATCAATCACACTCGGGAGGAGTGAGAAGTGTGGAGGGAGGCGGAACAACAATCCCGGTCGAAGGAGAGGAAAGAAAGGCAAGGCGAGAAGAGAGGATGTGGAGAGGTGGGGGGACCCGCAGCCTTCTCCTCGCTCTTTCATACGGGCTTTTGTCCTTGAGCGAGCTGCCAGCGCTCCGGTCCCGTGGCGGCTCGCTGCAGGAAACCAGAAGCCGGGAAGCGACACCCCGAGCGTCCGCCGTCCTGCAACTGACTGGGCGACGCTCCTGTTGCTGCACACGCCCGCCAGATGCAAGCGACGCCGGCGGCACGCGTCCCGGCCGCCCACGCGCCCGGCGTGAAACGCCACCTTCGACAATCCACAGCCTCTCTGATCTCTCTAATCTGTGGATGTACGACATCAGTCTTCCTCCCGCAGGATTCATCTCAAAGCCGTCGAAATAATACGGAGGAGAAAGTTTTGCAGGGGAACTTTTCAAAGCTGCGGCGAGATTCTGCGCACATGCGGCGTCTGGCTGCGGCCCAAAGCTAATTTTGGTTCTTTTCTTTTTTGTTGTTGTTGTTGTCGTATGGAAATACGTAAAGCTCATCAACAAAGCTGCAGAGCTCAGCTCACACCTGCATCAATTTACCAGCAGTGAGCGTTTAACACTGCGCTGATGAGTGCTGCATTGTTTCACACATCCTCTGTGTGTGTGTGTGTGTGTGTGTGTGTGTGTGTGTGTGTGTGTGTGTGTGTGTGTGTGTGCATGCCCGACGACAAAGGCTGCAAAAGTGAAAAAAGCCTCTGAAAGGAAAATCTGCCAACATGTGCAAGGCTACTCTCTTTTGTGCTCCCTGTCAGGTGGAAACTTTTGTATTTGTAAAATGTCAACTTTTTCACCGAGACACACTTTTCTTTTCCGGCTCTGAGCAGCTTGTACTTCTGACTCAGCCAGCTGTGTCTGCACAGACCAGGGTTACATAAACGTCTTAGCGCTGCAGAGGCATGAAGGTCCGGGCTGAAATCTGCAAGTCTGGCCCCGATTGGAGGATTTCATGCAAATGCCAAGGCGAATGTGCCAGATTTGTGTGATCTCATATTTTTGCTATTTGCTAAAATAATTGCACTTTTCATTTGGTTACTAAATGTATTATCATTAGAATTGAAAATAATAGTATATTGCACGATCTGTGAAAAAGTCAAAAGTAGTGGGGAAAAAGAAGAGAAAGAGATGAGATTCAGGAAAAAAATTTAAAAGATCTACACGCTATAATCAAATCTGTAAATAAAAGTCACGGTGGGCCAGTGGAGGAAACGCTGAAGACGTAACTTATAGGTGAAACTTTAAGATGATTTCAATCACGTTGCAGATTAATCTTTAATCAGATTGATGTGGGAAACACTGCCTAATATTCCATATTTCTGAAGACACATTTGATAATGTGTCTTCCCTTTCACATCAGTCCTCAGTAAGTTAGTTCAGTTTCAACACAATATGTCGATCGGGCTTTGTCTGGTCGAGCTCCAGACAAAAAAAAAATCCTCAATAAAATGCGAACATGACCTCGACAGACTGCTGTTATCGTCCTGCAGAACCTTTGACAGTCTTTAAACCCTCCTCCTTTTCTCCCAGAAGCTTCTTTCTCCTGTCCGTCGGTGTTTTTTCATCCCCTCTGCCGGGATTAAGTTCATTTTTTCTGCAGTGTCAGATTTCAGGTATCTCTGTGGGTTTGTGATTGGATTCAGGTCAGGACTCATCTCTGGCCCTGTGCCGCTGGATGTGAGCTTTTGCTGCATTGTCCTGCAAGTGTTTCATCTCAAATGGAGTTTTCAGACTTATCTGAGGCAAAGTTCTCTCTTTTGTCTCGATTTCCTCCAATCCCTCCAAAACCATCACAGCCTTCAGACTCTGAAGCTCTGATATCAAAGGCGGCACTAGAACTCCACAAGGTGTTTAGTGAAACATTTTGTAGAAACAACATTAAGCACAAGATGACCCAAAGCAAAAAACACCTTGGGCGACATAAAACCTCTTCTAAAAGATCCACAAAAAACAGGTACCAGTACTTAAAGCATCGAACGAAGCTTCATCTGGACACTTCTGCCTCAGAAATGCTTCTTTGTTTGGAATCCAGCAGCAGAGGCGGCACAGTACTTATCGGCACAACAGAGCGTTTCTGGTGTGTCTCGTTTTTTTAAAAATCCAGACACAGCGTGGAGGAAATTAGGAGAATACATCAATACCAAAGGTTACAAAATGTACTTTTGTACGAGATGCAGCACAGTAGCTTCAATTCGCGGCAAGACGCAGCCTTCAGTGCCTTCTGAAGCAAAACAAAAAAACCCAACTCCAACGACGGGTTTCTGAAACGTGGACACGTCTGCCTTTCACTCTGGAAAAACTCTGGATTCCCTTCTGTCATTCCCACTCAGGTTTCTCATTCTGCACGCCGTCCCCCCCTCCCTGAAGACCACCCTGTGGGGGTTTTGGAGTCGATCAAACAGCCCCGCACCTTGCTGATCTCCTGCTGCCCCTGCCTCCAGTCCGCCTCTATCTTCCCGGACAGGCTGAGTAATGAGCGGCGGGTCGGAGCCAAGTCATTTGGCCGTGTAATCCTTTTCATAATGCCCTCCTTCGGCGAGTCGGGGGTCATAAATAAACAGGCCCGGGCTGCAGACTGGGACTTGGCGTTGATAGTGAATTGGTGTTTCCTCGGGGGGGGGGAGGGTCAGACGGTGCGACGGATTCACACACTTATTATGCTGAAGGTGTGACTGGTGGGAGAAGAGGAAGGGAGGCGTCTGGGGGCCGTTATGCCGTTACTGGACCTCGGATGATGGGGAGATGGAGCTGGAAGCGATACTCCCCCCCCCCCCCCCCCCCCCCCCCCCTGCTGCTGATGTTCCCTTTTAGTGTTTGCGAGTCGCCGCAAGGTCGGCCCGGGCCTCGTTGCTCAGTGTCAGGACAGAGGACAGGAAGCAGGCAGGTGGAGGAGGAGCGATCGCTGATTCTACCGTGGGGAGTGGGGGGGCGGGGACAAACGAGAACCCTCCAGGGATTCGAGACCTTCCCGAGACCTTGAATGCCTCTTACGAGAGAATAAACGCCTTCCTGAGCGACAGCTGGGACTTTAAAGTGGAGGATGCTGCGTGCTAAGCTAAGCTAATAGCTAGCACACCAGGAGACTTTCAGCGCTGATCTGTTTAAAAATGAGAAACCGTCAAGACGATGAGACGAAACCATGTGCCAGAAACATACGAATCAGACCAGCATCCACAACACTAACAGGCTCACGTGTCTTTTTTTGTTCCACCTGGATCCAGAAAGTCATTTCAAGGTTCTGCCGTTCTCCGTCCGCAGAGCGTTGAAACGCTCGCACGCTCTCCTGGGACCAGAAGGAAAACATGCAGCCGCGTTATTAACCTTCAGCCTGACCTAATGTCAAATGCAAATGTGTCCTGACGTTCATGCAATTTCCTGAAAGAGACGGGGACGGGTTCCATAACGTCGGTTCATGCTTTTATCGGGTCAATTTAACCGACTTGGAAACAGTTTAATAAAAATATCTCGACTGAACTTTAACATAAACCTGTCTCTGGTCCCAACTGCAGTCACATTAATTTGAATGTACAGCAAGAAACCAGGACTTTAACTTGTGTTTTCTATGGTTTTACCTTTAAAGACATAATCAGCATTTTAGCGAAGCGCCAAATTCCTCCTTCCCAACACGTCTGATTTCCTGATACAGCGTGTGTGTGTGTGTGTGTGTGTGTGTGTGCAGACCACTGCAGCCCACAGCTGTGCCCCGGCGCTGCCACTTTAAACTGAAATTAGCCCGAGAATCACTTTTACGTAACACACCACCGACACAAAGTACTTAGTATGCGATGCAGCTCACTTGAAGCCACCGGAGACGGCTCCAAAGGCTACACTCCCACAGATAGCGGCGCTGTGTCAGAGAGCTCACGTCCAGAAAAATAGGGTTTTTTTATTTTTTTTATTTTGGGGGGGCAGAACTTGGAAAGTCGAGTCAAAACGGCAGAGATCAGGAATGATGCTGGGTTTGCGGAGCATCAGGAGGAAAAGTGGAAACATGCACTCAATCCGTTGTTGATTCAATACTTTTTCTTTTCTTCTTCGCCTTTTTATCTCATTGCTGCTGCAGTCCGTTTCAATTCCGCGGCAGAGAAGACAAATGACCTCGCCCCACTTGATATACGAGCATCGAAAACTCTCTTCAACCTTGTTCTAATTTTACACGGTGTCACAAACGCCAGGGCCGAGGCTGCCGCGGTGAATAAAAGCGTCCTTATGAAGTGTGTTTTTTCAGGGGGGAGGGCTTATTCATCGACGCCGAGTTCAGCCTTTTCAAAGTCACGCCCGGTTAAGGGAACGCAATCGCTGGCTGAATGCACAAAAGATTGGAGGATTTTTGGGGGGGAAGGAGAAAGTGCTGCTCTGCTCATTTCCAACATCAAACATGGCTGTTCAAAGAGACGGGAAATGGAAAACACCTCCAGGAAATAGAAAGCGGTCAAAGCACAAGCGAGCAAAAGGGAGGTTTACAATCCAAGAGGGGAAGAGAACGGAAAACAAAAAAAAAAGCTTTGGTTATTCACTGACGGTCTCTGTTCGGAGCGGCATTTTCATCTGGAGTGTTTTCACCTCCAAATGAAAACGGCCACGGCATCCAACAAAGCACCCTGTGGATTCTCCTCGTCGCCGGCTCGCTTGTGCTTCAGTCGAAGCTCAATGAAAGGTCGCCGGGTCGTTTCACTCTGAGAGACTTGAGCGCGGGGATCGTTACGTCAGGGTTCATCCGCCGGGACCTCCAGAAGTTTCCCCCCCTTCTCTGGAACGACGTCTTCCTCAAGGAGGAGCGTCGGACTTGACAGAGGGTGTTTGAGGAAAGGTCGAGGGGGGGATCGACAGAACCATTAGGAGCCGTCCTCCGGGGACCTCCGTGATCAATAAGCAATTTAATGGCAATCTGGTGAGAAGCTGTGGAGGCGCCCGGCCAGTGACGGACATACCAGCCGCTCGACCAACAGCTTTTAAAGAGAACAACAGATTTCACACATTTTGGCCAAACCTTGGATCAATGTCTGCTTTCTTGGATTAACGCGACTCCGACTGGACGTCCTTTCAAAGTTGCTTCAGATTCAGTCGATGGACGTCAACCTTTCTGGTTTTTTCCGCCGAGAATTCACAGAATAAAGACCCAGAACTGACCTCGGTGAGTTGGGCAACGCTGACAGGATTTCCAGCTTCAAGTGCAACTGAATCGGGTTCAGCTGAACCGGCTCGTACGTCACCTGGCTTCTTATCCGAGCGGCTCCTCAGATAAGTCTTGTCTTGGAGAGGGATGTTTACAGGAGGTGATAAAGCACGTGGAGGTAGATGAAGGTGTGAACAGGCCACTGCTTTACTGAGCCATTGGTTGAAATGAAAAAAAAAACAAAACAGACCTTTAGATTACCATGAAAGACGGCGGGATTCAGCCTACCAGCTTCAAAAACAAAAACAGCTCGTGACCTTCGCTTCAGATGAAATCCTCATTTGTCAAGAGACGCTCTGACCGGAGGAGCCCTCCGCTCGAGTGGGTCTGAATCACCTCTCGCCACAAACGAGCAAAAAACACTGCAGCGCTCGGCGTTCGGCCCTCGGCTCGTCCAATCAGATCAGACCGCAGAGGTCAGTCACTGCGCTCCGACCTCTGGGGGGGCGCTCAGGGCGGGCCAAGCTGGGATCATGCTAGCGGCTCACGAAACGTCTTCCAAAGGCCGGGCGCGGTTCCCGCCCACGTATACAATTAATCACCGCGCGCATTAGCACGCCGCTTTCCGATTCCAGCTATAACAGCGCCTGTGTGTAATTGGATTGATCCAGTGCCGGTGTGGGCTGGATTTACAAGTACTTTCTAATATCGCTCCACTTTCGGCGCCCACGATTGCGACCGGGGCGGCGTGGACCGGCGCAAACAGCAGCCTCACCTGATTCACGCGAACGGCATCGTGAGCCGTTTATGAAAATCAAACCAGAAGAAGATTAACAAACCTGATTCGTTATACCTGAACTGACTGGTCTGAACACTTGCTGTGAAAAACGCAGCGGCGCGGTTTCCTCGGAGGCGACCTTGGTCTCTGCCAAGGACGACGCGGCGCAGCTCCTTCGCGGACGCACAACCGCGTCAAGAATCCCGTTAACGGAAACCTCCCGGACACAGATGACATTCGCTCCGCCGCCGATATCAACGACACAGCTTGAAATCCGCTCAGACTGGAGCGGCGCTCCGGGGATCGTTCCGCGGCGGCCTCCTGGTGCTGCCGCTCTGAAAAACCTTCAAATATGAAGAGCTCTTTTCTGCCGGGGAGCGTCTCAGGTGGACAAGACGTCTGAACACACACACACACAGATATCTGATGCATTCGGTGTATTTTAGCTCTTTTCATGAGGTTTTTCTCGATATATAATCAAACGGTTCCTCCAATTTGAAGCCTTTTCTTGCTTCATCCACAAAAACAACATTCAGGAAATCATTTTTTTGTGTCTTTTTTTTTTTGTAACAGAGTTGCAACCTCAAAATTCTTCAGTGGAGTTTTATAAACATGTGGATGCTTCCTGGTTACCATGGTAACACCATAAAATAGCCTGTCCGGTCGTGCAGAACGAGCCTCAGAAGCGCCGCAGGTTTCTGGCCTTTTCGCTTCGATTCGGTAACAAAGCTGAAAAATCACACATCCGCTGAAATCCGATTACACTAAAAAGGTGCAAAGCCTCCAGTTTAATCACCACACAATTTGAGTTACAAATTTAAATAACCGGCGGGGCTGTGTCCTGCTACTCAGCGATCTCTTTCCGGAGCGGCGGGATGTTTTCGTTCCAATCGGGAGCTTCTCGCCGCTCGCCAATTGAAACCCCGCCACCCTCTCATTTAATCTGACAAGTATAATCTTCAGAGATTGCCCGCTATCCCCGCTGTGATGTTTGGAAAAGCTTATAAAAGACTCACTTCATTGATCTGAAGACACTTTAAGAGGCCTCATTGTTGTTCGTGCGCCGTAATCACAAATAGAATGGAATCTCGCCGAACGGCGCCAGTCAGCGAGCCAGTCAGCCGCGCAGCCCGGGCTTTAATAGTGTTATCATCGTTGGAAATTGCGCGGTCCGTCTGCGTTGGGGCATTGTGGGGGTTTTTTTTGTCTGTAAATCAACCAGCAGTTCAAGTAGAGAAAGAGAAAGCGCCGTCGGCGATAAACGGACAATCATCTCATCAGAGCGGGCTGGACGGTCTGACCCCAGGAGTCCTGCTGCTGCCGCTGAGGGATTAGAGCATTAACTTCACTCTACAAATACAGAAATAAAAAAAATAAATCAGCATCGACACACTTATGTTTTAGATCCTGCCAATTGCGGATAAATGTTTTCACCATCATGATCATTGTGATTATTTAATTATTAAAAAAAAAAAAAAAAAAAAAAAAAATCTCCCAATGTCAGTCTGAATTAAGCAACGTTTTGCCTCACATACTGAGAAGTTCATAAAATAGGATGAATTAACTCACTAATTATTCCCCGTCTAATAACTCCCAGCCTTCATTGCTTCATTGTCTGGAACAGAAACATGCCGATATGTGGCGACGTGACTATGCTGCTTCGTGTAGGGTTGCGTGTCATTTGTTGCTGCGTAACTGTAGCCCTGGTTTTAATCTACACTTTTGATTGCTATTATACCATTTGAAGGCGTCAGACTTTGTATTTTTCAAAAGAAAAGGGCCAGATACTTGTGAACAGACTAAAGGCGTAACGTCATTGATGGTACCATTTGAAAGTTTCATAACGGTTTGACGTAAAGGTCATATTTATTGCAGTGTGCAACAACGCAGTAGCTGCAACACAGTGGAAGGCTTTTACTTAAAATGGAATATTAGAATTAAATTTTCATGCAGTGTGATGCTTTGTTCTGTTTAGCCATATCATTTAGCGTGTGCAGCGCATTGCTGCTCTCCCGTATTCACATATCGATACTACGTTCAGGCATTTAGAGTAATGCGTTCAACCAAACCCCCCCCCCCCTCCTGTACACATTCTTTCACCTCCCACTGCGGCAAAATGGATTTCCCCCCATGGCCGGCATTCAGGGTTTACATTCCTAATGGCTGGCTATAATTCAGCAGAGATTGATCAGCGGAATCGACTAATGACTCACTGCACCGAGGCGTTAATCCCACACACATTAAGCATTGTTCTTCCTGATATAACTTCGCCCGACCCGGGACGACGCCTCACGCTCTCGCTCGGCCCGCAAAGTGACAAACGGCTTCCTGCAGCCCTCATCGCGCCGCGGCGGCGGCGGCTCGGCGCTAAGGACGGCCGGGGGAAAATGTACGAGTCAATGGCGTAATGTATTCATGGAGAAAAAGGGTGGAGAAATTGGTCTTGAGACATGATAAAGCGCCTGCTGAGGTGACTTTAATAAATTATGATGAAGCTATGCAAATAGCGCTTGCAGCTGGATCTCTGGTTCAATTAGCCCGACGCCGCGGTGCCAGGAGAGAGTTTGGTTGGAGCGAGCGACGAGTCCATCCATCACTGAAACTCAGCCCAACGTTGTATTCACACATTATGATGAAATCAAGAGCAAGGGCATCGAACCGGGCGCGGATATAAACAAGAGATTAGCATTTTATGATACATAACACCCAGAAAACAGCATTGAGATGTGAGAGAGTGAGTACAGATGACTGTTTGAGACTATGGGGGACTGGTAAGTAAGTTTTTTTTATCCCCAAATTTCAAAGAACATCTGATCTTTCTTGAATTTTGTGATGCCTGTGGGGGGGGGGGGGGGGGGGGGCTGTTCAGGAGAGAGTCACAGATGAACTAAAGCCACAAAATGCGATACAGTATGAATGTAATATTAAAGTAAAGAAGCTTGTTTAAGTCAAACACTGAGCACAAGGGGCATGTGATGAAACATTTGCAGCTATGGGGGACTGCAGAGTGTATCACAAGGAACTGTTGTGCTTGTGTCTTTCTGCTGGACTCTAAAATCATAAAATCTGTGAGCTGCATTGCAAAAATCTCTTCTTCCTCATTACACTTTGCGCCCTGGGGGTATCTGCCCAGAATAAAAGCTGCACTATTTCTGAAAGAGGGGCAGTTTTTGTTTAATTCCAGGTTACTTGTTTTATTTTGGTTATGTTTCTGTTTTGGGCTTATTTTAGAAACGCTGCCTTGCGAAGAACAATTACTTGCTTCCATTTTGACAAACATGAAACTGATGTACAAATAAACCATTTCCTGTTTCAAGAGGAAAATCTTTTGTTTTTGGTTTTCTGTTGGACTTCCGCACCGTAACATCTGTCCGCTCTAAGGTGTGACTGCTTCCTCTCTCGAACTACTTGGCACTCTGGGGTTATCTGCTGAGGAAACAACCGAGGGACTGAGAGAACAATTATTTTTGAGAGGAGGACGACTGCTGTATTTTTCTCAATGTGGGGGTGTCGGCTACAGCACTCTAGGGGGCTGTTTTCATGGTTTGACATGTAGGTTGTTGGTATAGATTTAAAAATAGACATTGAAAATATAAATGCCAGAAATTGAGTGAGGAACAATGTGCACACGACAGATTATTTGAGACTATGGAGGACCGTTCAACATGCAATTAAGGAGATTCTTAACCTTTTTTTGATTGGACCAATCCAATATGTGCTTCTTCTTAATTCTGTTTTGTTTTTTTTTCTCCAAGATGGGGTTTAGCAGGTCACTGTGCAACAGCACTGTTTGCACTGTGAGGGAGTCCAACACCACATCTGGAATCTACAGAGGCTCTGTTGGAATTTTGCTGCTTCCTTTTTGATTGTTTTTGATGCCCTTTTCTCAACTTCTGCCTCAGATTAGCATAAATTAATAAGTGAGCCGGAAGATATAAACGCGAGTGATCGGAAGAACACACCAGCGGCTTTGCCGGGTGGATTTGTTTTGATTGAGATTATCGAGACGATTCCGACTCAAACATTCCACATCATGATGAAACCAAAAGCAAGAATTTTCAAGCTTGTAAACAAGACATAATTTGAAGCCAGCGATTCGCGTATAAAGTTTTCTTTTTTTTTTTCCCAGATACCAATTAACAAGAAACATTCAGAATTTGCATAAGAAAACTGCTTTATATTCCATCGCAGAATCCCGGAGCAGCGTCTCTTTTAATAACCAAATAAGAGCAGAGGAATCTTCAAGACTTGTCAGAGAAAAATTATCTCGAGGCTTGATTGAATTTTTCAAGAGTTTCGTGGATAAAGTGCAAGAAAAATGGACTTCCTTTTAACGCTTTGTGCGAATTGAGGGTGACTCCCGGCGGTCCTGCTCCGAGCGGTTCAAAGAAGTCTCTGAGAACGCAGACCGTTCCTCCCCCAAGGCCCCACATCACATTCAGTCCCTTTCCACTGAATATTTCACCACGGGGCTCGCCATCGGAGCAGCCATCCGTGCGCGGACTAACGTGCCACTTCCGACCGATCCTCGGTTTGTGTCCGATTAGACACGGCTTCCAATCTCTTGCCGGAAAACAACAAATTGACGTCTTCTGTATTTCAATTACTACGGCTTACTGCAAAGCGATAGAATGTTCAGAAAGTGGGATTTCAGAGCTTTGGGTATTATAATGCAGCTGGAAGCACAATGAATCTGACTACTGAGCCGCCGTTCATCACGTTAAAACACTTTCCATGGCTTGGAAAATGCTAATTATATGCAGATTAGTAACACGATTCATGTATTAATTTGGCGTGCTGAGCCGTGATTAGGTAAGTGGGAGTAAGCAGCAGCCGCTGGAGCTAAAAACAGTATCTCTGGTAAAGGGGAAGCGGAAAGCCAGCCAATTTTCTCCGAGTTACTCAGTGTGAGAAGTGACCTTTAGGCCCGGTACCTGCCTGTGGCGCTGAGGAAGTGCACATATGTAGGGGGGATTTGAACTTTTAGCTGGTGCGGAGCGTCTGACATATGTACGCTAACTGTTTGGAGTCTCTGCAGGCGGTTGCAGAGTCTGGCCGGATGCCACGGTGAGCAGAAAAGACGCCGAGGAAGAGCAAATACAGGCGCACTTGTGACTTGTTCAAGAATGAAAGTGTTTTTTCCTAAATCGCTTATTTCCTCAGACCTTGTTCGAATTCTAGATTTCAGGAAGTCTTTAATTTGATCAAAATTTCACGATTCTTGGTTCATTAGATGAGTTGATATTTGGCTTTCAGCAGTCAGAATTACATTCATTCTTGTGGGGGAGGATCAGACGAGCAGAATTCATGAAATCCTCGAGTATCGCTCATGAAGGCCTTCCAGAAGAAATCGCTTTAATGAAGCTGCCAGCCAACTTTGCTAATGCCGTGCACAAAGATGCTCGCTGCTCTGTGAAAACCATCAGATTAGCAGATTATATCAAGAAACCTGCTGCTACTCTGCGAAATACACTGAGCCTCAGTTTCCCATGTGGCTGTTCTACAAAAACCAGTTCATGCTTTGCTTATTATGGAACTGCTATGCTAAATATTTAGCTGAGCTGCTCTGCTGCTCGGCTAGACATGATGCTACACTGCTGAAATTGCTACCAAAATACATTCGGCTCAGCTGAGCTACCTACTGCTAAGCAAAACATTGTGCCACTCTGGAATCTTCGCTGAACTTGTCGTTTCACCGAACTTGTTGATGCCAGTGTAGCAGCTAAACATGCTAAACATAGATAAAGGAAACTTTAATTTTCTTCACGCAGAGGAAACGCAGCTGACATTTTACAGTAAAATCGACAGTGGGCCAGAAAGTCTTTGTGGACTTCCAACAACAATCCAGACAAATCTTGTGATTCATGAATTTAAAAGAAAACTCAATCGATCCAGAGGGAAAAGCAGCTAGCTCCGTGACGGGCTGGAAATTAAATTTGATAGATCGGGACGAAACCGCGGCAAGTCAGAGAAGAGAGATAATGAGGAGAAGATGCAGCTGACAAAAGTTGTTTATGTGGATCAAAACAAATGAAGTGATGGAGTGTTCACACTTTCGCTCAAGTATTGATCATGTGGCTTCCTTCAAAGTGAGCGGCTCTGTGAGGACCAGTGATCGAGTTCTCATCCACTTCCATCAACCTCTTTGTTTACTTCCAACCAAACAAACTTACAAAAACAGGCTTCACCTTCCATTCACTTAGGTGCTTTCGCTTTGTCATTAAGTGTTTTGGATTTCTTCTTTTCAGGTAAAACATTCGGCATGTTTCCAAGGTATCCTTCCATTTTTACCACAAACGTCCGAAAACGTCAAAACGTTTCTAGCACACCATCAAAACAAGTTCATGTTCCTCAAAAAGCACATGCATATCTGTAAAATCTGAGTTTCAGCTGGATTTCCGCCTTTCGGTTTGACGCATGGTGTTGGATTATCGTGCCGTGAAGAGATAAAAGACAGAGAAAGAAAGAAAAGGATCTCAACCACTGGGAAGTACCACACACCGCAGCTTCCCTTCAATAATTAATTTAGTAATTCCCTTTGAAGACAACGAGAACACAGGAGAGTTAAAACGCGGGCGAGGGCGATAAAGCTTCTGCTTCATTAAACGTTGAGATTGACGCGGTGAACCACGAACGCAACAATAACTTCTCACTCCGGGATTCTCTTTGGCTTCCGCAGCCTCCGTCGGGCTTTCACTCTCGCCTTCTGAGCAGCTCTGGACCGGCGTGTCGGCCTCTCGTAGCAGGGTTCAGGTTAATGAGGGACGTACCTCACTCGGCTGGGTCTCGTCCCTCGTCATGCGTCTTTTCACGCCATGTCTGGAAAAGAGAAACAGATGGCATGGTCGGTACCGCCGCAAGTTTTCATCCACCTCAGACGGATGAGGTGAAAATGATTTCTACTGAATGATAGCGTCAGTAAGAAAAGCAGGTTTTTTTTTTTTTTTTTTTAGCAATTTTAACTAAGTTAGTCAACAATTTTATCATTTCTGTTAATTAGTATTTTAGCGTATTTGGCCATTTTAGCTTATAAAGCTACAAAGGTGGCAGTTCGGTTTGCTTCGAAACCAATTTTCATTCAATCAGTTCTGGCTAATTTGTTTTTTGAAGCCCCTTTTATCCATTATTATCCTCTCGTATGGACTCTTATATAGGTTTTGTCATCTTAGCTGGTTTAAATTTCTCTTGCTGTTCCCGGTGCTTTTAGTCATTTTAGAGCTTTCAAGAAAGATCACAATAATGAAGACATGTCTACTATATACTGAACACCTTTTACTGTGCATGGATTTACAATGAGAGAGGATAAAAGCTTCACATGTTCCCGAACGCTTTCCCCTGCTTCTTTTGGTGGCTTTAACAGCTTCTCTCAATTCAATCGAGTCAGTTCATCAGTATGCTGCAACCAGCAGGCGGAGAAGGTGGAGCGGATCTATTGATGTTCGCTCTTTCATGAGAACTTATCATTCAAGACCCACTTACAGCCCAGGAAAAGGTCAAATGAAATCCGCGCGTATCAAATTGGGTTTTTCACTTGATTAATAAGCTCCTGCCGCAGAAACTCTAAACATTTCACAGGTTTTTTTTTTTTTTTCCGACCCCCGAAAGGACTCAGCGGCTCAGAGAGGTCGGAGATCTGTCTGCTCGCCTCAGCGCCGGATGGCGTCAGATTAAAGACGCTCCCCACTTGTAGCCTTCAGAAGAACAAACAAATGAGGACGACGCAACCTGCCAGCTCCAATCGACCGCGACACCGAGTCGGAAAAGCAGCGCGGCGGCGCCCTGCAGCGCTCGCCCAGACTACACGGAAACACACATGTGACAATCGTTCCGAGAAGATTCTTCTCTCGGGGAGGCCGATCTTTGACACATGAAGCGGAGGCAGAGCAGCGAACATGGCGACGTTTTCAAGTTCAAATGCGGAAAAAATGCCAATGAATTCTGGGGATCCTGGTGGTCGGAGCACATGCAGCTGATGAGCCTGCTCAGACTCCCTACCTTCTTCCCCCCCCCCCCCCCCCTGCCCCCTCACCACGCTAATCAGCATAATGTGAAATATTGCCGCCATTACGGTCGGCGGCTCCGCAGCAACAATAGGACTTAATGATTCAACAAGCGGCAATAATGAAAGCTCGACTCCGTGATGCCAACAGTCATTACAGTTTGGATCCGTCTCCTCTTCTGGTGGGGGGGGGGGGGGGGGGTCGCCGCGTGTCAGGGGAGGACTTCACCTCCACCTCCACCTGGAAACCCTTTACCAGGCCCATCAAACCATTTCGTTCCCAGAGTAATCGTTATCGTGCCAATTAAACGCTACTCGTTATTTTTCCATTATTCTTCAGACATTAAGTCACATAAAAAAAAAAAAAAACCTTTTTACTGCTTAAACACGATGAATTATCGACCAGGAGAGTCTGCAGACGTGCAGAACTTGAGATGCACTTTTGTTATCGACTGCTCAGGGAGAACATGCAAACCGAACCCAGACTCCTGAGCAGAAGGTGAACTGTCCTTTTGAGAGACGGAGAACTGAACACCAACAGACCACAAATCCTGCTTTTGAAGGTTTGAAGACGGTCATCTTCCACTGTTCTACTCCACAGTTGCACTTTGCCCTTAGTGGGAGAAAGCCTTAAAGCTGTGATTACCTGATTCAGAGCTATAAACCTGAGTCCTTCAAAGGAAAATGAGGCGACCTAATGAGTCGATAACAGCTCTGGAGAGGCGAAAACACGACAGCCATGATTCCACTGTTCCTCCGTGGATCTGCTTGTGTCTGTTCAGAATTCACTGACGGACATATTGAGCAGCTTTTCCATTGAAAGCTGCTGTTGTCAGATCAATTTTCAGCTTTTCAGCTCTGTTCACCCGAGAAAACAGATCGAAATCAAACAATCGGGGAGTGCTTGGAGCACAGATTTGCGGCTTTTTAAAAACATAAATCGACTAAACTGTTAGCTAGGTGGGTAGACAACTCAACAAAAGAAGCAAATCTAATTGCACCCTGTTTGAAAAAGGAGTAGAAATAATGAAACACTCCTATTATTGCCTCTTTTTCAGTTTTTACTATTATTCGTTTGGAGACGAACACAAGAGGTCCTGCATGTCGGCTTCACCTTTTTAAACCAACTTTCCTCAGTCATTGATTCCCTATCAAGTCTTGTTTGCTGATCTCCAGGATGTGAAACAAAGTTCGATGTTTGGCCCCTGAAAATAATTCCAGGGTCCAAAATTATTAATGAGCGAAGCTGGAGAGACGGATCCGTCTTGACGTCTCTCTGGCTCTTCAACAGTCTTAAACTGTGCCTGGCGCTGCTCGCCAGAGCGCGTCGGAGCAGAAACCTTCCCCCGTGGAGATTCCCACCAGGGCCAGCAACATAATTAGAATTCTGCTTGGCGACACCTCCAAGACTCGCCGTCAACTTCTCTGAAAGGATCTGATGCCAGATATGGAAATGACCTTTGATTTTTTTTTTTCTGTTCTTCCCTCCCTTATTTTTTTTTTTTTTTAAGAGTATTTCGATCATTTTGCAGGTGCTTCACGCTCCGTTGGCACCCGAAGCGCCCGTTCCGCCTGCGCTGCTGCTGCTGCTGCCGCCGCCGCTCGCTGTGCCAAGGGGACGGAAAAAAATCCAAGGTCACATTCCACTTTCCTGCTCACTGGATTCAGCTCAAATGGCGAAGCCGCCACACATCCAGCGCCGGCTTTACACAAATGCCTTGATTAGACGTCCGTCTGAAGGACGCTCTCTGATGGGGAGATAATCTACCAAACACGACCTTTACTGAACTCATCCCTGGATGTTGACTTTCGCAAACGACTGTTTCAAACGCCCAGATCGACCCCCTGCTGAGTCCGAGGCTGCAGGCTTCTTTCAGATTTAAAAAAAAAAAAAAAAACTGCTTTGGAAAGGTTTTTTTTTTTTTTTGGATGGCCAGCAGGTGAACACAGCTGCTGAATTCAAGCAACGATGCCCCCACAAAAACTGAATTTGGTTGCCTATTTAGCCTGTACTGTTTATAAGGCGTCCTCTGAACCTGTGTGGGACTGATGTCGTGTGTTAAACAGTCGGTCGACCCTTTGTCCTTTCATCCGATCGTCACCGTCTGTGTAATGAGGTATTCACAAGGTCACCAAGTCAAAGCATTTAGGCAAGGTCAGAGCTGAATGGACGGACTGGTTGGAGACGACACATAACCACCAACCTCTCTGAACGTGTCCAACAGGGTGAAGCTTGGTGAAGATCACACTGAAACTGACCAGATCTGGACCACAGAAGGTCTGACCCCTGATGCACTCTGGATGCCATCCGGCTGCGGAACAGACACCGCAGCTAATCCGTAGTCATTAAAATCGATGCTGTGGTGCACAGAGCCCTTGCGATCCTTTCCACAAGGATCCTATTTTTCCGCATGCCGGAGCCCTACCACGTCAATCCAGACAGAAGCAAGTCAGGTGCCGGAAGGAAACGCGATACGTGATCCATAATTTTTTTACTTCTTCTGGTAGAATAGAGAACAAACAACGTCCTGTAGTCATTATACGCTTTAGAAGAATGAACAGTTTTGTACTTCGTCACTGCAGGAAAGTCAAATGACACCAAAATGGCACAAAACAGCCTGAGCAGCTCCGTGTTGCCAGATTGGGCGGGTTTCTGCCAAATCAAGCTTCTTTTTTTTAACATGTCGGACGGGTTGATGAATGATTACGTGTTTATGACGTGTTTGTTATTATAAAAATACGGTTTTAACTTGCATTTTCATCCGAGACGGCGGTTTGGGCTGCTTTCTATTGAGTTAAACGGGTTTCGTGTTGTTTACGGTGAAGAGCGACAGATCTGGCAACCTCCTCCAGCGGACTGCAGTGACACCGCAGGCGGTGTGAAACACAGTGCTGCGGTGATTCCGGACCACATCCGGTGTGCATCGGGGGTGAGGAGTCTCCAGGTGTTTGGCTGTGCAGAGTTCAATACCTTGACGTCCAAGGCGTACATAACTACTTCTTAGCCGCTGCTTCCTTGCTTCCTCTTGGCTCGGCTATGAACACACCGAAAGGCCAAAAACTTTCCTGGACGTGACGGAAACCTCCATCATGTGGGGAACACCGTCCCTTTAAGAGCGTCGGCCCTCGGATGGTGCGCTGAGAAACGCTCCTGACTTTTTATTCTAATGAAAATGACCCAGATCTAATTGGAAATGGCCTAGATCGTGATTATTCTAATTATATACCTGAAGCAGACAACACAGAGTATACTTGTCTCCGCGCGAGGCCCGTCTAGATGTTTTTTAGCATAACCGCCTGCTTTAATTGGTTGACCTTTCCACTGGCCGCGGCATTATTAAAGCCCTAATTAAGGGTCCCATTACGCTCTGAGATGCCGCCAATTAGGCCCTTAAACACAAAGATTTAGGCCTCTCTGAAGCTCTCAGCAGCCGTCACGAAGGGGAAATGTCAGCCGATGACAGGTGGGGGCCGACGGCAGCGAAACAATGACTCAGAAAGAGCGGCGCTAAATCTTGCGGCGATTGAAATCTCGTTAAGGAAAAAGAAAAGGTATTTCAAACCTTAACTGACAAGTGTGCGCTCTTCCTCCAGGTCTCAGGTCCGGGAAATGTCAGGCCGGAGGGGGAACATTTTTCTCTGTCTGCTTCGGCCCGAATGAAGCCACGGAACAGAGATTTTTACACGGGAGACGACTCACTCGACATCCGTCGACGGGGATTCAGTGAACTTCCACTCTGCGCTCACGTTTCCAGCCGAGAGCCGGCGGACGGCGGAGATAGTCATCTCCGGGCTGAACATTTCTCGAGCTGCTGATGCATAGTGAATTACATTTCTGAATACATGGGAGAGAACTGCGACTGCGGCGGAGTCTGAAAGACTCCCCGAAGAAGAAAGAAAAGAAGGATTCCCAGACGTTCCTCTGTGGGAGGAAGGCTTGCCGACCCCCTCACTGATCTCTGATTAACTGCTGAATGGCTTCACCTCGCAAAACACACCTTCCTGCCCTGCAAAGGGGCTCGAGGTTCTGGGTTTTCTTGTCCCGAGAACCCTTCGGTGCATGAACAGGCTGACACGGGGAATTGAACTACCGGCAGAAGGAAAGCGAAAGCGGTGCTTCTGAGCCGTGCTCGCGCTTTGGACCGGAGAGAAGAAAGACACGGGAATGAAAAGTGACGAGGGAAACGGCTTTTAAAAAGTCTCTGACAAAATGTATCTGCGGTAGAAAAGTTTCTATTTCGGAGCACAAACCTCAGGAGTCGTAGGATTCAGTAATGAGTCACTTGAACCTGAAGGAAACTACTTCACTCATGAGAAGAATCAAAACTGAAAAAGGACGTTTCTTTAAAAAAAAAAAATGCAAACTTATGTAAATAGAAAAAAATATAATTTCAGTCTCCCGAAGTGAAATACACAGCAGTAAAAGAAACGACGCAGAAATTAAACTTTTTCACCGCCTAAAACGTCAGTGACACCAATATACTCTAAGAAAACCAATGAATGAAATACTTAAAATTACTTCTACATTTATTAGACATTGCGTTCACACCAGATGCGTCGCAAGCGTCACGGGCGGCGCCTTTCTATGCAAAGTCTACGGTGGACGAGCGTCGTGGAGCGGCGGGCGGCGCTTCAGGAGCGTCGCTTTTTGAGAGTTCGGAAAACTGAACTTTCGACGCGCTGCCGCTGGGTGTCAACCAAACAGAGACGATCCCTCCGGTGCTACGTCACTACGTTTCACGCCAGGACCAGGAGTCCGGAAAAGAAAGACAAGTTGATTGTGGCTGTGTGCGCCCGTCCTGAGCTTTATGACACGTCGTCAGACCGCTACAGAGACAAGAATAGAAAGGATAGGGTTAGCTAGCTAACCAATAAAGCCGAGCCACTCTCCTAATGCGATCCGCCACAGCTGGAAACAGAAATCACAGCCTCCCGCGCTGATGCGCGTCAAGAGTGTCGCGAGCGTCGTGAGCTTTGTGACCACCTGGTGTCAAGCGTCGTGCTTGAAGCTTCACAAGCGTCAGCTTCGAGGCGTCCCAAGCGTCGACAAAGCCTACGACGCGTCCGGTGTGAACGCAGCATTATCGTGAAAAAAAACACGCTTATATGGTATTTATATTGAATAAAAGATCAAAATGACACAATCAGCATTCTCAGATGGAAAAAAATCTTTCAACTGATGAACTTTCTGATTATATTCCGGGTACAGATTGTGCGTTTTTGTCTTCGAGGTTAACACACCTCAAAGAAAAAAGCCAAACACAGCAGCAACACTTTTCTGTGTGTTTAGAGGAGCTTTTCTATCAGGTTTTCTAAGGTTTTTCCGTCCTTACAATCATTATCTGGAAGAAAACCAGAATGAAGTTTGAAATTTGTTCACCTGCTTGACAGACAGTTTAACCAGAATTCAGGATTTTTGTTGTTTTTCTGTGGTGATCTCGGGTTTAAATGTTTGTTTTCTGGAAAAACGACATGAGGTGTGTCCAGAAGACTGAAACACTTTCTGTTGTCTGTTAAAAACACAGCAGGAATTTCGCCAAGCAGTGAATAATACAGTATGAATGCGACGGATAAAAATGGCGGGGCTGCAGCTGGGCGTGTCCGTCCTCGCTCTGCTTTCAGCTCTTCAGCTCCAGCAGCTGCACTCGGCAGGCAGATTTAGGTCACATCGTCTCGGATGGTTTCCGTAACCTCTCGCTTCACAGCCGTCACGTTTAATGAGCCAAGGATCCTGTGGAGTCCGTCATCTGGACTCGCTCCCCGCTCGCCGTCGTTCGGCAGGCCGCCGTCCCTCTGTCCTGCCGGCCGGCCGGCCGGCCAGCAGCCCGATCGGCGCCGCGCGGGGAGGCGTCCTCCACCTGAGGCCGGGCGGCGGCTCGCCGAGGCCGCGGCTCGTCCTCGCGTTCGCATTAGCGGAGGCTGACATGCTGCATGCTACACATGAATGAGCAAACAAACGGCATCAAACCTGAGCTCACTGTCTGTTCTCGTGTTCCGGCAAACACACAAAATTCCCCAGACTGTGAGAATCAGCAAGTCAGACTGTAAAACAAAATTCCACAAATGTGAAGAGGTTACCAAAATAAAGCTGATATTTCAACTTCAGAATTATTACTTTTAAATAACTTCTTCTGGAAGCTGAATGATCTGCATACAGATCTACAGAAACACTTTGCTGGTTCTGTTTGAACTGATGCTGCACATTAAAAAATTCTCTAATTTACCTAAAGTGATTATTTTAATGGTGTGAACACGTCCTTGAATGTCCTCATCCAATATGGCTGCCACACTGATCAATCTGCTGCAACGACCAGCAGAAGAATCTACTGATATATAAATCTGTGAGTCTATTTATCTCAATGGCAACAAAAGTCTTACTGTTCATTACTATTTGAGACATTTTTGGCTTAATTTTCTCAACTCAAGCAACACAAATCAGTGATTTTGTTTTGGTTGTAACGAGCCGGCCGAAAAAGGACTGAAAACAAGACGGTGAGTCGACAGGACGAGGGCGCTGGGCGAACCATCGATCCAAAATGAGAGAGACAGAAACGGGAAACATTTCTAGAAACATGATGCTCACAGGGAGAAAAAAAAAAAAAAAAAACAACAGCTTCTGGCCGGCCAAGCACGCCAATCACCGCTTTCTCCAAGGACGGCATGAAACAACGGCAGCATGGGAGGAGGAGGAAAACCTGACCTCTGCTTCCAGTCTCCAAGGTTTTTTATATAAACAGACTTCTCAGAATTGTAAATGAGTTTGTAAAGTTTTGCATTTTTGTGCATCTCTTGAGGGTTTTTTTTTTTCTTCTAATTGCTGTGTACAAAATACAGTGTTCGAGGCTTTTTTCTGCAGTTTCAGACAAACTGAAGAGTTACAACATGCATTCGGTCAACTGGAGAAGAAAACAGATTCTGGTGTGAGATCTGCAAACTTAAAAAAAAAAAAAATCCCCCTATTAAAGACCTCTGGGGTTAAATTAAACCCCTGACAGGAATGGACAGATTCTCAAGGAAGCAGCAGAAAGATCTGGAATGCTCGGCGGGAGAACGTCAGAGTCTGACCGTCTCGGAATGAGTCCGAAAGTGCAGCCAATTCGCCAACAGAGCGAGAGATGAAAGAGCACTTTTTATATCCACACCATTACCCCGCCGGGCCGGGCCGGGCCGGGATGCCCCCCCGCCCCCGCCCCTCCCCCGATCGACCCGACAGTCTGGGAGAATCCAGCAGCGGGCTCCGATCGCCGTCTGAGGATCTTAAAACCCTCCAAATGTCTTCAAACTTTAAAAAGCCACCATTGTGTGTTTTTCTTTATCGTCTTTCAAATGTGAATCGCTGCCGGTGAGCGCCGCATTAAAGCCGTTCCTCTCGGAGAGCCGTTACAGGAAGCCAACGCAGAGGCTTATAAAGTGCTGTGATGTATCCGTATGAGTCGATATCCGAGCTTTGAAACGGGCTGTTTTCGCCGGGGACGGACACGGCTCAATAAACTGATTTGGGTTTTATTATCAAATCTGCACTTAGCTGCAAATCGGGCCATCTGTAGCCGGAATGAGCTCCGGTCTTGACAAGTGAGGGGAAGAACGTAGAAAACAAGGCTGACGTTGAAGCTTTCAGTAAGTCAATTTTAGTGTAAATAAAGGATTTGGATCAGTGGAGAGAGACTCCCAAGGTTAGTGAGCATCAAAAGTGGGGAAACAAGTACAGCTAAACATGTTTCTCATGTCGTTTTTACCAACGTGCTAAAAAAAATACAAGATCCTGGGATGTCTTCGCGTTGACAGAAGGACATAACAGACCTCCAAAAAAAACCAAAAAAAAAAAACGGCACAAATCAAAGAGTGCAGCTTTAAATTATCTCCTTTTGAACGTTGGCTTCACACCATTTCGGTCTCTGATTGGATTTGTCCAATTCGCAGCTTCTCGGCTCCGTCTGCGAGCCGCGCCGTCTTCAGAGGAGAAAACAAGATGTGAATCTTAAATTGATTATGTTTCGACTCCTCAGCGCAGCACAAAAGAAGAAGGAGAAGAAAAGCAGCTTTTAGCCCGGACTAAAGCGTCGAGGCACTTGTTTGAATGCAGAAGCGGGGAAGTGGAAACGAATGATATGCGACGCTGCTGTTGTGTCTGAGCGGCGCCTCAGGTGGAGAGGATCACTCCATTCCTGCTCCACCTCTCCGGCCCCGTCAGAGTCGAGCAGAGACGAGGCCTTGAAGAGAGCACCTTTGATCTCAGCGAGGCGCCTCCTCCTCCTCCTCCTCCTCCTCCTCCTCCTCCTCCTCCAGAGCTGTCAGGAGCTGTGAAGTCTGGCTGCTTCGCTCCAGCCTCCCTCGGATTCTTTCATCCCTCCGGCAGCGACCAGAGTCCCCGATCCCGATCTCACACCTGGACTCAGTCCTCAGGCGCCGCCACTCCGACGGGGGAACGATGAGCATCGATCCCGTTTCACGCATTAAAAGTACGGCGCCGAGTTTGTTCGGTTTCGCCGGTGAAACGGCCAATCAATTCCAGGCCTTTCAGTCAGAGCCCCCGTCTTTATTTACACCCCGGACTCTTGTTTATCAGCGCCTCGCCTTCACAGGCGCTGGACCCCCGCCTCCCACTCCTTTCATGTGTCGGCTCTGCCTCGTCTCGCGGCGGCGGCGGCGACCCTTCGCACGCTTCGGCGGCGCAGCTCCACTTCAATTAAGCCCGCCGATGAATATGCAGGATGGTAATTTCTTTGTGTCACAGTCTCGCACGAAGGAGACGTCGGGGACGGCTTGACAAAGCGTGAGAGTTGATTGGGGCCCCTCCCTCCAACTCCCCCCCGCCGCCGCCACCGGGCAGACTGGTGGAGGTTAATGACTCGCGATGCAAGGACGGGGATTTTCGAGCGAGACGTGTTGCATCGCCGCCGCGGGCCTCGGTGAAATCACAGACGAGAAGCCGCAAAAACCGAGATAGATGCATTATGATGTAATTTAGAAAGGCAGCGCGAGGAACAAAGGGCCCGGCGGCGCCTGTGGCGCCCGAGCAGCAACACTGACGCACTGCGACCGCTCGGGAGAGAAAAACCCGATCCCGATCTGCTTCCAGTCCGACGCCAGGACGTCGTTCCGCTTCATCAGCGTCAAGCTGTCAAACGGCCCAGACGCTCAGAACCTCTCAAGCATGAAAGGTGTGGAACTTTCAGCTTCTGAAAGATCAAAACCTGCTGCCTCTGCAGTGGGTGAAGCGTCTGCTTAGGTTCTTCATACTAATACAGTCCACCGATCAGGAAATCAAGACCTCGTGTCGTCCGACTCGCCAAAAGAGTATCTCTTCCAAAAACGGTCAATCAGCCCGTCGTCGTTTTCTCCCCCCCCCCCCGGATTGGAATCTCCAAACAATGTGGAAACAGCCGGCCGACCGTGACTCACACCTCCGCAAACAAAGAGACGCCGCCGCTGCCGCCGGTTGCCGTAGGAACCCCAGAACAGCTCGCGTCCCACATGGAAAAGGATTTGCTCGCTCTTACTAAGTAAATCGCTTCTCCTCCCAGCGAAAGAGAGACTTCTGCGGCGACGAGCAGGTCTTTAACAAAAAAAAGAAGAAGCTGAGTAAATGAAGTTGTTAGCGGCTAATAAAGCGGAGCAGAAGACGGAGCACCGACCTGATGATGAATGAATCTGCTCCAAACGGCGGGTGGGGGGGGACGCCGCCCTGGATGCATCGCTGGGAGTTCCCAGTATCAACAGTTGGACAAGAGTTACAAAGGAATCGCTTGATTCCGAGCAGAGGTCACGCAGGCCTCATTACCTGGACAAAGGCAGGCGACGGCGACACTCGGAGCGCCGGGTCGGCTTTCGTCTCCGCAGCCCACCGGGGCCCACTCACAGCCACCTTTATATAGGTCGCTGAGATAATAAAACATTAAATCTGGATTAAATATCGTGCTTTTGCCTTTGGGCATCGTATTTTTACAATTTTATGATCCGGCAGAACGAGGCCGCTGATTCACAAAGAGGCGGAATTCGCCGTTTTTTTCCGTCTTTACAGACGGATTTAAAAAAAAAAAAAAAACTCAGCTTAAAAATGAGTATAAATAAACTTCCCGGGCATTTTCTGAATGTGACACAGGTGTTCTTTTTTCGTGAAAAGCGAAGATGGCGATTGCGTCCAGACTTCCCGCTTTGTTTAGCCTGCTCCACGGTCAGATGCCGACGCTTTACGGGCCGGCGAGCCGGAGCACGTGCGCTAAAGAGAGCGGGGATCATCCAGCTCGTTAAGAGCGGCTGAAACGCCCGCATCTCAGAGCGCGCGCGGCCGCATTAGCGCCCGTGGCGGGGGCAGATTACACATCTGGAAAAGCTCCATTGATGCTGAAAAGTAGATTCAGGTCTTAGAGCAACATCTGCTCCCACCCGGACGCCGTCGCTTCAGATTCATCAAAGAAAATGCTCAACTAACAAACAGATCTTTGGACGTATAAATGACTAATATGCTGATTTCAGTCTAAAAAGGTGCTTGAATGACTGTTTAAGATTGAAGCAGGTAATTACTTAAAAAGAAAAAATGGATGAACAGACATGCAAAAAAATTTAAAAAAATTCCTCAGAATCTTTGATGAACGCTACAGTTCCCTAATGTCCCTGAATGCCTCATTTTGCATTTTCCAATGAATCCCTGAAATTTTTTTACATGCATTACTGGGCGTTTGAATCTATCCAGTTCCCATGGTTCTCTAAACACCGTGCATGCACCGGCAGATCCACCGACGGCCCCATGTTCCCAACATATGCTGAAACAGTTTGCATGCATAATGGAGGGATCCCTAAACACTTAGCATGCTAACATCCAGCAATATACCAACATTCCCTGAACGCCTCACATACAGAGGTTCACTCCGGTACTGAATATCTATGCGAGTCTCTCACATATATTGAAACAATTCACTTCTCAAAAGGGAAAAAGTTACCGACTGGTTCTTTAATTTAGCCTCCATGCACAACGGCGCAGGTGGTGTTTGATAATTTCCCAGCCTGCCCCGGGAGGCCGCTCCAGGGACGACCAGACGGCGAAAGATAAGAAACGGGGTCAGAGTGCCGAGGCAAAAAAGGAAGGAGGGGGAGAACTGAAAAGAGGAGGGAGTGCAGTGGGAGCAGAACTCAAGAGGGACGGCGAGTAAGAAGCCCACAACACAAGGTGAGGAAGCGAGAGGCGGGCGAGTGAAGTCGGGCTGACTCACTTCCCCAGGCGCATCTGAAAACGCTCTTTCGTCTCCAGTTTCTGCGACTGCCAAGTCCACAACGCCAGCGCCTTGAAAGAGAGCGTCCCAGCCTCCGCAGACAATACATCCACAATCTTTTATCCGTCAATTCAAAAAAAAAAAAAAATAAAAAATCTGCCGCCGTCGAGGCGACAGACTCCATCAACTTTCATGTGGAAGGATTAGCAGGGTCGCTTCTCTGGATCAGTGAGATTACCGCCGCCGTTAACCCATCAGAGATGAAAGACGGGCGAAAACTGGAGGAAACAAGGGGACATCTGCATGAACAGTCAGCGGCAGGGTGAAAGGAGGACAAAACAAACCCTCGCTGCGTGAGCACTAATCTGAGCTGCCAGGAGGACTGAAAGCAAACTGCCCATGGTGCAACTTTAAAGAAAAATATAGAAAAAAAGAACCGGCAGAAAAAAATAAGACAAAGAAGCTTCTGTTTCCTTTTTTTCTTGATGAGTTTTCGCTTTAAAGCCACTGAAAAGCCGGATTTAAAAACCTAACGACCTGCAGTCAAATGGCACTCAACCTTTATTTGTCCCCGAGGTAAAGAAAAGCTGACAGATCGCAGACGGAAGAAGCAGAAAATAACGCCGCCAAGACGGGTTATTTTTGCGGTACGGCGCGGGCTGACCCTCGGAAGGCCGAGCCGACTCGCTATCAGCATCTGCCAGGAAAAGATCAACGGCGAGAGGCCGAGTCCTTCAGCGGAAGAGATGATGACGGGGTCGTGACTGCGTGGGTCGGCGGAGCGGCGGCTCCGGATGGCGTATTTATAGAGCGGCGGCTTCATCGTCCACAGCAGGAGAGACGATCAACAGGAATCGGGAACTCGACACACCTCTGAAGACGTGAAGACAGACGTCGGCTGTGAGGTTCTTCAGGCAGAAACCGTCGACTGTGAACTCATTTCAAAGTGTTTCTGGACTTCCTGAAGTCACTGTCTGCGGTTCATCAATATTTCTGAAAGCCACAACCACTGCGCGTCAACTATTTCCAAAAAAGTTTTGCCTTCTGACACTTTTAAAATACCTTGAGGACAATTTAGGAAAATACCACCTCCTGAGATGACTTTAGGAAAAACCACTGCATCGTCTGCATATGTGGAGGAAAAAAACACTGCTTGTCAAGGATCTCTTCAAAAACGGAACATTTCTAAAAAACATTTCCAGTTAATATTTGTGCAATCCATTGTCTGTGAACACTGCTAAATGCCATTGCCTCTCTTTAGCTCTGAACACCAGTGTGTGTCAACACACTCCGAAACTGTGCACACATAAGAAGGATTAGCATTGTCTGCAGACAACCCTCGAAAATTTGGTCTCAACGTTCGGACAAACGCAGTGTTTGTCAACACTTCAATCCATTGCTGGGTACAAAAGCTTTTTGAAGCAGCTCTGTCGCTGGAAAAATCTGGAGTTCTGATCTCCTTATTGGATTTTTTGACTTTGACTCAAGTGAGTAAGTCATTTATTCAATATGAGTATTGATCAAATTCTTCGGTTTCAACGTTTGTCACGTTTTCTTCGAACTGCCTTCAATAAAACACGACAGTTCACGCCGTTTCCTTCTCATTTCCATGTTAATGCATTTTCAGGAATCCGGCTGCGTTATCTGGGACTGTGGTTATTGTTACTGAGCGTGATTGAAGGCACGTGGAGCGACCGTGGGGGTGTGCAGGCGGAAAGCCTCGCCCAGGTGTGTTCTCCGGCGTCCGTGCGTCCGACTCGCCGAGCACGGCTCCAGATGGATCCTCTGGAAAGAGCCCGGGAGGAAATTAAGAACAACAGCTGTCAAATCAGTGAGCGGAGTGAGAGAGAAGGCGGCGGTGGAGGAATAGGAGGAGGAGGAGGAGGAGGGGGTGAAAATCCCGGCGAATTCGCCTCGCCCAGGTAAAGAAGGATTGACATTCAGTCAGCGGCTTATTAGGGAATCTCACAGGAGCGCTGGAGTGATTATCCCGAAGCTGTCAGCTGCAAACAGCGTGTCAAAATGCCACCCGGGCGTCCCGCCCTCCTCCAACGCCCCCGTCCTCCCCTCCGCCAGGTGGTTGAAGACAAAACCCAACCGGCGAACGGCTCTGCTGGCGAGGAAAACCCAACGGAGGGCGGACGACTCGCGCCTCATTCCGTCTCCTGATGAGCAGCTAACAAGAAGAGAGCTCCCATAAATAAACCACAAAGAATCTAATTTACTCAATTTTCTGCAGGAAACGTCTCCAAACCTGACGTGAAGTGCAGAGGAACGACCAGAAAATCAAACCCACGAAGAGAAGCCGTGAACCCTGATGCCCCGTGAAGAAGACCAGCGCCCTAATGAGGCTTCAGATCACCTCAACTCCAGCCGCTGCACTTCTCCTTTTGGAGTCTCAGACATTTTTTGCTACGTTGGAACAATCAAGGATTGGTGCAAAGCTTCACCTTCATCCTTCCACTTGACTTCCTGGAGATTTACTGAAAAAGCTCTGCGGAGAAAAGCTTTTAGCAGTTTGGTGGCAACTCACCTGTGTGAAGCCTGGCCTTCAGGTAGACCGAAGCTCGGCCGGCGAGAGCCAAACATCCACGCCGCTGCCGCCGCCGAGGCTGAAGGAAAGCAGCTCGCTTTAATTCAGAAGGTCTGCCGGAGAACCTGAAAGAAGACGACCACGGGAGTACGCGTCAATATTTCAGTCCGAACAGAAAGCTTTCTCATCAAAAAGACATTTTTGAGAGTACTTTATGACTAAAAACCTGTTGCTGCTCGACTAAATCTGCTGTGGAGTCCTTCAGGCCACAGTTCTGTGTCTGTTCATTCAATGCGAGTTCTCAAAACAAGCCTGTCTTAAAAAAAAAAAAAAAAAAAAAAAAAAAACCCTGTCTTTTTTTTTTTTTGGCTTTCAGGTAAGATTTGACGCGGCCGAGTCTGGATTTCGATTTTTGCAGACGCATTCAGTTATGGTGAGACTTCGTTCCTGCGCCATGCAA
This sequence comes from Salarias fasciatus, assembly GCF_902148845.1. Taxonomy (NCBI): domain Eukaryota; kingdom Metazoa; phylum Chordata; class Actinopteri; order Blenniiformes; family Blenniidae; genus Salarias; species Salarias fasciatus. Next base: position 8,086,430 of record NW_021941230.1, on the reverse strand, counting down.
TCCGATTATAGTTTAAAAAAAATACCTACACAAAAAAAAAGAAAGAAAGAAAAAAAAAAAGTCAGTTTAAGCCTGGCAGCCTCGTGCAAGGTTTGGGTATCTACATAATTTAGCCGGTGTAATCCAACAAGCAATACACCTCTGCTCCACTGCTTAGTGAGCTTTGAGATAATCTTACACAGGCAGTGATTGTAATAGCGTTCAGCGTGCTCCGGTGACAGAATCTCATCAAAACCAGCTCAGAGCGAATCAGAAAAAGCGCCCAAACATTTGTTTTCAGCAGGCGCACAGTCAGGGCTTTCACAGGAAGGAAGAGCGCCACAGAAAGCCCAGATAATTAGCCGTCCTCGGTCTGCAGGAAAAGCTCAAAACTTTAAAGCTTCATCTCATATTTATAGGACAGCGGTTCAAAAATAGGCTTTGTGCTCTAAGAAAAGTGGTTCTCTTTTGTTTTGGGTACGAGATCGTCTGAAAATCTAACGCAGTACACAACAAAAATCAAATAAAATGCATGTTTTTCGGTCATTGGGTGTTAAAGTACATTCAGAGCTTCTGATATTTTCCATAAACATGAATCCACGCTCGCATCACAGATCAAAACTCGGCCTGTTTGTGTTTAAATATTCTCTCAGATCACCACCGTTTGTTCCCGCACGCTTTCAGGATCCAGGTTAGCTGAACGCTAGCGTCGTCGACGGCGGATCGAGTCACCGAGAGCGCGATCACACGCTGTACTGCGGGTAACCATGGTTACCAACTCTATTTCAAGATCATCCGCGGAGCACAAAAAGTGAAGATTTGACATGTTGTTGTTCTTAAAATGGTCTGAAAAAAAAAAAAAATCAGCTGCTTCGAGTTAACAGAGGATCAGCTGGGTGAGCAGAATAAATGCCTTTCTTGAGAGTTCTTTGGAAATATTTAGTCAGGACTGAACAGAAACTAAAGCTAGCAAACAAAAAGCGGAATGTTTAGCGGAGCAGCACAGGTAGCGAAGCACAAAGTTCCATTAAAACACATTCCTGAAGGTTTCTGAGAGAATTGATGGAGTTTGGCGAAAGATGAAGTGGACTGAAAGGTGATATACATTTAAAATAAGCAGCACGCCACCGCCCACACACACACACTCACACACACACACACGCAGGCTTTATTAATGGTATCCTCCACACCTACAGCGGGCTGCGCTGATGAGCTGAGTGGGAGGACTGTTCTCCAACGCTGTGGGGAAGATAATGTGACACCTGAAGCGCCCGAACGTCCTCTGTTCTGAACGTGACCGCTTGCAGAAACCCAGAACACCAAACGAAAACGCTGAAAGAGGAAAGACTGTGGCGGAGCTCGGACGCAGAAAAAAAAAATCAGAAAAGATGGAGAAACGTTGAGTTTCACAAACTCAGTCAGCAACCGACTAACCAATAAATCCAAAATACTAGGAACAGTCACGTCCTACATGGTAAAAAAAGTGCTTTAAATGTGAATATTTTCATGATGTACACAGAAACGAAGAGAAAACATTCAGGTTCTTGGTATTTATTGGTCATTATCTTATTTTATTGGGTACCTTTACAAAGACAGACGACCTTCTTCCAGAAAAGGAGACTTTATCTGACGAAGGCTTTATGTCTCAACAGGTTATCAGCACAAAGACACCGTAATTTCTTTCTGAACTCGACGTAGCTCTGACGGACGAAGCAGAGGCGTCAGATCGTCTCTCGTCGTCAGCGGGTTATGTTTTCAGGGTCGTCGCTTCCGATGAAGGTTTGACCCGAACGCTCAGCTGACGGAGACGAGACGTTTTCCGATCGTCCAGCCGAGCTTTTTTAATGGAATGTTTGTTTTATGCCGTTTTCAGAGCAAAACCCATCAACTTTTTATTGTTATCATTATCGACGATATCAATAACAGCACTAATTTTAGTAGTAAAATCCCAGAGGACGCCTGGACGCTGGAGGTCGGTCACCGTGGAGACACAGCAGAACGCCTCGGTTCGCCTCCGAGCTTGGAATCGTTTTACATTTGCCTGAAATGGATTGTTAATAGGAAATCTTTGCTGAACAGATGCACGCTGTCAGAACTGCTGCTTGTTTTTAATTATTTATTTGCTCTCTCTCATGCTAATTTAGGGATAAAAATCAGTCTTCAAACGAGCGTTGAAAGTGCCTTGAAAGATCTATTTATCTTCCACCTCTGCGTTTATGTGCTTATTTATCTGTATAAGCTCTTTGTATGCATAGACGCACTCTTAAACCTGCTTTTCTTTGTGGCGGCATTACAATTTATGAGGCAGAAAATACAGCGTTATCCTCTTGAAATTCCTCGGGGCGCTCTCCGTCACCTTTATTATCCCCCCTAATGCATTCTCTCAGGAGGCGGCACAAGATTTTTCATTTTGATGAAGTGACAGCTTGAGCTCCTCTTTTATAAAGTTTCCACCTCTGCGAGGAAGAATAGCTGGAGCAGACAACACTGATTAGATCCAGACAGCTGGGGCTGAATAATAACACCTCAATTACTGCAGTGTTGAACTCCAAAATAATTGGTACCAAGGGGCACCAGCAGCACCAAACGGCCCTGATGTGTTCGCTCGCTGCAGCCGATCCGTCCTGCAGTACCGCCTTGCGCCACAAGATGGTGAAGTTCTGATCAATTTGTTCGGATTAAAATCAGATTACAAAAATAGCTCCAATTAATCCAAATCCTTTAAAACCACAGAATCATATGAGCTCAGTATTCAGCGCTCATCCTTCCCTCCGAGTTCTTTCCCTCCTCATTCCGTCGTGTGTTTGATTTCAAAACCAAAGGGCCACGATGTTGTTTCTGGAGTTTTAACAGCGCGGCAGCAACCCGGCTGGGATAACAACTAAATGACTGAGAAAGGGAGCAAAACATCTCCGAGCTGCAGAGCATTACACATGATCACCGGGCTGTCGGCGCCGCTACACTCTCTTCTCCATTACGTATGTCATTTCTGTGGCCCACTCCGGGAAAAACAGACAATAAAAAGTCTTCAAAGCAAACCTGACTGTTACCAAAGCTACTCGGAGTTGTTGGTGTTTGAAAACAAGCTCGTTTAGATGAGTAATGCACATAAAAGTAGCAGATCTTCGTTCACTTTTCAGGCACAGGATGGTATCATGAAACTGGCGAGCATTAAAGACACCGAGATGCTGAAGCTGCAGCCACAAGGCTTGTTTCATTCAACTCTTCACCTTTATGCCGACGACACTCTTGTCTATTGCCGTTATCGTCTTTTCATAGTTTCTGTGCCATCTGGTCATTAAATGAACAAAGGATCAAGTTGATTCTGCTTTTCAACCAAAACCAGAATTTCCCCAGACAGTTTCTCCAAAACTTGATCCAGGAAGTCTTTTCTTTTAAAACCTTCTCACAGTTTCTTTTCAAGACGAGCTGCTTGCATTTATAATAACAATCATAAGAATTTAATGTCCAATTTTTAAAAATCTTTTTCACAATAACATTTAAAAAAATATATATCTTAGCAGTTTTTAAATTGCTGAAAACCATATTTTAGCTGTTTTATGCTCTTGGTACTATTTGGTACTTGGTAACTATTTTAGTTCTCAAAATTAACAGTCTTTTGAAATAATTTGACCTATTCAGCAGTTTCTAGCACTTCAGCCCAGTTTGTTTTGCATTTCAATATTTTTTTAAGCTGTTTGGTGAATTTCAACCTTCTTTGTATCATTTTTTGATCGGTTTAGCCCTGTTGAAAGTTTCCATTGGTTTTAACTGTTCAGAGAGGCAGCCCCTCCCGCAACCCGTGAAAACGCTCTGTTTCCCACGTTGACGACACACTGTGAAGATGGCTCCCTGAGCCCCCCTCCCGCAGGCCCTCGGCAATCAGCGTTGGTGCTTTTTGTCTCTCCGATTTCGAGGATAAACTTTGACCATCGTCTGAAAGCAACAGTCAGCAGAGCAAGAATCTGAAGGGTCTGCGCCTGGTGAGTTTCTAACAGGAAAAGAACGTTTTGCATGTAGAGAAGCAAGAGCTAAAGAGCTAAAGCTAGCCAGCGTATTTGGTTTTGAAGCGCTGATTGGTTGAAGTACGCTGTCAGTCAAAGGCCCAGGGGGAGAGGCGGGATTTTCAGTGAAACAGAGCGTTTCCTCTTCCGGGTTTCAGATTAGCCCCAGAAAATCTTTTATTTCACATAAAATGACTTTTCCTTAGCGCCAAAAATAAACTATTACCATGTTAATGCCATTCTAGGGTTGGACTAGCTAAAAAAGCATGATAGCATCTTATGCCATTAGAGCATTTTCACCTTCTTTGGAATTTTTGTTTCTCATGATTTTATTTTACTTTTTCAAACCTTTTTTTTTCTTCAGTTTGACTTCTTAAAGCTTTTTTTTGGTAACATTTTACTAGAAGGATACCTGTATAACACATTATGAGTACATTTATAAAGTGTTATAATTCCAATATAGCACTGCATAACTATAGTTATAAACACATAAATGATCACAATGCTTTATAACCCACTACACAGCATAGGGTTAGGGTTATACACCAGGTCCTGGCACTAACTGATGTTATAAAGCATTGTGATCATTTATGAGTGTTTATAACTATAGTTATACAGTGCTATAATGGCATTAAAATGCTTTATAAATGTACTTATAATATGTTATACAAGTATGCATCAAGTAAAGTGTTACCCTTTTTTTTTGTCTAGTTCTAGTCCAGTAGTTTTGTCAGTTTCAGTGATTTTAACAACTTTAGTCTGCCTAAATCGCAATTTAATTTTTTAAAATTTTTTTATTTCAATTTTTTTTTTCAGTTTTACCTGCTTTAAACGTATCACTTTTTGGATCACTTTTTTTCCCATGAATCTTTGCAGTTTTATGCATTGAAGTGACTTCAGTTGTTCAATCTGCTGAAGCCATTATCTCACATTTAGCTGCGTCTTGACTGAATGAAATTCGGAGAGAAACCTTGTTCGAAGTGTCCTCAGGCTTAAAAGCTCCCATGGACCCTCATATTTGTGCTGTATTGATAACGCTGTGTTATCGATAAGCAGGAAAATGTGAAGTCGGGAACACAGCAGCTAAACGTAAACGCCCGAGGCGAGAGACGCAGCACACGGGCTGTTCAGGAGCATCTTTTGATTTATGACGGAGCCGAAGCCCTCACTGTACGGAGCTGATGTTTCCCCGGAGATGCATCGCAATAAAATGAAGCGCCATTGTTTCCTTGCAGAACTGTACAAATTGCCTCATCAAAGCCACGACGTGGTTCCTCCACCTCCGGCTATTAATCAGCGGGAGTGACGGAGGCCAAGCGGAACGCGTTTTTCCTCGACCAGGAAGAAAAAGGAGCATCTGGCTGACGAGCGTTTTTTCTTTCCTGGGACGAAGCGGCGCCGTCACTCCTCAGACATCCCGTCCCAGACGCTCTCTGTGGATTATGTCGATTCGTTTAATCCCCGACCCGCGAGTCAAACACATCCAGGCCGTCGTTTCCTTCCCCGATCCGGAGAAACGCCGCCACTTTGGGAATAAATTAAAGGAGCCGCAGGCTGAATGTTAATGGCGGCGTTAACCTTTGCTAACAAAGTTCCATCGACGTTCAGTTGTCCAGGAGACGGATGTGGTTTCCACTCAAACCGCTCTTACAATAATTCCCCTCCTTTTTGTTCACGGGTTTTCGTTTCTAATGAACAAAGGAGACTTCTGAGGACATCTGAATTTCATTCAATTACTGAAGATGGATTGATCCATTGCGGCTATTTTTTGCTATTTTTTTTTTTTTACAGCATTTTGAACTCTCGAGAGTCTCTTGATGTTTGTGTGGGAACATTTTCAGTGTCTCTGTACTTCAGGGACATTTGGACTGTTGCACTTTGAAGGACTTTTTTTTTCTATTGTAGCTCCATGAAAAGAAATTAATTCATTGCAACACAAAAGGTTTGTTAAAAGGAAAGAATGTTGGCCGTTTGTTTTTCTGTTAGATGAAAATCTTTTGATGGTAAAATTCACCAAATTCCCGATTTTATCAATTGGGAGACAATTTTTCAGGAGAAACATTCCCTGCTGAGGGGATTTTCATCCACATTTTCATCTCTTTTATTGGAGTTTTCAAACACTGCAGGTGAAAAATCTCCAAAGACGTATCAAGGTGTCACTTCACAGCGTGGAAACTCCAAAACTACGCAAACGCTTCTGTGTTTTTCTAGCAGAGGAAGGAAAAAAAAAAAAAAAACAACTTATTTCTGAATCCTCAGAAACTGCAGAAAAGGAGTCAAACTTTATTTTGGAGCGGGCTTCATCCCGTGTGAACCTGGCTAACAAGCCCTGCAGCAGAGGAAAAAGCTTTCACAGCTTCCCACTGATTCACTAAATATAACCCCGGTGTCAACCAGCCGCTGCCTCTTCCTCATAATTACTGTGTCACACTTGTTGCCCGCCGTCCTCGGGGGGGGGGGGCCGTCGTCGGCTCACCTCTGCCAGCGGCCGGGAGACCAGCCAGGGGAAGGGAGGGCAACCTCTCACCTCCATAAATAAAGAGAAATGCAAATGTGGGTGACAGCGGCGGATGCTCCTCCGTCGGCCGGGGCTGCAGGGGAAGCAAGCAGGTTTAGCATAACGGCTCATTTGGCGTGGCGGGGCGATTAGCGAAGCCGCATCGCATCATGGAGACGTGTTTAGCAGAGCGGCGCAACGGAGGAGCCACATTCAGCATGAGCGAGTGTTCAGGGCAGCCACATGTTTAGCATCATAGCACGTTCAGCAGAGCTGCACATGTTATGTTTTCTTAGCTACAGAGGGACATTTAGTAAAGCCACACATTTAGCATAAAATCAGTATTAGAGCTAAACAGCACGTGTGGTGCATTTGGCAGCGCTCGTACCATTTCTGCACATTTCAAAGCAACATATCGAGGGGAGACGTCTGTCTGGCATAAAATCCCGTTGAGCGGAGCAGTGCACCAAATTCGGCGACGCACAATAAATAGCCAAGCGTCTGGTTTAGCAGATATTTCATTACAGACATGAGACAGGTTCATAATTTAAAAAAAAATCCCAAAGTGTTTCTTTACACAAATTGCATGATCGGAAATCTGCTCCGGATTCAAGCTAACGCTACTAAAGCAAATCAAATCCGCATCTAAAGCAGGATGTGCAGTCGGGGCCAGAAGGAGCTGCTATGACCTGGACTTCCAAGTTGCTTTATTTAAAGCACGGTGATGAATAAATGTGCTTCAGGTACAAATATAAGACATGGACAAAGTGTTCCACTACCTCGATCTTCAGCATCTGAGACGAAACCATTCCCATGGGGTTACCGATGCCTTTAATTGTGACTGCTGTGGCGTGATCACCGTTGTGGAGATCTCCTGACAGCTCCTCCACCGGCGCTGAAGCTAACGCCCAGCTCGCTTTGGTTTTCCTTTCCAAACCTGCCTGTCAGGTAATCTTCATCAGTTTGATCGAACCGATATGTTCCCACTAGGGATGCACGATGTTATCGGCACAATATCGGTATCGGCCAAAAGGGAGTTTCGATATATCGGCATATCGGATATCGGCAAAAATCCAATATCGTGCATCCCTAGTTCCCACCCAAAGCGTTCCTTCAAAAGAAGTACAAACTTTCCCCTCCCCCCCTCAAGGCATGGAAATATGACGACAAGCATTAGCCGCCATGCTAAGCCGGGGCTTTTTATTGCTTCTGAGAGTTATAGTGTAAAGAGTATTATAATGGTGTACACTGGAGATTATGCCACTAATCTGTTCCGACAACCACACTGTCATTGATTATTAAAAGCTCCATCTATAATCCAAAGGCACACAGAGGGAGCGCCTCCCCACGGAAGGCGCTCCTGGAAGCCGGGGCGTTCGCAAACTGGCTGATTTATGAGAACCGGCAGCAACATTTCAGACACAAAAGTGACATTTTTAAAACAGGACGAGGCGGGGGGGAACGGTCCAGCTGAACTCCAGAAGGGAGTTCCTGAAAGGTGGGATTCGCTGCTCCACAGAGTTTTCCCGTCTGGACGCTTTTCTTCCATGACAAACAACAAGTAGTGAGCCGGGCGCACGTTGAGGCACTAAAATAAGATTTAACTGCATTAAATCCGTCGTGAATCAGACCCGCAGAAACAAGACGGCCGTGTGAATGAGGTGCGACGCTTCCCTCGTCTTTCTGCCGTAATGACAGAAAATGAAACTCCTCCAGGACCGACTCTCCTTGTTAGGCAGAAATGTGCTCAGAGTGAGGAGGAACACATGCCTGTCGCAATTAATATCACGCTGCTTTTTTGTTTCACTCTGCGTTTTGCGGCGCGCCAGGAGGCTCCGGGGGCTTCCTGAACCGTTGTTTTTTTTTTTTTTTTTACTCTGCAGACACCTGGAACTCAGACTTTCTTCTCCAGTTCTCACCATTAATCCCCTCGGCTTCGGCGTGTTTTCGGCAGCTTGAACTGTGAGCCGCGGCGGCGGTTTGTGTCGGAGCGCCGTGCCAGCCGACTGCCTCTTCCCGCTGACGGGAGGGGCCTGGGGACAGATTAGGCTAACCGCAATTACAGCAGGAACATGGAGTCGGAGGGGGACGGGGAAGATTCTCTGTGACTAACCGTGACGGTTTTCCCTGCACCTGCTCGGTCCCCACCGGGCTCCTGTACTTTCGTTCGATTAGCAGAGACGCTCCGCCTGCACCTGCGTCTCGCTAACGCCGTTCACTCAGAGGAGGCTGGAAAACATCCAGCAGCAGGCCGAGAAAACCAATCGCTAACCTCCTCATCTCCACAAAGTTACTTTGGGAAATGTGAAGCGAGGAATTTCTATATCTTTGTTTTTCAAGAAACTGTTTCCACTAAACGCCAAAAACTAGCATAAAACTGTTAGCATGCAGGACCTGACAAGCTGTTTTGCATCAGTAGCCCTCAGAAAACTCTCCATATTTTTACATTTTGGACAAACAGTCGTGAGGATTGATTGACAAGCCGCGGTACGCTGCACAGAAACACGCCGAACCTGCTAACTGCTAACTGCCATGAGCCAGTTGGAAGTCGAAAGAAATTGCATGAAACACGTTTGGAAAAAAAAAAACCTCGGCTGCATTTTGTTTCCAGCTTTGCTCTCAGGAATAATAAAAGCGTTTGCAGACATTCCTGCACAAAATATACGACTCCTTGCATGCAAAGTACATAAATAAGATTGGGATCACTGTTCCGAACGGATGCATGCATCAGACTGGTTTTAGTCTTGTTTAGCCTGGTGAGGCGGTGAACATGCTTCCTCGCCGGGTGTATTTTTGGTGTGGAAAGAGCAGCTTATTTTCTGGCTTGATGAATCGCTGGGTCTGGAGGTCTGCAGCAAAGACATTTCCACCCGTCGCTTCTCTCTCGGGCTGTAATAATGAGCAGCAAAGCACCACGGCGCCGTAAAACCGCAGGTGACAAGTTAACTGCCGGGCATAAACAAGGCACAACCGAGGAAGGCAAAACAAGTAGGAGCATGCATAAAAAGTAGATAAACCCGGGAAAAAAAATGACTCGTAAAGTTTATGAAATTAGATTTTAGTGGGAAGATTTAAAAACTTTCCGCTGTGAAGTTCATCCCTCCTGAATGAACGGATCTGAACAGTATCGAGTCCGATCGGGACCAGTTTTCTCATCTGTTTTAAGGCAAAAACTTTTCTCCTGAACGCCCGATTATCCGAGAGAAAGAGAGAAAAATAAACAATAAGCAGAGGGATTATTATAATTCAATTTGTCCAAATGTCACTAATGCATCATTAGCGTAATGGAATTGGTCGTTAATCATGTAATTATCCAGCAATTGCATTAACAGAAATAACATCTGTTATAGATGAACATTTAATCTGTGGAATAATTTTCATTATACTGAACGCCAAATTTCTGTATTGTATAAATTCCACTTTTCCATCAGGGATATTTGAATGTTTTCCTGAAATGTTGCTTCACGGTGGTTTAATCGGGAAATTAAAGGTTTTAAAAGACTGATTGTTGGATTTGCAGGAGCCATAAACTCCGTCTGACCACGAGAGGAACCAAGAAAGAACCAAGACTCTCCTCATCAGCATTCACCTGCTGCCAGAGCTCGTCCAGTTATTGGATCGCTAATCTCTTCCTGGGAGGCTTTTTTTCCCACCGAGCGGACGGATGAGGGCGGGGGGAAAAAAAAAAGGCAATAAGCCATCGACGGGGAGCAGCTGATGATAAACCTGAGTGAGGGGGCCGAATCGTGGAGGAGGGGATGCTGGTAACAAGAATCGGAGCTGGCGGGGAGACGCCGTGAATCCTGAGTTATTGCTTTTATCTGAAGGCCGCCGCAGCTTCTCGCCGCTGTACATCACGCTGCTCAATAAAGCTCAGCCGGGGGGAGGAGGATCGAAGCGGTCGGTGCACCGGGAGGTGGCTGGGATCCCCGCCCGCTGTCCACCGCCATGATTGCTCTCTTAATGGGGATGAAAACGCGGTAAACGGCCAACAGATAACCCGGACGGAACGGCGGCAATTACTCGCCACGTCCAGATGGGACGAGGCAAACACGCTCTCCACAAAATCACTTTTTAATCTCATGTCATCGTACAAGATGATACAAAATTACTCCTTTTTTTTTTTTACTTAAAGGGACTTAAGGCAACTTTTCAAAATTTACCTCAGTGCTGCCGCGATAGGTGTTGCGGGGAACTGCAGCCACCAGCCAAGGCGGCACGGGAGCGCGCACAAACATTTTACAGAATGTCCATCTTCACAGCGCTGCACCAGGGATGCTCCTGCTGTTTACTACGTTGCGGATTACTGCAGGACCACAGTGCATATTATGTGATTTTTGTAAGCATCCATTTTCACTCCCAAATGCAGCTGAAGTTCCCTCCATGAATCAAACGCATATCCAATATTTATTCGGGTGCCTGCCCGGCTTCGGTCATATTTTTATTTTTTTTAATTTATTTTTTTTGACTCACGAGATAACGCTGATAATAGGGCTGCGTTAAAGGATTACTTTTGTAATCGATTAATCTAGGAAATAGTTCTTCGATGCATTGATTAATCTAACGATTCATTTTTAAATCCGTCGCGGAGCTCCTCTCCGCCTCCGTGTTTATGCGGCGGGTCCCTGCGCGCTCCGCGGCCGACACGGAGCGCGTCTCCGCCCGGTAGCAGAGATCCGGAGCTCTCCCGTCAGCCTCCGTGGGGCAGCTCCACTCGTCCTGTGGAAGCCGCCGCCTGCTTCACGCGCCTCCGTGGAGCAAGCCGCGGCGCGGCAGCTCCGGATCTCTGCTCCCGGGCGGAGACGCGCTCTGTGCCGGCCGCGGAGCGCGCGGGGACCCGCCGCATAACCACGGAGGCGCGTGAAGCAGGCCGCGGCTGCTGGAGCTCTCCCATCGCCGCCGTGGAGCAGCTCCGGGCCGTTTACCCAGTCGGCCCCAACTCAGCGCGGAGCGCTGCTGAGACCGGCCGCCTGGGAGTGCTTTGGGACGGGGGAGAGGCTCACGCAGCACCCGCTGCTTGCTGAGAACAGCGGAGACGTCCTGTCACGTCTCCAGAGCACCAGAAAAAGCCGCTAAATTTGTCGCTAGTCACTTTTGACAAAAAAAAGTCGAAAAGAGGTTTTGGAAAGTCGCCAGATTTAGCGAGAAAGTCACCAAGTTGGCAACACTGCCCGCCCCTGATCCCAGCAGTGTTTGAGTCCGTGTCCACGGCGGCCATGTTCTTCCTGTTCGGCAACGCGCATACAGCGTTAATTTACGTCACATCCCCACGATTGCGCGGGAAATTCGGACCCCGAACAGCAACAAATTATTTGGCACACAGCCTGTATAAGGCTACAGACAGATTCGCGGATTGGCCTGTTATTTTAGGTTTTTAATGCTTCACGACCCATTAGCATTGAATAAAGTGGAAATGCATGTGTAGTTTTTCACAAATCTTGCCTTAAGTCCCTTTAATGTACACATCACATGCAACCAGACACCTAAATGTCATTACTGAGCTAGCTTAGCCACTAAAGTACAGAAAACGACAAAGAATATCAAAGTAAAAACAGCTAAACGGCTCAGTATTTCTTTATTTTTTTCTTTTATTTAAGTGAAACTATCCGAAACAAAGTTCTGCACCACCTGACCAGTTGGCTGGATGTGGAAACGCAGCTAGCCCCGTCATTAGCATTTAGCCTCCAGCCATGTAAAGCAGCCTGGACTTGAATCATCACGCACTTCTCTGAGTTATGAGCAATATTACAGTCATCTATAATTCAAGGCCTCGGTCTGGTTAAACTGCAGCCTGCAGAGTTCTTCTCCCGCGCTCACTGCCGAAGCTCGAGAGACGAGGAGAAGCTAGCGACTGAGCTCACGGCGGGGAATTTCAATCCCTGACCTTCAGTGTCTTATCGAGACGGTGTGGAGGGTATCTGGTGGCTGTTTGGCGGGGGGGGGGAAGCTCCAAACGAAGCATCTCTGGGCGTCGCGGCACGTCGAGCACGTCTCCGGGGCCGCAGGAAGCCGCAGCTGCAGTCCTGCAGAGACGGAGCGTCATCCCGCGCTTCATTTCACCCGAGCCGCTCTGCTGCAAATACCTGATCCTGCATCCCGCCTCTCCACCAGAAGGCTCTCAGAAAGTACATTAGCAATCACAGAGCTGGAGGAGCGGTTCTACTTCTTATTGGAAGCAACATGCTTGGGTTGTATTCCGGCAGAAAACAGGGATGAGTTTGTTTTTAAAATGTTTTGCTCCAGGAAGTATTAAAAATCTTCATCAAAGACATGCAGATATTCAAAGTTTTGGGTCCACATTGGCCTGAAATGTTTTATATATGCAGAAATCTACATTTGAACAACTCTGGGTGGCAACATTTGATCATGAGCTGGGCGAGGCTCTTCAAAATAAAACCAGACCGAAAGTCTCAAAGCCACTGACTCTTACTACACCAAGTCTTCTACTGTCCCAGACTCGTTTTTCTCAAATTAAATGAAAACAGAGGCACAAAATATCAGTGAACAGTAAAACAACAGATTAAGGAGAAAACAGTGGCAGAGACGAATCTCCACACCTCATGTGATCATTAATTGATCGCTTCACTTTGCTTTTACGCACAAATACCAACATAATGGCTAAAAAAAAAAAAAAAAAAAAAAAAAACGCGGCTGTGTTTACTCCCGGTTCATGACCTGCTAGCGCTGGATCCCGGCGAGGACTCGGCGAGCGCCGGAATCGGCCGCCGCCAACGGAGTAAACGCGCGTCAGTAAATGTGGACACACTGAATATTAATGGCCACTCTAGCGTGAGTAAAACCCATAGTGACTGCAGCTGATTAAATATGAAGGATCATCCAGTGAATGTAATCAACCGCGTTGTGAAAAATGCATGCAATTCACATATCGGAGAGGACGCTGCGCTCGCATTAGCCTGCCCCCGTTTCTGTTCTTTTCCCCTCCCGTCTGAAGGAAAGCAGATAAGATAGACATTCCTGAAGTAATCTGAGCAGATAAAAGCGTGTTGAGAGTTACGGCACCAGACAAGCCATTTATCACGCCGTTCGCGGCGCGGAAGCGCCGGAGCGTGTCGCTAATGGAGCGCGACGTGCCGTATTCAAATCCACACACAACATATTTACGGGCTTTTTCCTGGTGGAGATAAGTCGGCGTGGGTTCACCCGGGGAACAGAAATAACAAACAGGAGCCCCGGAGCGAGCGGGGGAATAAACACGCTCCCAGAAATGATCAGACTCGACGAAGCCGCGCGTTTCCCCTCCGTCCCCGTGTTTTCCCTGGAGCTCAAGGGGGAGATTGTTTTCAAGTTGTTTTTTTTATCCCCCCCCCCCTTCTTTAAGCGGAGAATAAAGCTCGTCTGGGGCGATAAATAAAGAGGAAGTCAGATAATCCTCCCAGTCCTGCTCCCGGTTTGTCAAGTGTTTGAAGGTGGAATTCCTCCGTGGCGTCAGATCACAACACTTCCCGTGGTTCCTCCTGCTGGATCGGCTCACCTGGATTATTAAAACCGGTTTGATGGTATAAGCATGTCATCTTTATTTTATCGATACTGGAACGAAGAAAAAAAAAGCCACATTTTTCGGTTTCACTGGTTTGTTTGGATCAAAGTATCTGCTGGTAAAAGGTCAAATCGGGAAGTTAATCCCCCGGTTCATTCGACGTGAAGCTGCTCTTAACAAGACCAACTGGGACACGGCGAGGATCAGATTCCTGCATCCGCAGATCAATCTGCTCGCCGTCAATTCCGCAAGCAAATGTCAGATATACATTCGGGACACTCAAAAGTGTATCAAAACACACCTGAAATAATTGGCGCTGCATCTAGTTAGGCGGAGATTAACGGAGCTGTGCACACATAATATAGCGCACGTTCCCATAATTAGGCCTGGGAGTCAAACGCGCCGCCGCTCAGAAGGGTTGGCGAGGGTCTGCGGAGGGACGAGCGCTCATTGGCAGCAGATGCTGATTGAAATGAGCCGAGCGCGCGGCGCGATGTTATTAACGCCACCGCCAGGATTACGCCCAAAGCGGTACAAAACGTTATCCACGCAGCCTCCCTCGGAGAAAGAGGGATCCTCCGCTCTGCGGCGGCTGAGGGCGCAAACTGCTCTGCCTTTAATTAATTTAGCGGCGAGGACTAAAAACAGCCGGAGTTTGGCTCCTCGTCCCCGTTCCTCCCGCCGCCCCGAACCCCGCCGCACAGAAACATGTTGGGCGTTCAAAAAGAGGATTAGAGTGAGGAGGAGGACGAGGAAGAGGAGGAATCCACGATTCTTCTCCTGAAAACACTTCAAAGGAAGCATCAGCTCCACGGCAAGTGAGCAGAAACAGGCCGACGGCGGCGCACACCAACTAATATCTGACAGGGAAAAGTCCTAAAGTGACTTTTTGGCCTAAAATTTGGCAGATATGTTGCAGCGTGTCAGCCAAATGATGAAAAAAAAAACTTGCCTGTGTGCATTAACTAAAGTATTGTGATAACAATACGATTCGCAAACACTTAAATCAAACACTTCCAGAGGAGTCCGTTCCGCAACTGAAGGTTTTGGGATGACTGTCGACACCTCAAGGATTCCAAACAGCATAAACTTTTCAACCCGGAGGCTCAAAATGAGGCCGACAAGGTGTCCATACGGCGGCAGAGATAAGGAGGAAGTGGCACAAACAAAGCCCCCCCCCCCCACCACCACCACCACCACAACCAGCGATCTGACCGCTCTGATGGAAATCCAATCATGTCGTTGACCGACGGGCGAACCGGGAGACATCAGCACCGTCCAAACTGGTTTGGCAAGGCAGCAAAGCCCCAGATATCAATTAAAACGACCCGGAGGGGGGGAGGATAGAGAGGGGAGGAGGGCTGCGATCTGCACTCATCTGTTGCCAAGTGGCCGCAAACACGAGCCAACAGGCAGCCGGTGGAGATAACGCAGAGCGGCGGAGGTGATACGGCTCCAGCGCCCGGAGGATCAAACTGCAACTCGGCACTTCAGCGAGAAAAAGTGAGTCTGATCCAGGAAGCCGCATTTCACCAACAATGTCAGACCAAGAGTCGTCATCAAAACAAGCATCACAAACGTGACAATGTTTTCGTGTTGTATTTCCGTATTTTCTATTTTATTTTGTAGGAGTTCTAAATGTTACTGTGAGGTAACATTTATATTTCAGCAGTAAACTGCTGGAATGGTTACAAATGGTCAAATGTCTGAAACAATTGATGGTGCAGACGGACAGGATGTGTTTAATGTTATTCCTGTGCACGACCGCACGTCGATCTCCTGAATCATGGCCATGAAACACACACACACACACACACACACACACACACACACACACACCATCAAGCATCCTGGCTGTTATTTCCTCTGTCTGGGAAACACGTGCCGGCCGGATCACCCGGCCGTCCAATGGCGTTTGGACGTCGATCACGGCGCACGCCGGGCTCGTGGGAGGGAATACAAACCAAGCCGGGGAGAGGAGAGAGGTCGGAGCGCATCAGTGTGAAAACAAGCAAACGCCCCCAGAGAACGAGTCCCACAGAAATCCTGCCGCCGGATCCTCATGAAACATGACAGCGCTGGAAGTTCGGACTCGTCAACGACCGCAAAAAGCATCAATTCTGCACCAAGTTCACCTCCGCCGCCCAGCGCGCCTCGACGGGGTCACAACCAAGACATATTCAGCAAAGCCTCCCACCAAATTACCACAAAATCCAACTTTAAATAATTCACATTTGAAGGAACAGAGTGGGATTCAGTCTGGATCAGCGTCAGTGTGGATACTGAAGTTAGCATGCTAACAGCTCGCTGTAGCTTATCCACTCTTTAAATCTACCAAACAAAGCTGCACTTCAGTTTCTTCACGAGAAGGTCGCAGAAATATTTAGCTAAACCTTCCCATTCATTCGTTTTGTATCTGTAAATTAATCAGGTTTACATAAATGAGTCCTGTGAATCAGGGAACATGTTCACTCTTGTCTCTGCCTGAAGCCGTTAGCGGTTAGCTTGAAGGAGTTAGGAATTAAACACTTAATAGTCTTGTCACTTTCTTGTTTTCCTTTGTCCTCTTTTACAGCTCCATTTACTCATTCTTCTCCTTTCTTATTTCCTCGGTAATTTCTTTCACGTCCAGTTCCATCTTTCATTTTCTCCATCTTCATCGAACTTCATTCTCCCTCGTCTTCTCGCCTCTCTTCTCCCGTCTTTTTCAATTCTCCCTGCCTCCTTTCTTCCTCCTCACACCTTCACCTTCCTTTCTTCTGTCTCTTAATTCTCTGCCGTCTTCCTCAGATAAAAGCGGACAAAGAGAAAAGCCTTAATGTAAGCGGGATCCTGTGAAATAACCCACCTGTTGAAGACGCCATGAAAGAGTCTTTAATCCCGATTCTGCTTTGTTCTGCTTCACTTTCAACTTGGATTTTTTTTTTTTACTTTCTCTTTTTTAAATGGACTTCAGTCTATTTTATTCGAGAAGTCCACAGAGAAACAAACCGATAGATGACTCTGGACCTCTCACTGACACAGCCGTCAAGATTCCAAACATGTCTTCTTTAGTTTTACAGCCTGATTCACAGACGTGAAGAGTCACGTTCATGTTAATAGAGCTGAGGTTTGAATTCTCGGCGAACCCGGCGAAGGTGGGAAGATCTACGAAACACTCCTCAGGTTCTGGTCAGTCTTCAACATTCCAGGAACAAGACATTGAAGATTTGACCCTGAAAGTCACTGCACGAGTCATTTCCTTACATTTAAAAGCTTGCTGGCGACTTAAAGGGAGACTTCAACATTTCGGCAAATTGGCCCATTTAGCGCAATTCCTTAGTCATTTCGAATAGCATACTTACTTTTTTTGTGAGGGCGAGCTGTTGTTTATTCAGAGGTGAGTCGGGGAAGGTTTTCGGGACGGACACAATGGAAGTGGATGGTATTTTTGCTTCCCCTCGTCAAACTCATCAAATACAAAATCTCAACAACCCCAAAACACTTTGGTGGACACGTTATAATCCGCACATTCACGTTGAAGTATCCCTTTAAGTAGCCCACATCATGGAAAGCACCGGTTTGAGACGCTAGCTGTTGGATTCCGTGGCCTTAATGACGAGTGAATTCACACAGCGGCGGCTAATCAGCATTAATTCTGCGGCAACATAAAGAAAGCGGCCCCGGTTTAATGAGCCGCCGGCGAGTGTGCGACCAGGCGAGCAATGTTCCGTCATTCTGGAGAAAAGCAGTTTTAACTCAACATAAAGGGGATAAAGGAGGCGGAGAGCGCCGCTCCTGCGCGACTTCTCAGTGTACGTTTTCAATGGGACTCTGATGTAAACACACGACCCCAAACCATCAACGCTTTCTACTTCTCAAGTTTACAGAATGACAACAATGTCTGAACCGGAGATAATGGGACAGAAAATCATAGTATGTCAACACAATAAACCAGTTCCATAATGAATCAGAACAACTAACAAGTGGAAATACAAAACAGTATTTCTTAACAGACTCAGCAGTGTTTTCAAGCACAAACACCAAATACAAAAGTCAAACCACAGAGACGTTGTTTAAAAAAAATCCTCATAATTTGTAGCTTTAGCTGAGAATCCACTCAATGAATAAATAAGAGTTCTAATAAAACTATTCAGTTAATTATTGAAGCTTTAATCATACTGGAATATTTCTACGACTGATAAATAGTTTAAGCAAAAAGCTCATTTTATGTTGAATCCTCACTCACTGAATCTATCGCAACCGAAATGGACTGTGGAGAAACTATATTTCTTCAGTAACAGAATTTAGATACAAATTAAAAATTAATTCAACCAAAAGAGAAATTTAAAAAGATTCAAGTATCCAGAGTTAACTTTTCTTTTGACTAAATTCTCAGTAGGTAAATGAAGCAGCTGTCACTTCAATATCTGATTTAATTACCAGTTTGAAGGAATTCATCGAAAACTGCATGTTTTAACTTCCTGACGAGAATCTCAAAGTTTTAGTTGACAAAGTGTTTGTTGTGTTTGTGCATGTGTGTGTTCAGTGTGTGTTTAGGTGAACACAGCTGAGAAGAAACACAGTTAAAGGTAGAACTGTTGTCGTAGGCTGTGTTCGAAACCGCATACTGCCTACTACATCCTTACATACCCATACTGTTCACACTGCATACCCAGTCCATCAGACAGTATAAAAGCGTTTACACTACAGCATACTAGATAATAACCCACAATGCATTGCACTCCTCCCCGAGCCGAAATCGAATCAGTTAACGGAATCAGACCAGTTACGATGCCTTACCGACGGAGAGCTTTTTCGGCTCTTCAACCAAGATCGTCTCGCCGTCTTCGGTACATCATGGTCGCTTTCAACATGGACTTGTCAGATGTAAGTGTCTTTTTTTGTTTTGTTTTTTAAATTATTTTTAATCAATGCAAATCCAATCAGAAATCTCTAACATAACATACCTACTAGCACAAAAATTAGAGGAAAAATTATAACTATAACCATCTGTCACGTCCGTCGCGTTGCATCTTGGGTAATTTCAGTATGAGTAGTCAACCCACGATGTATACTCGACATTTCTGGCGAATGCAGTATGCATCCGGGAACTTCTCGCATACTCAAAATCGCATACTGTCAGTGTAAACACACTGCATACTCAATAAGTTAGTATGAGTAGCAGGTAAGTACGCGGTTTCGAACACAGCCATAGAGTCTTGCCCGACTTCCTTCATGTTCATTTAGCAAATGGCGCCTGTCAACCATTACCGTTAGGGATTAGCGCCACCTACAGCCAGGAGGTATGAATGAACCCTTTTATTTCTCCTGAACTGTATTTTTCCCCTCATAAAGACCCCGACAACTGGAAACACTGTTTTCAGCCATTGTTGACTTTTCAGCCTTTCAAGTTTGTTTTTATCATTTTCACTTTTTAATTCATCGTATTTCCGATGACAAATTGTGTTACTTTCTATGTTCGGCAGTTTAAGCTTACATTTAAATTAAATCTCAACCAGTCTACTTTAGTTTATAATTCTTATTTAGTTTTTTGCAGCTGGCTCTTATTTAGATGCCATTTAAGCTGTTATTTTTTTCTTCATCTGTTTTGATTATTTTTCTCTTTTTTGTATTTTTACCTTGTTTTCAGCAGGAATTTCTTCAAAACATGATTGCCCCTCAAAGATATCATTTATAGGTCTCGCCCCAAAAAGCTCCGCATCAACGAGACGTTCCTGCTGCGCATGTTTGATAATTGCAGACTTGTCACTTCAACAGGCAATTAACCTTTAAAAACCTGCAACACACAAGAGATGCAGATGCCGAGGTCCCGCAGTGGCTGTTTCCAACTCAGGAAAAAGACAACGCTAGCATTTAAAACTAAGGAAAACATCCCCCAAAGGCTCTGAAATGCCATCGAAAGACACCGAAACCTTTAAAAACGGAGAATGTGTGAGTGTAAGTGCATCGAAATGAGTTCAGGAGTCGGCATTCCGATCGCTTCCCTTCCCGTCAGGAGGAGAATCCGCCGGAGCCTCCGCGGGGGCTTCAGCACATCATCCTGAGGAAGCTGTGAAATTATTTAAAGTGGCCACGTTTGGAAGGAGATCGATTGTGAGCGACACGGGCCAGAGGACTCCAGCGGGGTTCAGTAAAAGCCCCCCCCGACGCGGGGGGCTAAACCAGTTAAAACCGGGGCCGTTAAGACGCACACCCGGAGGCCGGCTTCCTCTCCCGGGACGTCGATACCACGCCGTTTACAGCGCCGCCGATGTAAACAGACTATTTATAGAGAGAAAGGCTGCGATCGCAGGGAGGAGTGTTTAAGAGGTGATTTACTCGTGCGCGAGCCGTTCTTTAAACAAAGTGAGAATCATTGATTTTTCTCATGAGGAGTCAAGCCGGCGGGACGATTAAGAGCAGAGTACAGACGCTTAGGAGGAAAGACACTGCAGCTTGTTATTATACGATTATTGCTCCCTCAGAAGATTATACGCATTTGTCCGACACATTTTGGTTTATAATAATATACTCCTTTTAATTTGAAAACTCCATCTTTCTGTTTAAGCTCAAAAATGTCTGAAGAGTTGTAAAAAAAAAAAAACGTCCAGTGGCGGTCAGTGGGCCATGGTTTTCACACCCCCAGTGCAGATGTTTCACAGGATTTTCCAGTTGTTTCCAGATGTGAAAAGACAGTAAAAGATTGTCCATAATGACGCAGGTTCCAGTACCTGAGGCACTTCACCAACCTCGAGTCACAAAGGATTCCAGCACCATAGACCAGCGCTCCCCAACCTTTTATGCAACATGGGCGGATTTTAAACATAATTTTTTAAAGGGACGGCGTAAAAAATAAATAAATAAATAAAAAACAACAGTTCAGTGCAGGAAAGAGACGCTGATGGAAATGAAGACTTTTTCAAAATAAAGCTCAATGCTGACCAAAAATTCAAAATTCCGCTTTCAAAATAAAACCTTCTATCCTCGCTTTACAGCCTGATACTACATCATACCTGGACCGTTACCAGATCTCTGCCATACACCGCCGACAATGCAGCACGTGAGGTGCCCAGTACCAGAGGCAAACCCAAAAAAACGCAAAAATAAAGCGTCTGTCAGCCTGTATTCCGTCCCTGACAAGCAGCACCAAAAGACAGCAGGAGTGGCTTCCAGCACCAGAGACAACAAGCAACAAACACAGCAACGCAACCAGCAGCAGCAAAACGACGTCCAGTACCAGAGGTACAACCTGAGGTTCAGAGGCAATGAAGTGGACTGTTGGCAAAGAGCAGCAACAAAACATAAAAGAGACTGGACTTAAAGAACCCAACAGAAGGAAAACAGAGAACAAGAGGTAGCTGAAAAACCTCTGAAGATGACTGAACAACAAAAAGGCAATAAAGCAGAATCCAAAACCATCGGCAGCAATTCAGAACCAGAACAGGAAGCAAATCAGTAGTTCAGACAATCAGGGACGAAACCGTGTGCTCACCTTTGATCAATATTCTCCAAACCCTGGAAAAGTTCCTGCATTACTTCCTAGATTTCGTGAATGCTGCGGGCCGGACGGCCACTGCTTGACCTGTGAGCTGATTGGCTCCACCTGCACAGCTCCACACTGCTGGTGGAACAAACCAAGCGCAGCAACGGGAGGGGTCAGACTGCAGTCTCCCATCCTAAATTGTTGCTTCATCGAAACTCAAACTTATGTAAATGCTGTCCTCAAACTTGCAAAAATGGATCTAAAGATCTAATGATTCATGGAAATCTGAAAAACTAGATTTGATACATTCTTTGAGGGTTCTACCGACCCGATTCATTTTTAAAAGAAAACTCAAAGGAAGTGAGTTTCCTGCAAACTCACCGCCATTAATTCTTTAAATATGAACACCTGCGAGAGTCTAACTGGAAGAAAATGAGCTGTAATCATCCCCGGGAACCCGTCCCGGTGTGTCGCCACCTAATTGAGATGAAACCACAGCGTTTTGCGTCACATCGGAGAGATGAATGGCGGTCCGTGGGACATCAGCGAAATGAAATGCTCCGGCGCGCCGGCACACGAGGCGGAATGAGAGTAATTGCCGGGGCTGCAGGTATTAACGGCCCGGGCGGCGTCATAAAGGTTGAACGCTCTGAAAAGAGACAAAGGGGGGACTCGGTGATGGAGCGTCGACGAGAGCACCTCCGCTGGCGCCTCAGTCGTTTCAAAGCAACGGTCAAAATAAATCCGCGGACGTGGATTTCTGGAGGCCGAGACTCTGGAACAGGAATGTTGTTATGACCCTTTGAAGACAAGGTGGAATCAAGCATTTTAGAAGAACTGACACAGTCAGGCCACAACGTCAGTCACCGAGCTACACCGTCAAAGCTACATTTTGAAAAATGGGACCATTCCCTCTCAAACAAAATGAAAAATACAAAAAAAAAAAAAAAAAAAAAAAAAAAAAAAAAAAAACAACCAAACATGTGCCAGATGGAAACACAAAGTTTTACAATAAAGCTCAGCAGCTGCAGATATGAGAAATGAAAAATGTGACAAGATATTAATGTAAAATGCTGACAAATGGACAGCACAGAGGAAGAAGAAAGGAAAGAAAGAAAGGAGAGAAAAAGGAGGAGGAAAGGAAAGAAATTATGAGCATGACAAAAAAAATATGTCAACATTAAAGGATGGATGGAGGATGGATGGATGGAGTGTATTTTGAAGGCTTCTGGCAGAAAGAGGACTGAGTGGTGACTTGAATGCGGCAAAAAATGACAGAAAATTGCAGACAAAGGGGCAGAGTGCTGAAAATTACAGTGACTACTCCAAAGTAAATGTCCCCCCTTTCAAATTAAAAGCTCACCACCAAGTATGACGCTACTTGTACTGACCTACAATGCTAAAAGAGTTAAAATGACTAAATTAAGTTAAAAGAGCTGAAGTGGCAAAAAAAAAAAAAAGTCTCCGTTTACACAAAAATGTTTTTGAATGAAAATGGAAAACTAACAACAGCTCCCACTAGAGGCCCAACGTGAAAACTGCAACATTTTCCACGTTTCTGCTGTTTCTGTGTAAACGGATGTCATTTTCCAAAAATGGTTTTAAAACGTTGCCATGTAAACGAAGATCAGATCAAAGTCATTTAAAACGGAATAAAACATCTCCTGTTGTAAACTGCTGCTACTGGAACTTCCTCAGAAAGACATATCGCTCACACCTTCATCTGAAATGATGGAGAGGATGTGGAGGAGTGAGAGTGAGGAGAGCACGTGCTGGCTGATGGAGGATGCTGATGGGAGTGCACGACGCTGAAAGTTCACTCACTGTCAATTCAGTGCATGTTCCCGTGATGCGCGTGAGGCTGTTGCACGTACAGTGAGTGAGCTGGATGATCAGGAGTTCACGTGCGCCGTTATCAAAGACGCGTCTGTCTGTCTGTCCGCCGCCGCGCGCGCGCGTCCACGGGCGCAGAGGAGCGGGCAGCGTGCACGGTAAGTTGAGATACTCACGGGGTGCGGGGGGGGGAATAGCGCTCCCCCGAGGAGCGGCCGCGGCGGGTGAGGTGAGGCTGGGGGGTCACATCCGAAATCCAACCCCGGAGGAGTCCGAAAAACACAAGATCCGTGATGGGAGCGGGGCGCAGCGGCGAGTCCAGCCGCGCCGGAACGCTCTCTCCCCGGACAGACACAGCGCGCATCCGCCGCTCCGCACCGCACCGCTCCGCACCGCACCGGCACCTGTCCCGGACCAGGAGCTCCGCGCGCTCCTCACTGCACCGAGACGCTCTCCTCCTCACTGCTCCTCTCATCAGCCCGAGAGAGAGGGGGAGAGAGAGAGAGAGAGAGAGAGAGAGAGAGAGAGAGAGAGAGAGAGAGAGAGAGAAAGAGAGAGAGAGAGAGAGAGAGAGAAAGCGTCCAATCAGAAGCCACCTCATGGGGCGATGACAGCCAATAAAGAGGAGAAGAGAGAAGGATGAGAGGAGGAGAGGAGAGAAGGATGCCAGGAGTCAACAGTGATCAGTAAAATTCTGTGAAATTCTAAATATAATCGTCCAAATTCCGACATTTATTTTGGAATTTGGATTTAAATTCCAAGTTGAGGTTAAAATTCAGAATTTTTTTTTAAAAAATTCAGGGGAAAACATTGAAATTCTGGCTTTAATTTTAGAGTTGAAAGAAGAGGAAGTAGAGGGGAAAAAAGTGGAATTGTGACTTCTTAGGACTTGAGGGGGAAGTCTGAATTTTAAAGAAAAAAAAAAGACTTTTACATGTGATTGTTTTGAGGAAAAAAGCAGAATTTAGACTTTAACAAGGCTTTACAGTGCGAGATGTTTTTTTCCCACTTCTTTTCATTCATGTGTCATTCAGATTTGTGCAATTTTGATATTTGTTTTATTAATTTAAATGTCTTTTTCATTTTTCCTTTATTTTTCTAAATCATGGACAAAATCAAAATCATATCAAAAAATAATCTCAATTTTAGGTCAACAGTCAGTTTTAAGGAATGTTTCGAGGGCTTATCATATTTTCATCAATTTTTTTTTTTTTACTTTATCATTGAACTTCAGAAGCTTCACTCTTTTAGTATTTGAATTTGAATGCATTTTCATTGAAATCATAATGGTTCATTTTCTTTTCTTTCATTCTATTATTGTGGGTAGGGTTTTTATTATTACTATTTATTTTTTGCTAACATCAATAGCTAATCAATCTAATCGTATTGTATTTTTTTCTTTTGTAGGGGGGGGGGGGTTTGTATGTCTTACCTGATTTTTCCTGAGCTCAACTTCCGCCTGCTTCATGTCAGCATCAGAATGAAATCATAGTGATTTTAAACAGTCATTTGAATTGCTGTGAAAGAAAAAAAACTCCCTGGAGGCTTAATCTTAGCAGATGTTGCTAAAGCTAGTGGCCCGTAGCAAAGAGCCCATTCCAGAAACCTTGCAATCAGCCACTCTTAGAGGCTTTTATTATGAAGGGCTCTGCCACATGCAAAGAAGACTGGAATTTGAATCATTGAAGCTGAAATGTTGCTGCAACAGTTTCTTAGATTTGTGGATTTTTTTAAATGTCTGAGTCCAATAATTTGGTTTGTAACTGCAGTAATTAAGAGTGCCTTCTAGCTTCTTTGTGGCTAATTACCTCTAGTGTTCCAGCTGGATCTGACAAAAAAAAGAAATCGCCTGTCGACGGTGACAAAAGCCACCTAATGGAAAAATCTGTAACTCCTGCAACAGGCCTGCCCTATCAGTGAAAATCAATACGCTTTCCGCCGCAGAGATCTCAGAACGACGGGGTTATCAAGCTAGGCTATACATCAAGGCAGCCCAGTCCGAGCCACCGGGCAGAGGAGCAGTGATTACAGAGCCAGTGTTCGTCAAGCTTTATTTCAGGCAGAGGACAGATTAAAGAGGAAAACATCGTGGTTCTTCTGCTTGAATCAGAAGGAATAGAGGCTAGCTAACATCAGAGATTTCCCTGCACGCCAGGTGCGGTCGATCATCAAACAAAGCCGAACTACAGAAGAAAAGAGCAGGTTTCAGTACAAAATCACAGCAGTTCGTCTCTCCATGGACGCAGCGGGGGAAATTAGCTCAGGTGAAGATTGGCCGGATTCAAAAGTCGTCGTCGTCGTCGTAGTGTCTGTTTCTCTTGATCTGCTCCTCCACCGTCAGACCGTCGTCCTCCGCCCAAATCCCAAAATCCAGGAGGTCGTCCAGCGCCGGCGGAGCCTCCTCGCCGGCTCGGGCATCACCGGTCACATCGGGCTGCGTCGCGTTGACGCTGAGGTCGGCGAATATGTCATGAAGGAGGCCAGAGTCGCTGGATCCGGCGCTGGTGAAGAAAGCCGCGTAGCAGTCGGCCGGTTCGGTGCTTTTGGCAACAACGGACGGAACGAAGGCGTCGTCCCTGTCTGAGAGCTGCAGCGCTTCGCTCGACATCCAGGCTGCGTCTCTGACGACGTCGACCGGGGGAGAAGCAGGAGGACTTTCCGACAAATCCAACAAGATCTGACTGTTGTTGTTGTTGTTGTTGTTGTTGTTGGCGTTCAGCGTCGTGGTGTCCTCGTCGATCAGCGTCACCTTCACCTCCTCCTCCTCAGAGCTCTCCACCTGCACAGCCTTCACCTCCTCTTCCTCCCTCCCCTCGTTGCTCCCTTCGTTTGGTTCCAGCTCCTCCCGTCTCGAGTCTTCGACAGTCGGTTCCTCGCTCTTCACGCTCTCCTGGGTTCCGTTCTGTTCGGCAGTCTCTTCACAGAAAGACGCTGCAGGTTGGTTCAGACTTTCTTCTGGACTTTCCTTCGGGGGCCACGACGGCTTCACCACCCTCAGCTCTTCTTCCATGACGAAGGGTTTTTTAGGAGAGTCTTCCTGTGGAGGCCACACCACTGAAATCTTACTGGGCTTTCTGACTGGCTGGTTTTCTTTCTCGGCCCGCCGTTCAGGAGTCGGGGATCTGATGACGTCTGGGGTCTGCTGGTTCCGGTTATTCCAGAGCTCTTTGTGGGGTTTTTGTCCGAATCCCTCGTCGTAGTTTCCTTTGGCTTTGAAGAGTTGCTTGTAGTGCGGTTTGCAGTACATCCGTCCATGGAGAGAGGCGTAGTTTCCAAGACTGTCGGCACAAATGAGAGGAGCCGTTAGGACGGCGACACGGCGAAGGGCGTCTTTTCCCCGGAAGCGCGTCCTCACCTTAGTTTGCCTCTGCAGTGTTCACAGCGGAAGCAGCTTTTATGGAAGTTGTGTTTGTCTGCGATCAGTGATTCCATGGGGTACACCCTCTTCCGACACGTCCTGCACAGTTCGGACTCTGGAATTCGAATTCTCTGAAAAGAAATCCAAACAAAAAACTCACATTAACTTCAAGAAATGTGCTTACTTCACCACGAAAGACCTGGAGACAAGTGAATCAATAAAGGATGCTCATGTGCACGTTAATGGCATGGCCAAAAAGTCAGGAACACCTCTGCAAAAACCAACAAAACTAATACTCTGCTTCTTTCTCCATACATGAAGCCTGCGAGCTGAAAACATTAAATCCATTCTTGACCAAAATAAAATCATCTGGGTCTGAACACTAGAAAAAAAAAGTATTATGAAGGTAGCGGTTCTTGTTCAAAAGCTTTCATATATAGTTTTGAATTTCATACTAAAACTGTATTTGAGATAGTATTTTTGAAGTTTAAGGACATTAATTCAGAAGGTTCGATATTTTAGCCATTTTGCTTTTTTCCATTCACACTATTTGAAAGCTGTTTTAACTACACTTGTCGTTTTAAGGTATTTTAGCTGTTTTACACTTATACATAGCCGTTTGGATTTCTGACCAATTTTTGCCGATTAAGCTGTTTTTGACTGTTCTTGCGTTCGGAGTTGAAGCTGCTTCAGCTCGATTTTGACTTTGTCATTTTCAAAATGCCATCAGATTTGACCACTTTGGTGTTTACTCCCCCAATGGCATCAATAAATGTCCTGAATTGCTCAAAATTTAGAAGCAAATCCCTTTATACAGGGTTCACATTGAGAAAAAGTAAAGCGAGTTCAGGCTGGACCACAGAGAGGTGTAATTTAACGTTTTTCAATCCGATTGTGCACTTGAAAAAAAAAAATCACATTAAAGATTTTTTGTATGAACTATGACTTCATAAATATGTAAAACTACATCATTATCAATCATGTCAATGAATGAGTATATTTGTAAGAATCAAGGCTAAGCATGGTGAAGTAACAGAATATAGACTTTACATGACATTGTGAAATAATAATTGCAAAAATACGAAGTAAAACGTCTTTTTTGGAAGAACAAACCACCGCACACTGGAGCGTGACACATATTAGTTCACTTGCATCAGTAGTAGCGACATGCCCAAACACAAGAGGAATCTGGGAATATTAAGAAGGTTTAGTGGCGGCTTTATTTCAGATGAGGTTAATGTCTTCCCACTCGATGCAGTCAACGTCTTCGAATTCCAGACACAAAACAGGTCAAGCGCGCCGTCCTCATGCAGCGGTGCTCGGTTACCCGTGACGACAGTCTGCTGCTGCCGGGTCACGATCTGCGAGGTCCTCTGCTCCGTGACGCTGAAGCCCAGGTTCTGGAAGACCCCCTGGCTCTCGGCCCAGGATTGCTGGAAGTTCCTCAGCAGCTCCTCTGTGGACGCCTCGGGAGGAACCGCCACCGTGGGGACCGCGCCCCTCACCACGTCGGCGTAGGATGGCGGGTTGCCGCGGGCGGCGGCGGTACCCCC
Organism: Salarias fasciatus; assembly: GCF_902148845.1. Taxonomy (NCBI): domain Eukaryota; kingdom Metazoa; phylum Chordata; class Actinopteri; order Blenniiformes; family Blenniidae; genus Salarias; species Salarias fasciatus. Next base: position 8,058,243 of record NW_021941230.1, on the reverse strand, counting down.
CGAGTGCACCTCACTTCTCGTCTCCGTCATCACATTCCCAAAGTCGTCGACGCTGCAGAAACGCTCGGTGACCGATGTGGCAGAGTGACCCGCCGGGTCGTACGGCGCCGCCTCCGGCTCCCTTCTTTCGATTTGCTCTCGGAGCTCCCGGGCAGCCTGGGACTCCAGCTCGCCCGTCTCGAACACGTCCTTTATCGCTCTGACGTTGAACGTGGGGAATTCCTCGGTTCTTGGCGTGTGCGCCTCCACCTCTGCGTCCTCTGTGTCGCTCCCGAGCCGCTCCGCGATCGTGATGGGATCCTTTCTGATGTAACGTTTCGGTTTCGGGGACTCGAACTTGTTCACCAGTTTAGTTAAATCGATCCTCGGGAGGTCGTCTTTCAGAAGGTCAACACTCACGCCCTCGGCAGCCTCCTCGGTGTCGGGCCCTAGGCGTTCGGGGATGTCGATGGGATCCTTCCGCAGATACATCCTGTTGACCTCCGCCTTCTGAGCCTCCTCGAAGAAAGACTTCTTATCCCGTACCGTCGTCATGGAATCCACCATTTCCGCCACGTCCATCACCTCCTGCTCGCTCGTCGAAAGACTCCGCTCTCTTTCCAACCTCTCCGGCGTGAGAGGCGGGGGGGTGACGCCACGAGCCAGCATGGAGGTGGTGTCCCGCAGCTTCATCAGCTTCTCGGAGCGGCTCAGGGTCGGCGAAGGCGTGGCCCGACTGAAGGTGGGCGTGTACGTCCTACGAGGAGGCGGTGGAGGCGTCCCCACTAACTTGTAGGGCGGAGGAGAGGAGGTCACCCTGAGAGGGGAGTCTACTTTTCGGGACTCGATGCTGATGAAAGTTGGCGACGGAGTACGGATGCTCGCTAACGGAGAGGAAACCCGCTGGTCCACACCGTCGCCCCGCTGTTGCTGCTCCTTCTTCTCCTCCACCACTTTCTTCTCACTTTTACTCGAGCCGATACTGATCTTTGATATTTTCGTCCCGCTTGTGAATTTTCTCTCAGGTTTTGGGGGCACCAGTGGTGCTGGGGGTGCTTGAGGGGCAGGTGGGGCTTTTGGTGCTGGCGGAGCTGGCGGCGCTGATGGTGCTAACGGAGCTGGTAACTGTTCTTTACCCTCCTTTTCCACCACGACCAAGGTCTTCTCCAGAAACATGAGCTTAGCTTGAACAATATTCCTCACGTAGACCACCATCTCTTTCAGTTTTTTCTTGCTTTGTTGCTTGGCGATTTCAGTCAGATTCTTCCTCTCAGCTGAGCCCATCACCCACTCGGGCACTTCGCCGATCACCGTCCTGACGGCGTTGAAGTCAACTCTGCTGGGTGTGGCCTCCAGCTCTTTGATCTCAGACAGCAGCTTCTGCATCACGCTGCATTTCAGCACATCTGGAACCTCTGCAGGTTGAGTTTCAACCTTCTGCCTGTCTTTCGGCTCTTGCTTTGACATCCCGGATTTGGTTTGTATTCTGCTGGAATTTGTGGCTTGCAGCTTGGCTTGCTGTGTGTGTGTGTGAACAGCCTCTTGTCTCTTTTGTACCACACTCTCAGTCATGGTGGTCTCCTGAATGTGCTCTGTCTTCGCACTCTGCTGACTGACGGACATGAAACGTTGTCCTTGATTGGTTGCTGTGGATGTTACCTTGTCCAACAGCTTCGCTTCTTCGTTTTTCACCGCCTTTGTGTGGATCTCTACAGGCGGGGTCATGTCAGTTTTCCTCTCTTTCACTTTAATTTCTTTCTTCATCTCCATTCTCGCTGATGTCTGTTGGTTCACTCCCTGGTCTGTTACTGTCTCACTTTTCTGTTGCTCCTGCTGTGAATGTTTTTCTCTAATCTCCTCTTTCTTCTCCACCGGCATTTTGAAGGTTTTCACCTTGAAACTAGGAGTTACCTTGGGAATTCTAGTGGGTTGAGCTGGACTTGTTTTCCCCTCCTTTGTAAAAGGAGCATTAATATTCTTCACAGCGTCTTCTTTGGATGTGACCGCTGCCTGACTTTGAAGGTTTTCATGGACAGAACTCTGTGTAGAAGTGATGGATTTCTTAATAAACTGCTGCTGCTCTGTAAAAGACGAAGTGACCATGCTGGAACTTGACCGAACGTCTTTATCTGAGGACTCGCGATGCAGCTGAGAAACAGCATCTGATGGATTCTTGAGTGGAGTTTGATCCGTTTTGACTATTTCTGATGATGATTCTTTTGAAACTTGTATTTTGGCCAAACCACCAGATGCTAACTTCTTATTCACAACAGAGATCGTTGGCTTGCTTAAAGGGATCTGGGAAAGGGTTTTCTTGGGTCTGTCTTGTGCAGGTGTTCCCTCTTTAGAAACGTTTTTTGTTTCTTCGTGTTTTGTCTTTGTTGCTTCCGTCATGACTTTGGTTGTTTCTTCTTTCTCCAACGTCTCAGCTGCAGAAATCTGGACAGTGGCATCAGTGGTCTGAAGGTGAACGGGTGGAGTGGTGGGAGTTGTAACTCTGCTCCTCTCCATTTCCTCTTTCTCCTGCTTTTGTTGGCGGTACCGCTCCTCTGCCAGCATGAGGGGGGTTTTAAATTTCCGAGCGGGCGGTTTTGCTTTTGGTGCCGCTCCAGGTTCGGGAGGAGGGGGCAGTTTGATGGGGGGAACGAACACCTTTCTGGGTGGTTTTGGGCTTGGATTTTGAACCGGCTGTACTACCGGGATGTTCTGGAAATTAGTTTGCAACGCTGCTGTTGTCTCTTGAATTTTTTCCTGTTTCACTTCCTGGATTTTAACATCCTCCTCCTGGACTATTGAAGCTGGAGGTGGAGGAGGGGGAGGAGGGGGGGTTGGCTGTTTTTTCTGCCACTTAGGTTTCACCTGAATGGGCTGTTTTGGGGATTCTGGTTGCTTCGGCACTTTGAACAATGGCCTCCCGACAGGCTTCCCCAACTTGGTGGGGGGAGGCAGAGGCATGGTGTTAAGCTCTTGCTGCGATGGTGGTGGAGGAAGGAAATCTGGTGGGGGTGGAGGAGGTGGGAAAAACTCCACCTCGGACTTGGCACATTCGACAGAAGGTGGAGGAGGTGGTGGAGGAGGAGGAAGATCACTGTCTTGCCTCATGATGGATGCACGGGAAGAGGATCCCGGGTTGTCAGCTACCGGCGATGGAGGTGGAGGAAGAGAGAGGTCCGACTCTGAGGGCGGGGGCGGGGAAGAAGGGGGCGGGGGGAAGTGAATCTCCGGCTTGACCTTCTTCATTTTCATGATACCTTTCCCTCTGGTTTCGACGTCACAGCGATCAGCCTTCACACTTTTGACCTTGCTCTCCTCCTGCTTTCTAGATGCCCGTTCGGAAGCGTTCTGCTGATGCATCGTGCTTTTCTCCGTCACAGTCGTGTGCACCTGTTTGATTGTCTTCGTTTCACAGGTTTGCTTGCTTGAAAAGCTTGTCTGGGAGGTTTTCTGCACCTCTTTCATCACATTCATATCAGCTTCTTTCCTCTCTATTTGATCATTCTCAGTCTTCTGTTGATTCTTTACCATAACGGGTTGCATAGTTTGGATTTTCTGGGGTGGTGGTGGCGGATTTTGTTTTAGCTCTTTGGTGCTCTTCTGATGAGAGGCCTTGGTGGGATTGTCTGTGTTGGTTACAGCGGCACAGTGGACCTCTTGTGTTATCACCTGCGTTTTCAGTGATTTGCTTTGGCTCTGAGAAAGGTTTTTCACAGCGGGGGCTGAGCTGCCTGCTGCACTCTCGCTCTTGCATTCATGCTCCGCTGGTTTCATGCCTGATGGATTTTTCATGGGCGCTTTCGCTTTCTTGGAAGGATGCATACGCTTTGTGTTCGAGTACTGTTTCCTCTGCATCAGACACTTAATTGTCCCCTGAACATCACCTCTTACAACCTCCTCCTTTTCCACCTGTGTTGTCTCTTGCCCTTCATAGAGGGATTTTATGGACGTTTTCACATCTCCCTCGATGCTGCCTCGGCGCTGTGTTTTCGGAGAGGTATTTGGCTCCAGCAGGAGCTGAATTGTCCCTCGAACATCTCCTTGCTCGCTCACTTGGTGCTGATAAACCCTCTTATCACTTGACGCCTCATGTAAATTCAGCATGGCGGTGTGAATATCCCCTTTGACAATTTCCTCTTTTTCCACCTCTTTCACAGCCTGCTTTGCTTCCTCCAGAGACTTCAGGGTACCTTTGATATCACCTGGAACTAAATCCTCAACAGTTGCCTCTGTTTTTGTGGAGACAGATTTCTCCAGTGACTCCAGAGCGCTTCTGATGTCTCCCTTGACGATTTCAGGCTTTTCCATTTCTTTGGCTTGATGTTGTGCCTCTTCCAAAGACTTCAGAGTGGTGGGTATGTCTCCCTTTACCACCTCCTCTTTCTCGATTACCACCTTCTGATTGATGGCTTGGGTCAGAGAATCCAAGGCCGCACCAAGGTCTCCTTTCACTATGTCCTCTTTCTGCAGATTCTTATAGGTGACATTTGGTTCTGTCATGAAGACTTTGACGATGCTGTGAACATCTCCAGGCAGGATATCATCCTCTGCTACCGTGCGACCGATCTGCTGCTGATTCTTCCGCAGAAGGATTTTTGTCTCTTCAACATCACCTCCGATGATGCGCTCTTTTTGCACCGTTTCCTGGTCTTCGTCGGATTCATAACGAAGCTGCTTCAGATAATCCAGAGCTCCAGACTCGATGCAGGTAGAGTAGAAGCTGACGTTACCTCTTTCGCTGTCACCGATCTTGATCTTCTTGGACTCTTCGCTCCCCGAGTTGGACAAGAGACGATGCAGAGTTTTGTTGACATTCCCATGGACAATGTCCTCTCTGTCGGCGCTTGCTCTTTCGCCCTTGTTCAAGAGTGAGTATATAGTCATTCTCACGTCTCCTTTCTCGTCCTCTTGAATCAGAATGCCGCGCTTGGAGGAGCCTTCACTCTTCAGCAGGTTGTTCATTGCTTCTTGAATGTCACCGTGGATAATTTCCTCTTTCTCCAGATTGATTCCTTTCTCCTGGTTGAACAGCTGCTTCACTGTGCTGTTGATATTGCCCCGTTCATCCGCATCGATAATTATTCCTCTTTCGGTGACTTCACTACGATTGAGGAGGTTCATCATGATGTTGCTCAGATCTCCACGTATGACCTCTTGCCTCTGGATTTGAGGTGCCTCCTGGTTCAGGAGTTTATACTTAGCCATCCGGACATCACCGATCTCATCTGTCTCGATGAGAATGCCCTGAGAGTCCACCATTTTCTGGCTGTAAAGCTCCTCCAGCGTCTCCTTGATGCTTTTACCAATTATCTCAGTTTTTTCCAGGCTGCTCTCATTGAATTCGTGAAACGGAGTGGTTTCAAACAGCCACGTAGTCGTCTTCACGTCCGCCTGTGGGATTTCTTCCTTTGTCACGACAAGCTCTGTGCCATCGCTGTCTTTGATCCTGTCAAGAGGCTCTTTCTCAAAGAGCCAGACGGACTGCTTAACATCCCCTTTCATCACTTCCTCTTTTGTCACTTTCTCCATTCCGTCATACTCGGCGCCGACGCCATGGATCTCATCAATGGTGCGTGTTTCAAACATCCATGTGGCCGATCTGACGTCACCTTTTTGGATTTCACTCACGCTGACAGTTCTGATGTACTTTTGAGACGTCTCGTCGGCTTCAAACCGCTGCTTGTTCATCTTCACGTCTCCGCCTTGGACATCCGCAACGGTTTTTGATCTCACTTTGATTTCCTCTGCGATTTCATCCAGAGGTTGGGTTTCGAACCTCCACCTGGCAGAGCTCACGTCTCCTTTGTTGACACCTTCCTCGGTCACCGCTTTAATCACGTAGACTTCCTCAGAATCTCTGATTGAGTCCAGAGGCTTTGTCTCAAAGAGCCATCGGGCGCCCACCACATCTCCTTTCAAGATTTCTTCTTTTGTAACCGTGGTCACTTCATGGTAATGTCCATCCTTATCACAAATGGCATACAGTGGCTGAGTTTCAAACATCATTGTATAATTTTTTACATCTCCTTTCTCACCTGCATCTCTGAAGATACTGGTGATTTTGGTGATGTCGGTTTCAGTGGATTCCTCTTTTATTTGATCGAGAGTGTATGTTTCGAAAATGAAGCGGCCTTTGTTGACATCCCCTCCTTGGACATCGGTCACCGTGCGGATTTCCCTGGCGTCCACTTCATCGTCGCGTATCGCGTCGATCGGCTGCGTCTCAAACATCCAGGTGCAGTTGAGCACGTTTCCCCGCTGGATGTCCTCGGCCTGCTGCGTCTTCAGCCTCTGCATTGTTTCTTCGGAGGTGGAGCTCATGATGTCAGATGAGCGGTTCTCAAAGATGTACTTCATCCTGGAGACGTCGCCTGACTGGATGTCGATTTCCGTGACCCTCCTGAAGGAGCCTCCATCCTCGCCCACGATGTTCTCCAGGTTCTCCGTTTCAAAGAGGAAACGAGCCAGTCGAACGTCTTTCCCTTGAACATCCTCCTGCTTAATGGTACAGGTCTTCAGAATCGTTTCTGACTCTGAATGATCGCGGATGTTGTCAAGTGTCTGCGTCTCAAAAAGCCAAGTGCAGGTTTTCACGTCGCCTTTTTGCACTTCTTTGACGTCACTCTCAGTTTTTTCCACCTTTTCGTACAGAACATCCATCGGTTGTGTCTCAAACAGCCACCGGCATGTCTTCACGTCCCCTTTCTCTATTTCAATACCCTCTTTTGTTTTATTCTCTTCTTCTTCACAGTTGCTGAAAAATTTAATGGCATCGAGTGGTTGGGTTTCAAACAACCACTTCGCGGTTTTAACATCTCCCGATTCAATCTCCTGTTTCGAAATACCTTTAATAATCTGGAACTTATTGATGCTCTCATCAAACTCATCAATCGGACGAGTTTCAAACATCCACCTGCAGCTGCGTACGTCTCCTTTAACTATTTCCTCCCGTCTCACCATCCTCACCTCATGGTAATGGCCAGAGCTGTCCTGCATCGCATACATGGGTGTGTGTTCAAAAAGCTCTCTGTTGGACTTGACCGATCCACTCATGACACCTTCCACTTGAATTTTCTGGGCTCCCTCACATTTGCTCAAATCCATGCTTTCAAACCTTTCCTTGTAGTTGCTCACATCTCCTTTGTCGAGGGCTTGGATGTTCACAGTCCTTGTGAGTTCCTTCTTCTCCTCTCTTATATTCTCCAGCGGCTGGCTTTCAAAGACCCACTTCTGATGCCTCACGTCACCTTTTTCTTCCTCAGATGCGACCATTTTCTGAAGCTTCCCCACTTCCAGCAGCTCTTTCAGATTTTCCATGGGTACGGTTTCAAACAGATGTCTGGTCGACTGAACATCACCGCCCATGATTTCCTCGCAGGGCAAAGGCCGAGCGTTGGTATTGTCTTTCAGGGTGTCCATGGGTTGCGTCTCAAAAACAAAGCAGTGCCTCCTCACGTCAGCTCCAATTATTTCCTCCTTTTGCTTCCGAGAACTTTCCCACTCCTCATCGTTGATGGTATCGAGAGTCTTGGTTTCAAAAATCCACCTGCCTTTGTTCACGCCACCTTGAATGTTGTCCTCCATGGAGATGCCGCATATGAGCTTCACTTTTGCCGGATCTTTGTTGATCATATCGAGAGGCTGAGTTTCAAACATCCAGCGGGAAGTCTTCACGTCTCCTTTCTCGGTCTCCTCCCTGCGGATGGTGGTGATTTCCAGCATCTCCCCCGAATCCCCCCTGATGACGCACATGGGCTGCGTCTCGAACATGCGAGTAGTCGTCTTCACGTCACCTTTGATCTCCTCAAGCTCAGACTTCAAGTTCAGGAAGTGGCTCTCCTCGATGGTTTCCATCTTCCCCAGGGAATCCAGATGCTGGGTTTCAAACAGGTACCTGGCAGTCTTGACGTCCCCGCCTGTGATGTCTTTCGCCGTGACGTCTGTCTCCTGTTCGTCTTCTTGGTAGATCTTGTTCAAGCAGTCCAGAGGTTGAGTTTCAAAAAGCCAAGTGGCTGTTCGGACGTCACCTCTCGCAAGATCGGAGTGCTTCTGGGTTTCCTCAGTGGTGTCATCAGTCTCTGTCCCCAGAGCATCCATGGGCTGCGTCTCAAACATCCAGGCTGTGTACCGGACGTCCTTGCCGGCGATTATCTCCTGCTGGGCGATGTTCTGCATTTCGTCCGGGGTGTCGTCTCTAATGGTGTCCAGCGGCTTGTTCTCGAACATCCAGCGCATGGACTGCACTTCGCCCTTCAGTATCTCCTCCCACTCCAGGGACTCCCTGTCTGGGCTGGAACACCGACTGGAGCCGTTTCCGTCGTTCTCGAACAAGTAACATGCTTGCTGGACGTCACCCATGACTTCCTGTCCCTGCAGTTCCGCCTTCTCTGCCTCAGTTAGTTGGCTCAGGAAGTCCGCCTCCAGGTTCTTGCGCACCTCCGGGTGAATGTGCTTGTAGAGGCGCTTCAGCTCAGCCATACTCTTCTGTTTGAAGTACTGCTCCTTGCTTGCTTTAATCTGGGAATCTTGAGACTGCATAGAGACGTTGTGCTCTGACATTTCTTGGGATACCTGCTGATTGGAGGGCGGTGGAGGGAACCGATCAGTCGACTCGTACGCTGCCGAGGAGGAGGTGACGGTCTTCACGCTGGCAGAAGAGCTTTTGGTAGCAGACTTTTTGGAGGACTGCGCAACTCCTGTCCATTGAAACTGATCGAAATCCACATCAACCTACAGTGCAGGGGTAGTTTCAATAACAGAAAAAAAAAGACCTTGAAAGAAAGACAATGCAAATCCACAAACAGACTGGAATATCTATTTTACCTCAGAAAGCGCTGGAAGTTCTCATTTCATAACGTCTTTTTTTTTTTAATCAAATTCAATTTACTCTACACAATTTCTTTTTTGATGAATTCATGATGCAGCCTTATTATCCTTCGAGCACTCCGTAAAACAGAAAATCATATATGCAGATAAACAGACAGCATCATTACCTTAATTTTCTTGGCTGGTGCGGCTTCCTCGATGCTTTTCTCATGCTGCTGCTTCAGAGCCTGAGTGGAACCCTTTGGCAGGTCCTCTCCCCCAACCAGCATAACTGAATGAGACACAAGAAGAAGGCCGCCTCATTAAGTGGTTCGCGGCGAGCGAGAGCCCAGGGGGATTGGAACGAGAAATAAATCATTTCATTAAAAAAACCTGAGTAGTTTTCATTTTCCCAAACCGTGCAGCACTGATTGCCCAATTTCCACCTTCCAATATTTTACCTTCCTGACTTTCTGCTGATTAGATTTGCTGCTCTGCACTGAATAGAAAATTGTGGGCGCTCATTTTCAGAGCTCATCCCTTATTTGATCATTAATATACAGGACACAAGCACACTTTGAAGAAACATAACAAAAAAATTCAATAGAAATCACCTGTTTCATTGTAATGGTTCCCGTGAGCTGCAGCCACGTTTTCTTGGTGGACGCTTTGATCGTGGATCATCTGTGGGCAGATGTCAGCATTCTTCACTGTTTTCAGTGGTGTGAATTAGCACAAAGCTAGTAGCTGCTGTACCTGCTGTCGAGAGAGAGCCGTGGGGGGGGCAACTTCTCTGGCACTGCTTCGTACTGTCACCTCCGAGGAGCTCGACACCTCCTGTCAAACGCAACATGGAAGTATCCTGTTAGGTAGAAACCTCTCCGTAGTTGTTTTCTTGTTAAAGTATTGGTAGAAATTTAATTCTCATGAATATTTGGTTGCAAAGGCTTTACTGTGTCTTTTTTGAGAAAGTACTGTAAACAACTAAATTTCTGGTTAATAAACATGCTCACAAAACCCTTTTTCAACTAAACTATCAAGATAAGTTATGTAAACAGGAGGAAATAGTTAGAGAGGCCTTTCCCTGGTCAATTTATTTGTAGTTTTTAGTTATACCGTATAATGAAGTGTTAAGCTTTGATTAATTTAACACCAGTTTTAGTCTAAGCTATCATAAATGTGCTGACAAATTATTGAACTCTCTGCTAATACGCTAACTTAATTCTTGAGCTATTTGTTCCTTAGAACAAAGAAGAACTAGGAAGACAGTCAAATGAAAAAGTTAAATCTTTCCTAAAGTGTTTTCTGTGCTAGCACAGATAAACAAACAAACAGAACAGGAAGCTACGTAGCTACATGGTAGCTCCATCTAGTTCAAGGCTTCTCTGAAAAAAAGGTAATCGAAATAGACAGCTTCACATGAAACATTCATATTATGCTAAAAGAAAACTTTAGAAAGAGAGGCTATGACGCTCATGTTCAGATATGAATGTCTGAATGGGCTCATCGGGCGAAGAAACTCTTTGAAGAATGCAAAGACTTTCCCGCCTGAATAAGCAGCTGGTAGGAAAAGCTTGGACTGACCTCCCTCGGCTCCTCTCTGGCTCCTGGACTGAGCTAACGCTAACACGTTGTGACATTTTGCTCACGCAGCAGTGAGCGACAGGAGGGTTCAAGGTGATTGAACCTCACCCGAAACCTCACTCCCTCTGAAGAAACGCTTCACAGGAATTTAAATCACTCAGCAGAACAGACTCCGGCACTTCCTCTTTTGGTCTTTATCATTTAATGCTAAGCTAATAATCTAAGTTGAACAATGTTTTAGCCTGGCATTCCTGCTAACGAGCAGCTTTTCCTCGTCGCCACGCTCAGCTGGAGCCCGTCGTGCCACCTCACCTGGACCGATCTCTGCTGGAAGTGCACCTGAGTGACGGTGGAATGGGACGACGACGAGGAGAACTCCTGGTTCTCAAACTGCCTCTTGACGCTGGCCAGACCGCCCGGCAGCGAACACGCCTCTGAGTCCTCCATCACCTGTCGGTAAAAGGCTCATGTAAAGATGCCACCGGGAAACCCTCACGTGTCACTGAGCTAAGCTATTCAATAAGAGTGAATGCAGAGGTATAATGCTAATGCTAGCAAGAATCAACACAGTATCAGTGTTGTACAATACCTAAAAGTTGCTTTAATATTTTTGTTTGAATGCTAAGCTAAACTAATATTCTAGGTAATATTTAGCTGAGCAGTCATGTAATTAACAGAGTAGCAACATTAGCAAAACATGTTGTTTAGCCCAGACAACACAGCGAGAGCCGCTGAGAAAACGTTAGCTTAGCATCAGACTATAAATGCTCTGTCCGGTTGTCTTCATGGGACGTCCCGTTAAAAAAGAACGCCATGTTGGTTCTGGGAACGCATCACTTCCTGTATCAAATGTCCTGTAGCCTGAGAGGGTGTGGCCTTACCGCAGAAGGGGCAGAGCTCTCCTTCCTGGACACGGCGGCCTGATACAGCGCCAGCCGCTCTTTGACGGACACCGGCTCCGCCTCCTGGTCCTCGGCGCCTGGGGTCTTCTCGTCGGGCCTTTGCGTGCTTTCGCCGCCTGCAGCTGTGCACAAAGACACCGTGACGTTAGTATTGTAACGCAATGTTTTCACCACGCGATCACTAATGTTCCCTGTAGTGAAATTTCTTAGCGATTTTTAAATAACTGCTGGGTTTTTTTTTTTGTTTTTTTGTTTTTTTTTTAACGTTCCTTAAAAACATATTTATTTTTGCTGCTTTGGGGATTTTTCTCAGTTTTCTCAATGTGTTTTTTTTTTTTTTTTTTTAAAACATGGCAGCAGTGGGGTGTTTCTGTCAGTTCCTGGGGAGCTGATGGATCTGGAGAGCATGTCATTTTCTCGAAGGACAATAGCTCAACATTTCTACATGCCTGAATACCGATGTCACAAGGCGTCGATCCAAACGCCAGCTAATATTAGCTCCTTTAGACATCCGGCTGGAAATAAACCCCGTCTTTCTACCTGTTGATGACTTTTTAAATATGGGTCAGAAACCCGACTCCTCGGATCACGGCGGAACGATGACGGACGTGCGAGAACAACGCGTCGTTCATCACCGGGGATGAATGTCGCCGGACGTCTCCGGCTCGTCGGCGCAGCACCGCGGTGAGGTAACAGTCTTTTTATAGCCCCGCCTGCGGCGTCACGTCACCTCGTAGACACGCAGATTTACAGCGTGGAAGTACAGCTGGAATCAGAAACGAGAGACTTTCGTCTCGTTGACGTTGACCAAAACTGTGGTAGCTTCTAAGTGCCTTTATGAACGACAAAATTTTATGAACGAAGTTTTAATTTGTCAAAATACCCAAAATAATTCAAAATTAATGTCAGTAAACAACAGAAGTTGCCCATCGTCGTACTAACTGAAGCTTTGGCTCATTGAGCACCGTCTTTCTGACTGGACGCCACAGATCAAGTCATGATCAGCCAACATGTTCGAAGCTCCTGCTGAATTTAATCATTTTAAATCAGATTTTTCATCCACTTATCAGCGTGAGGAGGCTAAATGCAGTCAAGACGTTGTCAGTTTGAGGTCATCCAAATTAAGGAGTCACGTTATATATTGTAAATGTAACATATTCAAGGAGTCTCATCATTATTTACTAAAGTATTGATGGCAAATCAAAGGGTTACTGCAGGAGTCATCAAGGCTGTGGTATGTTCAGCTAATAAACCAGTTAAGGGAACCATGAGAAGTCCTTATTTTAAACAAATATCTAAATAATGATCAATAACATCATAAATAATTGTCAAATTTACTTTAAAAAACTGCAGTAAGTCGGATTTCAAGCGTCTTTTTTCTACATTTTAACATGCATCTGGGAGAAAAGTGACTTAATGTCATTTGAAATCACTTGAAATCAACATGAAGACGTGCTTGAAATGGGAACAATCCTCCTGAGACTTTATAACATGACGGCAGATTAAGACATAAAGTCCAGTCTTTTGATTTCTCGCTCAAAATGCTGTGAATACGATTCAAACCGACAGGAAGATTTGTTTGAGATAAACCGTGATTTTCAATGAACTGCTCACAGTCATGATTGTTTTTTCACACGCGCCACTCGACTCTTAGAGAAAACACAAAAGTCTGATTTTTTTTTTTTTTTTGGTACAAATTGCAAGAAAGCAACAATAACACTAAGTAAAACTGATCAAATAAATACATGACAATGACTTTTGAGCCAACTTCCAAACTGTACGTGTTTTTTGAAGTAAGAAAACAAAGTTTAAAGTGGCCTTTGCTGCTATTTTCAATCAATAAACTTCATGTGAAGCTGATTTCTTTTTTTGGTTTTCCATGATTTTAACTTCTATCCTGAGTCCCTGTCTGTGAGGCTGATCACTCTCTCGGGTTTCGGGACTCGGTGAGTCACCGACTTCAACAGGAAACCCAGCGACACCTGATACACTCGGTAAACAGACGACGGGACACGGCGGAGGCCTTCCAAATAACTCTGTCCAGTGCTGGAGCCAGTCTTCCTCACATGACGTCCTCACATAAAACACTGTTTTACTTCACCTCCTTTCAAACTCCATTTAAAGAAAACAAAAAAACCTGAATTAGCTCCCAAAAGCATGTTAGTTCTTGAAACAGTGTCCTGTATGAAGCTTAATAGCAATAATACTTCACCTTTCTTTATAACTTATTGATTTTGAGTAAAAAAAAGAAAGAAAGTTCTGCTTTTTACCTTGAAAAATACTGAATACCGCGTCTTGTTTGTTAAGCGATCGATCGCGAGCCACATTGGACAAACAGTCACATGCTTGTTGAGAAGCTTTCTGCTGATACTCACCGTGAGTGTGTGCGCGTGTGTGTGGGCCTGCCTTTGAGTAAAAAGCACAATAGAATCCAGGTGAAAAGAGAAAAAGACCTTGGGAAGCGAGCGAGTGGGTTTTACAGGCCGGCAGAGACGGAGGGACGGTGAGGCTTGGAGACCAGCTCCAGCAGTGCTGCTGGCCGAGGCATCCAGTGACAGCTGCTTTTATTTTAGAAGTCTGCCCCTCTGGAAAAAAATAGGACGGACTTGCGGGGGGATGTGGGGGGGATGTGGGGGGTGGTTGGACGTGGGGCTGGAGGGGTTATTTTTAGCATCGGGATACCTGACATGCTCTTAACCTCATGTCACGGTGGTCTTCTGCAGGGAGACGTTTGGTATTTCTGGGCTTTTGTTTGTAAGCAGGATGAAAATCACAACACTGATGGAAACCGGTCAGGACTGCGTTTTAGTATCTCCTCATTAACTTTTTATCAACACGAAAATAATGAATCCAATTTCTAAAAGCAGCATCTGAACATATAATTTCCAGTTCCAGGAAGTCATCAACATCTGGCCAAAGCAGAGCAAAACACTTCAAGGAAACTGCGTTTGCACATCAGCAAACAACGCTGGTGAGTTTTGCACCGAATAATCAGTAAACTTCTCTTCTTGTTTCCAAGCGAATCTACTATACTCTTCCAAAACCTTTGGGAAACACTGTTCAGGGGCCGATAAGGATGGCTAATCAATCGAGCCGATAGCGCTATCAGCAGGTGAAGCTCCCTTAAAGTGGAAGCACCAAACAAACAGGAGCAGCTATGAAGAAAACCCTGCCTTTGTTTCCAAGGGAAACGCAATAACTCAGTGTAATTGTGTGGAACGGAAGCGGTTAGAAGCTCACGTTGCTCCTCTTGTTGGGCTGAAGCCTTCGCTGGCTCTCCCGTAATCTCAGACACGGACGTCTTCGAATCTGTTTCAAAGGCTGGGAAAGACGGACGGCTGTCGGAGCCGATGAGAGGGAGGAAATCAATCCGGAGACCCCCGAAAAAAAATAATCTATAAGCGCCAAAACACAGACGGGCGATCGACAAGGAGCTATCGACATAAAATCATCCTACTGAGGTTTTTATTTCCTTTAAGAAGGTAACGTAAAAGCCTTCTTTTAAAGCGATACTCTGTTCAGCTTTCCAACCAGGATGAATCACAAATTATTCCACGTCTGTTCTTTGTGTGTCGGCTGTGATTACGACTCCTGCGAGGGGCTCGTGTACGAGGCAGGCGGTGGTCCGCCTGAGCCGCCGGCAGCACATCGACTGCAGCAAATCGTGGTTATCAGGCTGCTGGAGAAGCTGCACTCTGCTGATAATCCCACCAAAATTGCACATGGATTTCCTGTTCCTAAAGTGGAAAATAAACACACTCCCGCGGAATACCTAATGAAGGCTGGGGGGGGGGGCCGACATCCTCCAAACTCCTCGCGCAGAGTGCATCCACGCTCCGGCGTGGAGCAAACTGCATGGAAAGCCCGGTGTCGGATGAGATCGGCATCTTTAATTTGCTGAATTAAATTGCCGATGGAGAGATTTACTGTTCCGACTGTGAAGCTAATGTCTGTGCTAATCAATGCTAATGGCTCCACAAGTATTTAATCGGGTATTTTTAAGTTGGTGAGAACGTGGCGTTAAGGTGTTCTCAACCTGAAACCCTAATTTCAGTCGGAAAAGTGTTGATTACACCAAGTGGGGAGCTGCTTTATCGCGGCGCCGGCGCTGAGCGCGAAATGATAATTGATCCGGCGCGGGCGCGCATGATGGGAGATGTCAAGCATCGAGATCAAACAAGGAAAAGAAAGAATTCCACTGTTTGCTTTTCCAGGAAAGGATAAGTGATATAGCAACGCTGCATGGAGGAAAATGTCAAATTCTTTTCGCTCCTCTATTCTTTATGAAACCGAATAAAGGTCGAGGACGCTGGTTCACATCTTAAAACAGTCTTGAGGAAAACTTTCAACACGAGAAACGCCAATAAAAATATCTTTTAGAAATATAAAACCGAACATTTAGCTGAAGGAATGAGAAGAATTCCCGTTCAGCGGGGGTGTCACAGGAAGCCTGTTTGGGAGAAGATCTGGAGGTGAGCTCTGCGTCTGTTTAAAGCGCCGTTACTCCTCCGCCGAGCTTTATTTAAAGTCTGCGGGCTTTGCCAGGGAGCAGCTTCCGAGCCGCCGCCGTCACTCATCGGGCCGGGCAGATTACGTCGCGCTGTCAAACCTGTCAGCCGAGACAAAAAGCCGTCGCTCGGCGGGCACGAGGGGGTCGCCGACAAGCTCCAGTTTTAGAAGGCGCGCGGCGATTCGAGCGGCGCCGACGCCTAGACAGATCTCTGAGGTGAAGGTGGGAAATCTCGGGGCTTTACGGACGCCTTGCGAAAGGACCACAATGTCCACATGTCTGTCACTCTGGAATCAACCGTCAGCACCTCGCAGAATCACTTTCAGGACATTAATGAAGACCGTAATCCTCGCTCGGCTGGATAATGACCCATTAATCTACGGGATTGTCAGAAAGCACGCGATGGGAAAAACGTCTTCTGTCCAATTTGGGCGCTAAACAAAGAAACATTAGGCTAATCAGCGAAAAGACAGCTGAGCCAGCATAGCTGCAGGACGGGAGAATGACAAAGTCCAGTCTGAGAGCAAAGACAGGGAAATGGCAAACTGTTCAGTGCGGGCACAAAAGACATCAAAACCCGTCCGTCACGGGTGCTGGACGTGAAAATGACGGGTCCCTTTCAGGAAAAGAACAGATGTCCAGAGTGGAGACAAGATGTCAGAATGAGAGCCGTCTGCTACGGGTGAACAAAAGACATTGAATTTCATCTGCTGTGTTGTGCTGGAAATGAAAACGACCACCGTCCAGTCTGGATTCAGGACGGATAAAAGACAAATGCCCAGTCGGAATACAAGACGGATAAAGGCGAGGCACAGATGATGAAAAGATCTTCCTCGTCTGGAAATGAACCATCTTATTCCGCTAAATGTTTATGTCCCAAAACAGAAGCTTCAAGGTGTCGAAAACAAATGAAAGTTGAGCGTGAGGAAGGCGAAGGACTCACGTGGAGCGGACGGCGGCGAGGACATGCTGGGATCAGCCGAGCGGCCGCAGGGTGTCGGTCCGGCGGCGGCGGCGGCGGCGGCAGGGGAGTGGAGGGAAGTGACTTCCTGGTCAGAGACAGAGAGAGGGCGGTCAGAGGAAACACCTGTGGATACACTCACTGTTCAAACATTCACCCCCGTGACCCACATCAGGCCGGCCGGGAGTCCAGATCCAGGCGTCCAACAGGAAGGAGGCTGCTGACACCCGGGTTCATCAACACCGCCAAAATTCACATCGTCTCACTTGCATTCACTTCCCTGTTCTGTTCAGTCAGAACACACACACACACACACACACACGCACTCACAGAAAAAACGGAGTGTGCAGAGCTAAAGGAGGGGTGTTATGCAGAGAAGTGTGTCCTCTGTGTGTTTCCACCCCGAAAGAGTTTCATCCAAAAATAAAAGTCAACTAATCTGTTAAAATCATCCCTGTGGGCAACAAACACACCTGTGTGTGTGCTTGTGTGTGTGTGTCTGTGTTTTTCTCTCCGTGTTTGTCTGTCAAACACATTGTGGGTGATTCATTTGATTTGCAAATGCGCACACACACACCACACACACCACACACACACACACACACACACACACACACACCACACACACACACACACACACACACACACACCACACACACACACACACACACACACACACACACACACACACACACACACACACACACACACACACACACACACACACAACACACACACACACACACACACACACACACACACACACACACCGTCTCAGTAGCAGCTCTCACATGGAATGAGGCTCAAACAAAGCGAGTGCGGCTCCGTGTCACTTCCTGTTTGGCGGCTGATATTAACCCTGGTGTTCTCTCTCTGTGTCAGCCGGCGGATGTTAAACTGCGTGAGCGGAGAGACCGGCGCGTGATAAATACCGGCTCACCAAGGACACTAAAGTTCTTCCTGTAACTGGTACATAGAACGTTTAATCATCTGCAAACTGGCTCAGTTAAGCATTTCTGAAAACATCATCGTCAGAATCCAGTGAAAGCCTTTCCTTTAGCGCGGATTGGAACAATTTATTCGCTTTTATTGCAGAAAACAGAATAATGGAGAACATGAATGTATTTTCCTGATTGAATAGCACGCAAGCTTCCCACAAAACGAGCGGTGGGTGACATTTGGAGAAGATTTTCCGGCTCCGCCATCAGAAGGAACGACTTGTGATTATTCATTGTATTGAAGACAATAACGGGCTGAGCGGAAGCCACCGGGCGCTATCGGGCTCCGTCCCCTGCCATATGCCACGCTTGGCCGTGGCGACTGCAGGAGCGGGAGGATGACAGGATGGGTGGGGGGGGGGCTGGTGGCGGCGGGTGGATGGGGGGAGGTGGCCTTGGCGGCTTCCACCGACAGAGTGACACAGTTAATAAGGGACAGTGTTGAATCGTGTCTGAAGGCTGTAGCGAGGGATAATCCCCCCGGGTGACGGCTCCTTCCTCAAAGGTGCTCTGGTAATAAAATCAGCTGTGGTTACTGGGAAGGGTCGGCGCGGTGGTGGTGGTGGTGGTGGGGGGGGACACAGCGGCGCCCTCCGCCTTCACATCCTTAGCCTATTAGAGGGGGAAGACCGCCGGAGCAGAAGTACATGGAGGAAAACTGCGCGTTGTGTTTTCCCGCTGATTGTAGGGATCAGCTGTTGGCATTTACGTCCTGTAACGAGGCGCGGTCCCCGCCGGTGGGGCTTAAAATGACATGTGGAGGCGAGCGGAGGGTCTCCACGGAGAGCTGTCGGCCTCCGTCTCATCGAGCGCTCTCCATCTGTCCCCTGCCTTCCCCCCACCCGGCTCATCCCGCTTCAAGAATGTCACTTTTAATAAGTCAATTAGTCGGGAGCGGTGTCGGAAGGCTTCGCTTTTCCAAGCAGAGGGAGACAGCATGTCAGAGGGGTGAGATAGTGTGATCCTGGATGGAGTTGGAGAGTCTCTTGTCGACGGACTTGGGTGTGAACTCTGTGATTTGGTGAACTAAAGACTGCATGGTTTCCAAGAAAGTCATCTTAAACTGCACTGAACACTTCAGCTCCGCACCTTCTGGGCTTCAGACTGTTATTTTCAGACACCAACACCAATCTCATGCCGAAATCAGGCAAATACCAAAAGTCTGAATTGCTAAGTTTGTGCAGCAATCTGATTAGTGAAGGTCAGATTCTGAGTTCGTGAACTCTACATTGATTCTACATTTGCTGTTGGATGTCAGGGCTGAGTTTTCTGAAGCATGTCGAGTTTCCAGAGTGACCTCTCGGTCAGCTAACCACGATTAACCCAACTCAAGGTCTCAGGGGAATTCTGCCCATGCTGGTTTCCTGGATCTTCAATGTGTTTAGAGGATGTTGTGTTTATAACAGATAATCAGTCAAACCACCCGCATTTTAGGCAAGGGCTTTCCAAGACAGTAAAATAATGAGAAAACGGGTCACGGAGACGTATGAAGAATCGTCATGTGGAGGCGACGGGCGCTCAGACAGCTTCAACTTGTTGCCATCGGTGCTAAGAGACGGAAATCTGAAGCGCTGGGCAACGTTCAAACATTAAAACGGTGTGAAAACTGCTGCTTCTGCCGTCCAAATGTGAAACCGTCCAGCAGCCAACGCCGACCGTGCCAAGCGTTGGCCGGGAGAGCCGCGGCTCCGGCCAAACGGACCAAAACACTGAGGCTGACGCTCCAACTGGAAGAACTCCGCTAACGTGTCTGCGGATTCTTCTGTTTGACACCAGAGAGGCAAAAAACGCCTTCCAGGAGTTCGCACAGCTGTGTCTGATGTGACTGACGGTGGAAGTTCTCCTTGAGGCTTCGATCAATTCAACAATTTGCGACCCTGATTTCGTAATAGCATTGTAGCTTTTGTGCCTGTACTGTTGCTTTTGTAGACGCAGCTTTTGTATTGTTGTGGAAGCTTTGGACACACACACACTCAGCAGCCACTGCTTCCTACATCCTTTTGCAGATTTTCAGATCCATTTCAGATAAAACAAAGCGGGGAACCGTTGCTGCGGCGCCTGGCGACCTGGAGAGCTGCCAGGGTTTTATTTTTCCTCGTGAATCCACAGCAGATCCAGTCGACGAGGTCTGCTTCTTCCACTTCCGATGAGACATTTCAGCGGTGCGAGGTCGCACAAACACGACAGGATGTGCTCCTTAAATACTTCAAGGATCTTATTTTGGGATTGTTTTCTTTCATTTTTCTGACCTTCTGCGCTTCCGTCGACTTTTAGAATATTTCTCCAAAAAGCGCCACAGTTCTGCCGTGTGCCTCACATCTCGAGTGTTTTAGTGTGTGAATAAAAGGTTGATCCTGTTTATCTTGCTTCTGTTTATCAAATTATGGTCAATATATTTAAAAAGAAAAAAAAAATAGATGCCTTCTGGAACAAACGAAAATTGAGGACCGCACAAGCTTTCACAGCCAGACCTCGCGTCGTCTTCTGTACTCTTTGTAGTTTGCAAGTAAAATAGCTCATTTAAATCTGAGTGTGTGTGTGTGTGAGAGAGAGTGTGTGTGCGTGCACTCAGACTTTAATGTCCTGCCAAGAAAGCAGTCACACATGACTTCCTGTTTGGTTTCCTCTTTTTAAATTACAAGAGTCTTTTTTTTTTTTTGGGGGGGGGGGGCGGGGGGGTGTAAACGTGCACAGCTGTATTTTGCACGTCCAGTCCAGCCTCTCCAGTTGGCTCTGGACTGTGAAAGCCGCCTGATGGGCTCCGGCTGGCCAAACTCACGAGTGGCTGCTCTCAAACAAGGCGCCGCGACGAGAAAACAAACATGGCCACCGGCTCTCACAGTCCTGACCCGACGGCCTCGGCAGGCAATTCCAAGCGGCAAGAAAACACTTGAAAAAAAAAAAAAATATCCAAAGCGGTCTCAGTGAGGGGATTTTTGGAGGAGTATATGGCATTCGTTGCATCACAGCTTTGAATCTGGTTGTTGGGTTTAGTTATGGTGCATCTTTGGCAGTGAGAGTCACAAATAAACAATGAGAAAGCTCTGATGCCTACTGATCATTTTCACTAATTCACACGTTTTCTCTCATTTGTGTGTGTGTTTAGCTCATAGTGGCTTTCACAGCATCTGAAATAACTAATAAAGTTGAAACGTCGTGACATTTGGATCTGATCTTCGCTGTTAAATTACAACCGAACCTTCGACTAAAACAACTGATTGGAGCCGTGGCGACCAAATGATCAAACAGGAAAGAAAATTCTATTAAATGATCTGGTTTTTTGTGTTTTTGTCTTGCGGAGAGATCCTGCGGGGACAAAACGAGGCAGCAGGTCTCGGCTGCACCTATTGCGCGCGCGCACACACACACACACACACACACACACACACACACCACACACCACACACCACACACCACACACCACACACCACACACCACACACCACACACCACACACACCACACACCACACACCACACACCACACACCACACACACCACACACACCACACACACCACACACACCACACACACCACACACACCACACACACACACACACACACACACAGAATAAGGAGGGTTTCTTCTGTTTGCAGTTAATTGAACAGGAGTTTTGGTTTCCCCTTGAGGAGCCACTCACTCCTGACATCTTTTCAGTCTGCTGTCGGCCGAACACTGAAATTAAACGGCTCCGCTTCACAGGAGAAGACGCCGGAAGTCGCCGCATGTCATCCTCTGCATGAGGAACAACTGCCGTCGCAATTATGATCTAACGTCTCAACACACACAAGATGCCACAGAATATGAAGAACACAGCATGTGTGGCAGCAATAACAGTATCTACAACAGTAAACAAGCTCTGAAAGTGAATTAAATGTCCATATTTTCATAAAAACAAAATATCCTCAAAGTCCAAATTTAAAAGTCATGTGGGGCCAGTAGAGAAAGCGTCTCTCTCCACAATAACCGATGACGACTGTGCTGATTTACCCCTCCTTCAATCACAACAATGAAAACATTGTAAATCACAGTACTTTACTCTAAAACCAGGACGCCAGAAACAGAGTCTTCTTTAACGGTGAAATCTTGGGTGACTCGGTTACGAAGAGTCGTCGTTTCGACGAGCTCCGGTTGAGCGCCTACATTCGGATTAGCATTCAGATGCCTCAACCTGCCAGCGCTTTGTTAATTACACCAGTTAATCGTCCTCCTGATGGAGAGATTGATCCGCACAAAAAGATCTGATCCAGCGGGTGCAGCCCCAATTACTTAAATCAAGTAGTAATTCACATTTAATCAAATAATTTTCCTACATTTGCCCCTGTAATTACATCTATTATATTTGTTTTAAACTGATATAATGAATTCCACTTGGGGGGGGGGGGACTTATCTCCTTTGTGATATCCGTTTCCTCTGCTGGCTGTCGGGTGATTGATGGTAAGCGCAGAAGAATGAAAAGCGCTCAGTAATGAAATAATAAAAGTTGAGAGGAAGAAACTTTGGGTAAATGACTGTATGTTGTCTTGTCTCGGGTGATGGATCACCTTTCACGCGGGAGCACATTTATTTTCTGGAGAGTTTGAGGTCAAGCTGATGAAAGTCTGCACCAACAAACTCGGAGAGGAAATGCAAATGAACTGATGACTTGCAGGAAGGGAAATAACACTGAATCACACTTAAATTCGTATAATGTCCTTTTTTTAATTGGTCGCAACTAAGAGCAGAGAACAGGCGGGAGTAAAAAGTGCACGCCCTGCTGAGTTCCTAATGCATGACATAAAAAGGCCGTATTTATGAATGCAGAAGCAGTTTTTCACAATATTATGCATTTTTCAGAGAGGCTCTGCAGTTTCATTAAAATACTGAGGAATAGAGAGAATGTCCCATTGTGGAGGGTGCTGACACTGGGCTCCTTCCAATCCCCACATTCAGAATATTAGCGAGCAGTCCAGTCTTTTAATTGTTTGTCCTATTTCCAATAATGGCCACAGAGCCGGAGCGCCTGGAAGTCTGCAGAAAAAATTGGACGAAGTGCAAAAAAAAAAAAAAAACGCTGGCGAGCTCACCGGAACATTCGCGCTCAGAAAATCCGCAGTACGTTTAAGCGTACGGGATTACAGGTTCAGGTTTGAGATACGGAATAAAGTCTGAGTTCCAGACTGTTTTTTTTTCTCTCAAATTTGAAATCTCAATGAACAAAAACATCCAGGATAGAGTCTCTGTGATATCGTGTCATCTTTTTCCATTTAGTAAAATTAACAAGACAGCAACAGTTCTCGGTGCAAACTGTCACGTTGAAACCATTTTTATGTCTTTCTCCTAAACATTCACCTTTGATCATTACAGTTTTGTAACTTTTCGATGGTGGAAACGGCAGTGAGCAGGTTGCTCTGGCAACATCAGCCTCGAACTCCGTCAACTCTGCCATCGCGCTCAAGCCGCCGTCCAATCACGCGCTGCATCCTCGTTGGCTTGAGGGGAGCGCACAGCAGGGCGGCGGATCTGTCGTTCAGCTGTGAAAAGAAGCTCCTGTCTTTTGTTTCTGATGCCGTCCGCCGACCTTGACCGGAACGCTGATCGACAGAATCAAACAGAAAAGGGAGAAGACGGTCCCTATGAACGTCTGTTTGATGTGCCGGACAAAGTTCCCACGTTCAGATGGCGTTTTCTGCAGCCCGCCGGGTTAAATCACGACATTAGCGGCTGCGGATTAGACGGCGGAGATGTGAGGAACGGCGGCGGCGCTTACCCACATGAAAAGAAGCAAAAAAAAAAAAAAAAAAATCAATGGGGCTCGTGAGGCCGCCTCTTTCTATCACCTCCTCCTCGCTGCTTAATGAACAATGCTAACGGTTACACAACCCAAACGTTTTGTTCGCCGAAGGTTGTCCTGTCCGTCCTCTCTCGGCGTCCTTTCTCTCTCCTATCCGTCTTTAAGTATTCACGTCTCCCTTAAGTAAAGAAGCCTTTCCCTCTTAATGGTGATGTAACTACACGTCTATATTCAGGGAAACAGAAGATCGTGAGTCCGCCTTCTTTCACACGGATAAACTGAAGGCCAAACACTCCGCCGTAGTTTGACGCTACGAGGCGGCAGAATGGAAGAAACAAGAGAGGTTGGAAAAAAAAAAGAAGAAAATCGCTGTGGGATTTACGCAAAAAGCACCACAGTGCTCCAGCTGTGGCTTCATCTTCCTCCTCCTCCTCCTCCTCCTCTTCCTCCCCTGCTGTGGTTTCTGCATGACGCAATGTTCGGTCAAGACTTCTCAGCACTTTGCGCTCCCGTCCTGTCGACCGCTCCACACGTTCGGCATTCTTAATGTTGGTGGGTCGAGGTGAAATGTGACCCATCGATCGAGTCCGAACCTGACATTCTGAGTTGGGTTTTTGGTGTTTTTTTTAAACGTCGGAGAAGCCATCCACTGTGTGTTTCTGACTCTGGATGCAGCTCTGCTCGTACTAATTGCCGCTAATCTGCTCACGCCACTATAAATATCACCAAACTGCAGGTTTGTCTTGTTTTTTTTTTTCCAGGTCAGACGCTGTGCTTCCTGCCACTAAAGATATGTCTGATCTGATAAATTGGCTGTACCTCAGATAAACAAACTGCTCATCGAGCTGATGATCATGTGCCGTGACTGCAGAATGCACTG
The DNA here is from genome assembly GCF_902148845.1 of Salarias fasciatus. NCBI lineage: Eukaryota > Metazoa > Chordata > Actinopteri > Blenniiformes > Blenniidae > Salarias > Salarias fasciatus. The sequence goes on along the minus strand of NW_021941230.1, from coordinate 8,033,858 downwards.
CAGTGCTGTTAAACTTGTAATTATATCCTTAAAATGTGATCATTACACTAAAATAAAAGCCAAATCGATGGCTAATATGCTAAGCAAGCTTTAGATTATGTATTGCTGCTGCTAAATATGCCCCTGCTCTGTTAAACAGAGTGGTAATTACTGAAAAATGGGACAAATTAACATGCAGCCACTCTGATAAATATGTTTCTCCACGGTGAAATATGCTAAATGCAGGTTGGATCGCTCGCTCTGTAAAATCTCCATGGACCGATTGTGAATATAATTTGCAGTTAGCTCTATGACTGATTTCAATACATGTGAAAGCCTCAATTCAGCACATTTTACAGAGTATCTTCATAATTCAGGGCCTATTTGTTAGACTGCCTCACCACACCATCTTGTGGCACAAAGAGGAAAAACTCATATAAGCTATACTTCAATATTTGAACTTTTTCAGCCTGATTTAGAGTTCATTTAAACTACTTTTTGAAGGCTAATCCACGATCCTCTCAACCCCTTCGGCTAGTTTGGTATGTGTTATGCAGGATGTGAGTTAATCAGGCCCCTCTAATATCTTTCTTTTTCTCGTTTCACAGCTGATGAAACTACCACAGCCTTTGAGTTTCCCTTGATTTTTATGCAACAGATCTTCCAAAAGAAGAAAAAGAAAAAAAAAAAGAAAAAAAAAGAAAAAAAAAAGAAAAACCCTATAAAAGCGTGAAAGCATCCTCTGCTGCTTCGGTTTAATGAACGTCCGCCGGGGATGTGGTGGAAGAAGCGAGTCTGTCCAGCAGCTTCGATGCTATTTTTAGGCCGCGGGGCGGCGTTTGCTTCAGGAGAGCGGCGGCGGACACCGGGATGCTGTCAGACGTCCGTTCAACACGTCAGAGAAACGCCGGACGCTAATCAGCTGATGTGAGCGCTCCAGTGACTCCTGGAGAAAAAGACCAGGGATAATTGGGTATTTGGCTTCCGCGACCTCCGACCTGTAATCTCTCAAAAATCCTGAACGACTAGAGGAGAGAATCTAAAAGAAACCCGCTGTGGTTTATTAGCTAGCTGCTATTAGCCGTGTGCTAGCCACTGAGCTAATTGCTGCGAAGCAGCTAACATGCTTCATGCGACAGGTGAGGATCTTTTCCCTGCTTGGCTGAAGCTGGGAATTGAACCCCCCACCTCCGGATCCTTGACGAGGACAGAATCAAACCCATATTTCAGTCTCTTTCATCAGCGCTCTATAAACGCTCTCCGAGTACTGACTACTATTAATACAGCGAAGGGCTCAAGGGGTCCGGCTCTGTTTTCAGCCCCTCTAAATAGATCCCGTCGTGTTCCGAGGGATCCGGCTCTATAATTACCTGCTGGCGTAACACGATGAGCCAACGCTGATGTTACCTCGGGATGGGAGCGAATTCCCTTCAGCGAACAATAGATGACAGATGGTCTGATTGATTCCTCTAAATAAATGCGGTTTTATTTACCGAAGCACATTTGACCGTTAAACCACTCCGAACACGAGGAAGTGAGCAACAGGCAGATGGTCGCTTCGTCATCCCCCCCCCCCCCCCCCCCCACCAGCTTCCTGCAGACGCCCTGTGGCTTCGGGCCCCTTCAGCGTTAATCAAACGTGTTTGCTGCACACCGAGTCACTTTTTCCCCCCTTCTTCGTGCGCGTCGAGGAAAATGGTTTGCAATTAACCGCAGGGCTCGGCGCAGCGACGGCGGCGGCAGCGCTCTGTGTGAGCAAAACTTCCCCGGCTTTAAAAAAAAAAAAAAACGATAAAATGAAGGATGTGGACGCTTAATGCGCGGCCCCATTTACAGCCTTTTAGATCAAACGCTGCCTTTTCTGAATGCGTGTAAGTGAAAGCTCCCCAGATAAAACACTGCGGTTAACTCTTCAAATCACTCTGGAGATTGAGAGCCAGTTAGCTGCTCCGCGCACATCCGCGCAGATCGTCCAATCAGCCTAAAAGCATTTATAAACACACTGTAAAACATCTGCACGCTGGGTAAAAGCGTCTGCGGGGCTCACTGACGCACGGCTTGTTGTCGCCGGAGCTTTGCTTTGGCAACGTGGCTCATTAGCCGCAGCTAATCTGAAACCAGATGTGATGGCGATGGATCCCGACGCTCCCAGCAGCACCAATTACAGGGTTATTTTTAAAACCCGGCTTAACCGCAAAGCCCCTGAAATAGCGGTTTAAATGGCGGGGGTGTCGGATTTCAGCCAGCCGGGATCTCTGCGAGCAGAACTACAGGAACCGTCGTTCGTCGGGCTTTGTGGATTTTTCTCATTTCAGAGCTCAGATGGAAGCGGGGGAGAAGTTTCCATGCACCCACTGCGATGGAAAAGCCACATCGGGAGGGAAAAGTAGGTCAGCAGGCCTTTTTGTCTCCTCCTCACAGTTGGATTTTCCTCTTCACAAGGCCAGCAGGAGAAAAAAAAGACCACCCTAAAACTGCCCTGTGAGGCACTTTTCCTTCTGAACCAGAAAAAAAAAAAAGGCGAGCTCGCTGCAAGGGCTCCGTTTTCTTCTTAAAGCTTTGCTGCGCCGCAGAAAATACATATTGAACTTGGTTCTGGAGTCACTTTGGAGAAATATCAATGGAACTAATTTCCAACTGTAATGTTCTCAAGCAACCAGTGTGCAGTATTAAACGTAAATTTACAGGTTTGAAACACTCTATAATCTTGTTTCTGTTAGATTCTGGCAATGACCTGGTGTCACTCAACACACCAGCAGACAGAATTTATTGTAGCTGTTCAAGATGAGAAAAACAGATCCTCACATCAGGCATCTGAAGAAGAAAGAAACTTCAAGGACTTATCCTCCTTTCTGGGCAACAAGTCAGGGTTTTTTTTTATTATTGTTTAGCATACTCTTTAGTTTCACAAGGAATTTAAAAATCCAGCCATAAATACCATCTGTGACCATAGATGTCACAGTTTGACCACAGAAAGCTGCCACAGTAGCACAGAGAACCTCTGTTATTCTGCTGCATTTGACTGAAAGAGCCAGAAAAATGTCAAAAAAGACAGAAAGACAAAAAAAAAAGCTCCATGAAAGTAAAGTAAAAATGATCTATTGTGCAGCAGAAAGAGTTCAGAGTTAGTCAGCAAAATTCGATGATTCACTTTTTCCACTGTTTGGAAATCTGATCTGAATCTTGCTGAAAATCCAAGTCAGTGACAAGAAGAAAAAACACTGGAGTAAAGTGAAAAAAAAGTCTAAACAGAGGAGGTGAAAGTGATGAAATGTGGAGTAAACCCAGAGCAGCAGGAATAAAGAGAAGCGGGACTCACTGCGCTGTGGGCCGGCGGCCTCTCGAACATCCTCTTCAGGCTGTCCAGCGGGATGTGAACCTCTCGATCCTCTCGCTGCGCTCGTCGAGCTGCGGCTCGCGGGAAACCGAGCCGCCGTCCCCGGGATTGAATTTCCATTGTCGCAGAAACCCAACACTCTCCCCGGCACGTCTGCTCCGACTGCGAGGTGAACGGACGAGGGGAAGTGCGGAGGGAAGAGGAGGCGGAGGAGAGGAAAGAGTTCACTGGGAAACTTTTCCTGCTGGCCCTGTAATTACCCTCACGCAGACGCCGGTGGAAACTCACATGGAAAACACACACGCACACAAAAAAAAAAAAAATCGACCAAACAAGGGAAGGGTTAGGTTGATTTCCGGGTGGATCACCTAAATAATTGGTGGGTCCTGTCAGTACCTGATCCGTACCCGGAACACGATCCGTACCAGACGCTTCTGCGCATGTGCCCTCATCATCACGACATGATTTACGGCGAGACAGCTCGTTACGGCAACTCTACTGGGACAAACTTTATTAAGGCGTAAGTCCGTTTAAAGTTTAGCAAAATTACATACTTAAAAAACGAGCTGTGTGTCTGTCTAGTTTAGAAAGATAAATTTATCCTATTATCTCACACAGAAATGATCATTTAAACATCTTATATTAAAAATACCATCAAGCTAAACTCTAAATGGTTAAACAAAGCCAGGTAATTTTATTTGTAAAGCCATTTTTACAAATAATTTGTCTGTAATCGCTTTACACAGCATCATAACAACATCCTCTGTCCTTATACCCTCACATCCACTGAGATAAAACTCCCAAGAAAACTCTCAACCAGGAATGATGGAAGAAAACTCAGTGTGAGCAACAGAGGAGAGATCCCTCTGCAGGACGGGCAGACGACCAGCAGATGAAACAGACAAGAAAACAGTTTACAACACAGGGAGAACATGCCAAATGAAGACTAAAATATATATTAGCGTCCTCAGTCAGTCTCAGCAATGGAATACATTATGAAAATTATTTATTACACAGTAATTTTTATTTCAAAGTTTTGCTTGTGATTAATAATTGACATCACCCACATTGTTTTATCACTTTCTTTGTGTGGACAGTGTTATCTGACTAAACCATGGGCTGCACATCTGCTTTTATTAACATTAATTGTGAAAAGAAGCTTTAAAAAGAATGTAATCATAATACTGTTGAATCGGAAGGCTTTCACTGTGTGTGACAACACACACTTCAGTTCAGCTAAATGTACCTGTGGTGAATGGAGCCTCTCTGGACAGTGTCTGAGCCTCTACAGTCCTCCTGCAGGCAGTGTCCCATTCTCCAGGGCCTGGTACCTGGCTCTCCACACTTTATGACTTTGTACATTATCAGACAGATGTGACGTTACACCAACACAGTTTCAATAGTAAACATCTGACACACAACAGTTGCGTAATTTCATTACATCACACTATTACACAGACCAGAGAAAAGTCTTGTCGCTGCAGTTATTTTTAATTACATTTGATTACACTCAACTCCAGTGTGCAGAGAACAAATCCACAGACAACAAAATGTAATTTGCATGTATGAATAAGAGAAGGAATTTATTTCAAACATTTAAAAAATGAATTGAAAAACAAAGAACAGAATACAAACAAAAAAGGTCTGAAAAGGAGCAAGGAATAATAAAACTTATTCAATTTCTATGTAATATTATTTAGCAGTGTAGTACTGTAAGGCTGGTGTATCTATGTGCAAACTGTAATCCCATTACTCTGTCTCAGGTTGTGGATAAAGGATGCTGTAGTCAAAATGTTGAAGCTCTGAGTCTTCTTGTACTGAGTCGTGGTCTTTGAGGCCCAGATGCTGGGGAGGGGAAGGGCTCCCACTTGAAGCAGGGCTCCAGGATTCCAACCAGAGCCAAGCTGTTCCTGGTCTTGGTCTTCTTTAGTCCCACCACAGAAAACACACTGCATCTGCAACCGGAAGTGGGGCAGGACCAGGACCATCCCTGTGATGGTGACACACTTCTGGGACAGGTTTAGCCCCATCATCTATGAAGACTGGACAAAGAACAGAGGGAATCAGCTCTTAAATGTGACTGTTTTCTTGTTTTCCTTTCACTGAATCAGCAAACAACAAAGCTGTTCGAGTTCTGTCGTCCTGAGGCTATTTTGATCTTGATAAAACCTGTTCCCTCTTCCCTCCTGCCACTGGCCCTGTCTTATCAAACCTCATGTTGGTTTATTAAACCTACAGGAGTGAACCAGTGACTGTCTCCGAACAGGTTAATATCACAAACAAGTGTATTGTAATTCCCCTTTTTTAACATGTGAAAACAAATCGTTAACAAGTGACCATAAAACTGTTCTTAAGTTCTACACATACAGGACTGTCTCAGAAAATTAGAATATTGTGATAAAGTTCTTTATTTTCTGAAATGCAATTAAAAAATGTCATACATTCTGGATTCATTACAAATCAACTGAGATATTTCAAGCCTTTTATTATTGTAATATTGCTGATTATGGCTTACAGCTTAAGAAAACTCAAAAATCCTATCTCAAAATATTAGAATATTTCCTCAGACCAAGTAAAAAACAAATTATAACAGCAAAACAAAATCAAACATTTGAAAATGTCCATTAATGCACTTGGTTGGGAATCCTTTTGCACAAATTACTGCATCAATGCCGCGTGGCATGGAGGCAGTCAGCCTGTGGTATTGCTGAGGTGTTATGGATGCCCAGGATGCTTCAATAGCAGCCTTTTGCTCATTTGCATTGTTGGGTCTGGTGTCTTTCAGCTTCTTCTTGACAATACCCCACAAATTCTCAATGGGGTTCAGGTCAGGGGAATTGGCAGGCCAATCGAGGACAGTAATGCCATGGTCAGTACACCAGTTACTGGTGGTTTTGGCACTGTGGGCAGGTGCCAGATCATGCTGGAAAATGAAATCATCTCCATAGAGCTTTTCAGCAGAAGGAAGCATGTAGGGCTCTAAAATCTCTTAGTACACAGCTGCATTTACTCTGGACTTGATGAGACACAGTGGACCAACACCAGCAGCTGACATGGATCCCCAAACCATTGCTGACTGTGGGAACTTCACACTGGATTTCAAGCAACTTGGATTTTGCTCCTCTTCAACCTTTCTCCAGACTCTGGCGCCTTGACTTCCAAATGAAACACAAAACTTGCTTTGGTCTGAAAAGAGGACTTTGGACCACTCTTCAACTGTCCAGTGCTTCTTTTCCACAGCCCAAGTCAGACGCTTTTTCCGTTGTCTTGAGTTCAGAAGTGGCTTGACCATGGGAATACGGCTATTGTAGCCCATTTCCCGGACACGTCTGTGAACAGTGGCTTTTGATACCTGGACTCCAGCTTCAGTCCACTGTCTTTGAAGCTCCCCCAAATTCTGGAAGCGGCTCTTCTTCACAATGCTGTTAAGCCTGCGGTCATCTCTCTTGGTTGTGCAGCGTTTCCTGCCACATTTCTCCCTTCCAACAGACTTTTTGTGAATGTGCTTTGAAACTGCACTCTGTGAACAGCCTGCTCTGTGAGAAATGTCTTTTTGTGTCTTACCCTCCTGATGGAGGGTGTCAATGATGGTCCTCTGGACAGCAGTCAGATCAGCAGTCTTCCCCATACTTGTGATTTAGTTTACTGAACCAAGCTGAGTGTTTTTCAAGGCTCAGGAAACACTTGCAGGTGTTTCGAGTTATTTAGACGATTCAAGTGATTAGTTAAATAGCCTACTAGTATACTTTTTCATGATATTCTAATATTTTGAGATAGGATTTTTGAGTTTTCTTAAGCTGTAAGCCATAATCAGCAATATTAAAATAATAAAAGGCTTGAAATATTTCAGTTGATTTGTAATGAATCCAGAATGTATGACATTTGTTTTTTTAATTGCATTTCAGAAAATAAAGAACTTTATCACAACATTCTAATTTTCTGAGACAGTCCTGTAGACATGAATTATTGAATGCATAGTAACTGTAGAGATATGTCTGTTTAGTTTTATTTGATCACATTTCAGCTTGCAAACGAACTCATAAGAACAACAGGTGTATCCCAAAACTGATAAACAATAGTGAATCCTGCTCTGGAGTCCCTGATTGATCAGCATTGATACAAACCAGATGGTAACAAGGAGCAGCGGCTGGGAGGACGGAGTGAAGCAGCTTCACTAATTAAGCATGTAACCCTCCAAATAGGGCCCACAAAGCGCTCAAAACGCCTTAAAATGTTCTCACAACCGACATAAACTAATTAGAAAATGTAATTATAACTTTAAGAGCATAAATACTGAAACACACATACCTGACGGCGTGAGTTCATCTCTGCACGGCCTCTGAGACGAAACTAAACGATCGCGAGTTCACAGGCTGAACAGGTAGATCACAGATCACTTTTGAGCCGAAATCGAAAACAAAGTCCCTGAAAAGACTTTTCAGCGGGAGAAATGGAGGATGTGGCGTGGGAGCGTGTGAATCCGGCCAATGTGTGACAGTTGGCAGCAATTAAAATATATATTTTTATAGTTAATTACCACCGCAGAGTGTCGTAAAATACGCCCACTTCTGCGCATGTGCGGGTTGCTGACGCATGCGCAGAGGCGTCTGGTACGGATCGTGTTCCGGGTACGGATTGGGTACCGACAGGTCCGTTTGTCAATCATTCTGAAGAGCTGCTTTCGTAAGGCGGTTCTACGTGCTTGCGCCCAATCAGCTTCTCCCTTTTGCGCATGCGCATTCAGAGTGTTTATGTAGCCGGTGAGCTTCTGAGCTAGTACTTACCGATGGCGAGTCTGACATAATGAAACTGTAACTGTTTCGGAAAAAAAAGCTTTATTATGAGCGAGGCGGATCGCAGAAACTGTAAACAGAGCCGTGCACGCCGGAGAAGAGGAGATCGCGCTCGTACACTTCCGCGTTTCCTGGAGAAGCAGGAGAGCCGGGCGGATGGTCTGGCGCATGCGCGTTGTTCAAAAAGTGAGTAACAGACGTGGGGCTTCGTCTTTTCGAGAAAATCGTGTATTAGACCCTGATATAACCCCTGGACCTATGAACCTGGGGCAAAAAAAGGCTTTTTCTGGCACATTTTAACAGTTAAACTTTAGATATTTAAATATATGAAACTCCTACTAACTGTTATTTCCATTCTAGAGAATCTAGAGAATTGTCTTATAGTTTGAAACATGGGGAAATTTCCGCTGTAGACTGCTCCAGTCAGGGTTTTCAAGCAGTCCTGCAGTCAGTTGGATGGTTTTTGTTGCATTCAGGACTATTTGGCTCATCAGAAAGCTCAGGAAACACGTTAAGAGCTTTCTGCCTCACCCATCCTCCCTTTAACACCACAGGAGGTTTATTATTCCTGAAACAAACCACGGAAAGCCCCGCACATTGAACCGTTTCCCTCCAGACTGACGTGTGATTTGTCGGTTTTTGTCAGCTTGGTTAAAGGATCAGGTAGAAAACAGGATTGGCTCTCAGCCGCCACACAGCTGAAATGGAGAAAGCGATTCAGCTTTAATCAAAAAGTTGGTCAAATCGTAGTTGAGAGCCAACCGGATGAACGGGCGGATCATCGGGACACGGGATCGGCTGGTTTCTACCAGCAGACCATCCATTATTCAGAGACTCGTGTGTCACTTTCAGCTGGATCCAGTGTCCACTGAGTCCACTCAGCTTACAGCACATCCAGGACAGATTCAGGGTCTGAATGTTTCACCGGAGAAAACGGGCACTCCTGAAGAAGATCCAACATGGTGGAGAGACGCTGTCCATAGACGCTAAAGGCTCCTCGTTAAAGTTGAAGCTTCTCACATACGCCAACAGATTAACATAATAACCTGTCCAGGCCTTCAGAATTCTTCTTTTTCTCCACAGCTTTAACTTGGTGACAGATGTTATGTTTTTTTTTCATTGTTTTATTATATTTTAGTTACAATTTTCCTCTACAAACGCATGAAGCTGTGTGGAATCAAATGAAAAGGAAATCCAGATTGTTTTCGGAGTTTTTCTTGGTCGATTACCTGAATGTACTTAAAGCTATAGTGCGTAACTTTTAAATGTCTATGAACGTCTGTTTTAGCCAAGCCACTACCAGTGGAGATGACAAAATGCAGATTAAGCTGATCGGCTCCTCTAACATGTCGCGGGATTTTTCAATATATATATTTCTTGCTTTGCGTGTCGACCGGCGACATTCCCGCGCTGGCGAGCAGGAAATGACGCATTTTACGTCACAACAAGAAGGGAGGGGGAGGACGCGCAGAGCGTCTCATAGCAACAGGCTCAGCTCAGGCAGAATGAGGAAGCGGCATGGCGGATAATCCAAAGAAAAGGCCGAGAAAGAGTCCTGGAGTGGATCCTACCACCAGAAAAAAAGCCTGGACGGTTGGGAGAAGGAAAGTGACCGACGGAGAAGGCAAACTTGTCAGGTACAAATTAGCAGGCACCTTGTCTCCCGTTTGTAATAAGCTATTTGCGTTTCTGTGGCAAAAAAAAACAAAAAAAAAAAAAACAATAATTACCTCTTCGGAAGAGTCCGTCTTTTTTTCACCAGCTGTCCTTGTTCACACACAATAAAAACCGTTTCCAACGGTGATTGGCGCTGTGGAAACGCGAATCACTGTGGCAGACTGGGGGGAGAGGGGGGGGGGGGGAGGAGGGGGAAGACCAGGGTGTACGTCATGTGGAAGCGCCGACTTTATTGTTGTAAGAACGCAGAATTCCGCTAGAGGGCGACCGAAGTTACGCACTATAGCTTTAAACCAGCCGTGGAATCTCCAGGAATGTGGAAACAACTGGGATTTCTTGTCTGCATTCAGCACCGCAGATCTTTAAATCTGAAACCGGAATTCAACTTGCTCCCGAAGCCAAAAAGTCCTCATTGTTCTCAGGAGATATCTGGAAACTAAACCCATTGTTCAATATATATATTATATATATATTATATATATATATATATATATATATATCTATATCTATTAAAAAAAAGTTTGACAGCTTTGACACAGATTCCTGGCTGCACGTCACTTAAATTAACGGCAGATGAAATGTCTTGATTAAAAGTTCTTTTCCCAGCCGCATGAAAATAAGCCCAAAAAATCTTTCACAGCTTTACAGACTGAGCCTGAAATGCAGTGAATTTCAGATCAGCGAAGTCGTAATGTAAATGAAAGTGGGCCGAGAACAGAGCTCTGAGGTGCTCCATTACTTTACATCTTTGAGTCTGTTATTTTTCTCTTAGGCTCCAAAGCGGTGAAACAGCTACAAAAATATTTAATTCTGTTTTACTCTCATAGAAGAAATTGGTTGAAATGTCTCCTTTCTTGAACTGAGCCTCACTGAGACTGAAACTCCTGAGACACGTCTGCCATCGTCTCTGAAAGTCTCAGCTTTAATTAATCATGAGTCCAGGTTCTGCTCCAGCGGACTGAGGATGGACTGAGACAGATCCCTGATTCTCCTCCAGTTTACTGAGGATCTCTTCAAACTTAGGTTTTCGCGTTTTTAATTTTTCTGAATTATTAAATCAGTTACAGGTAAAACAAAATGAATCAATCTCAGCAGTTCGATCAGTTCTTTGGATCAGTGTACAAAAAGTTCAGTTTTTATCAGCGATTTATCAGCAATTCTCAAAAAGCAGCACTGACACAAGCTTTTAGCACCAAATGCATATAAAAACCTGGCAAAACTTCAACAAAACGAAAACAGAGAACAATCTAACAGAAAATTATGTATAATTACATTAGGTCACATTTCTCACTCTACTAAAATACCCAAAAGGCAAAAAAGTACTTTAAAGCAGTACTTTGTGACTCATGCTGAGCATTAGCTTCAAGCTAGCACAACGTTAGCATTTTTACCCTCATGGTGAATAAAAACAACTGACTCACCAAGAGGATGTTAAACAACGAATAAACAATAAACAACACATTAAACAATGTACAGCTCAACGTTTCTTTCCAGTATTTACCAAGTCATCAATAATCTGATGATTCCAAAGTTAATTGAAGTGTTTTTTCTCCACTGGAGGGCGCTTTGGAGAGCATCTCGGACGATCAAACTGTCACAGTGCCATATCACTGCACAACATTCTCGTATTTCACATTATTTGGGCTCTGACTTTAAGGGTCTCTTGTCGTCTGGAGCGTCTTTGAGTTTCCTCCTCTTCCCTGATGAACCCTGATTGCTTCCAGCTGAGTCTCGTTTCTCTTTCGTGTGTCACATAAATTGATCTTTTCTTCACAAAAACACCAGAATTTCTGTGACCTGACCGCTGTGGAACTCAAACCTGCGAATCCCCAACTCCGAACCTGCTTCTCTAACCTCAGCGCTACGTTTCAGGAGTCTCATCAAAGAAACACCTTACTGAGCTTTCCCAGGCTCCTGTTGACGACTTGACGTTGGGACACACTGAGATATTGGTTCCAGGTCACACAGTGCCGACGGTTGACTTCCTGCTGACTTTCGAGGTACGGGGGGATCGGCTGACGGCTCCAGTTTCCGAGGTTTCACCTTGCCGAGGACACAGCGGGTCATCCGATCGCGGCGGTGGAAAGTCGGCCGAATTCAGTGGCTCAACAGTGAAAGGCGATGCCTTCACAGACCCAAGGAAAAAAAGAACCTCTCTGGACAGACTGATGAGTTTAGTTTGGACTTCCGAGGAGCTTCGATCGATTGATCGGAGATGGAACTAGAATTCTGTTGGACTGGAGGCTTCTCCTGCGGTGCCAGTTAACCAGACCGGACAGACGGAGACGCCATCTGCTCCCCCGAACGCCTCCGAGGAACGTCTGACAGCCCGTCGCTTTCAGCACAGCTGTCTGAAGGAAGCGCTCAACCAAGGCCGGGTGGCGGAAAGTAACCTTCAATGGGCTTCGATGAGCCATTCTGCTCGTGGCGTTTACAGAAAATCTCCCATTTATTGTCTGAAGGAAGCCCAGACGGCTCTAATGAGGATTGAAATGAACCGTTTCTACGTCATCGCGACTTTTATGAGCCGATTGAAATGAATCATTTCACTTCTGAACAGAGAAACAGCCCAGAACAGCCAGGCCTGGATGAAGGCTCTCCAGGAGCATGATGGGAGTTTCTATTATCACGACGAGTCTGCCATCTGGTGTTGGATGTCTGGAAACACATCAAAGAGGAGATATGAACACAAACGTTGAAAAAAAATTAATTAATTCAGTAATATCTCATTGAATGCATCATAAAATTATAATTTTATACAATGAAATAAACTGTAAAACAAAATAAGACAAAAGGTATAAAAAAGCTACATAAATAAATCACTAGTCATACAACTGTCATGCACAGACACACACACGCACAATCGTCATCACTACAAACCCAAAGAAAAAAATTAACAATGAATAAAAACAGAAAACTCCAAAATAACCCACAATAACCTCAAAAACAAAAGTTATGACCGCAGTAAACACAAAATAACAAGAAACACCATAAAATAAACCTCAATAAATACAAAACAGAATAAGTATGAACAAATAGACAGAAACAGGTAATGATGAAGAAAGACATAAAATAACCACGAAATGAGACAAACTATTCATGAAGTCAATAAACACCAAGTGGAAATCAAAAAAAAAAAAAAATTGTTAATAGAACACAGAAAGTAAACCGCTCAGTATTTCTTCTAAACATACATACATCTGGTTTCTTTTCAGCACTGGGAGCTGTGGAGGGAATGAAGCAGACTTGAGCTCCATCCCTGCCCCCACAGACCCCCCCCCCCCACAACCCCCTCCTCCACTGTTGCCATGGAAGCTGATTGGAAAGCGGCTCTCGGTGCTTTCCAAGAGAAAAAAACATCCAGAGCAGAGCAGCAGCTCCAAAACATTCAGAAGCTTCTCCCGGAGGTCTCCAGATCCGAGCGAACCCCTTCAGCCGGTTTTTCAGCTGCGATGTGGCGAAATCTGAATTTTCATGGCTCAGATTCACCAACCGCCTTGTTTTTAATCACGGGATGAATTAATTAATGCATCATAAATAATCATTAAGAAAACCATCTCTCCAGTCCTCTTCCTTCACTGGGTTCAAAGCAAAAAACACCTGGCTTGACATCCAGTGTTGCCATAGCAACTACAATGGAACATGGTTCAGCTAAAACATTGATCCATTGGATATTCTGATCCTGCCTGATTGTTTAACATTTGTTTCAATATAAGCCTGCCTCTTTCTGGCAGAAATCAATAAATGAGAGCTATATTTTCGAGAATGTGTTTTTTGTTGTTGTTGTTGTTTTTGTTTACATCTCCCAAAATATCCTGAATTTTATACACACACACACACACACATATGTTTTGTTTTTCATTTTTATATATCATGTCAACATTTTAGCAAACATAGTTTAGATTTTGATGGAAATCTGACAAAATCCACGACTGGCTAACATTAGCCTTTTATCTTGTAGCTAAGATGGTTAAAGCAATTAAAATGACTAACAGAACAGAAAAGGCTGAAATGGACAAGAGAGCTCAAATGGTTCGAATGGTGAATATGGCTAAAAAGGGCAACACAGATGCTAAAATTTCTCAACAATTAAATAATATTGTATTCTATTCTATTATAATGCCCTATTTTGACATTTTACCGTTTTTTTAAATATCATTTTATTGTATCATTCATGACACAACATGAGGAGTTATTATTGCATTTAAATCTTGTTTTCTTTCAGATTTCATCACTGGCTGTTGCCCGAATAACGGACGAGGAGAACATGTTTCTTTTCTTGTTGTTACTCCAGGCTTCCTGAAGGTTTTTTTTTTTTTCTTTTTTTCACAGAGCAGATTCTCCCCCTTCCACCCCCACTCGTCACATCCTCCCTCCTCCCTCCTCCCTCTCCCTCTCTCTCTCTCTCTCTCCCTGATCTCCCCCTCTGTCGGCTCCAGCTCTTCCAGCTAACGAGTCTTTGTGAGGAGGGAAGAGGAGGCGAGTCGGAGTCTCCTTCCCCGGCAGCAGAGAGAAGCAGCGATCGGGCATCATGGCATCGCTCGCCGCATCGTCGCCACACACGAGGAGGATGCTGGGACGCCGCTGAGGCCGGGGGAACAGGTCTGGAGCCGCATGCACGCAGACACGTGAGGCTGAGGAGAAAAATCACCTGCGAGGTGAAGACGGGTTGAATACCTGAGGAGGTGGACGGAGCCGAACCGCCGCGCTGCCGCGGATGATGTAATCCGCTTCAAACGGCGGGAAAAGTCACATCGGCTGGGAAGTCACTGCGGGCTAATTGTATTCTAATGAGAGAAAACAACGTCGCTTCGATGTTCAGGCATGACAAATTTGGCAAGGTCACCAAGCTCTGGCAAAAAATACCAAATGGTACAAAATTTGACAAATAATTGAGCCTTTATGGCATGAAATTCTGTGCAAATTAGCATAAATTAGCAAACAGTGACGCCATCTTTCTTGGGAATAGTTAGTGGGGAAATACTCGACCAGATCATTGATTCAAATGAGCTAAAATAAGCAACAAACTGTTCTGTGCATCATGTTGATAAAATCTTCAGCTCGCCAGAAGCCTCAAGTCTGAAACTCACAATAATTAGCAGAATCATGACGTTTTAGATCCTCAAGAGGCAAATTCTTATCAGGAGCTCATTCAAAGCATACCAGTCTCAAGACCATATTTCTAAGAACTTGAAGGTCTCAGTCCTTCAAAAGTCTTGGTCTTGGCCTTGACTCTGTCTCAGTTTAGCTGGTCTTGGTTTTGACTCCATCTTAGGTTAGATGGTCTTATTGTTGGACTTGACTTTGTCTCAGATTAGCTGGTCTTGGTCTTGACCCTGTCTCAGGTTAGTTTGTCTTGATCTTGATCTTGACTCTAAGTTTATCTGGTCTAATTCTTGGCCTTGACTCTGACTCAGGTTAGCTGGTCTTGATCTTGATCTTGATCTTGACTCTATCTTAGTTTATCTGGTCTAATTCTTGGCCTTGACCCTGACTCAGGTTAGCTGGTCTTATTCTTAGTCTTGACTTTGTCTCAGGTTAGCTGGTCTTCTTCTTGACCCTGTCTCGGGTTAGCTGGTCTTGGTCTTGACCCTGTCTCGGGTTAGCTGGTCTTGGTCTTGACCCTGTCTCGGGTTAGCTAGTCTTGTTTTCTTCACTACTTCAGCATCTTGTTTTGGCCGATTGGTCTTAAGAGACGGTCGACAACCTGAAAGACACTACACCCACCCAGAAAACCGATTCGATCGCCTCAAGTTCGTCAGGACGTACGCCCCGCTTTCATGACTTCCTCTTCCGTCCCGGGGACAGGCGTGAGGTGGGCGGGGCCACACGATGAGCGGGATCCTGAAGAGGAAGCTGGAGGGGGAGCCGTCCCCCTACCTGACCCTGCAGGCCTCCGACGACGACGTTTCCTGCAGCGACAGCGGCAACAGCAGCGACAGCCTCAACCCGCCCGTCCCGTCCGGACTGCTGGACGGTATGTGGGCGGCCGGTTCCCACGGCGATGAATCACACACCTGTCGTTTCCAGCTCTCACTAAGCTAACTGTTGACGTTTCCCTCCCAGCGTCCCTCCAGCAGCAAGTCAAACGCCTCCGAGGGCGTAACGTGCACTTCGAGAGCGTGACGGTCTACTACTTCAACCGGCGGCAGGGCTTCACCAGCGTGCCCACACAGGGCGGCAGCACCCTGGGGATGTCGCCGCGCCACAGCGGCGTGAAGCGCTTCACTCTCAGGGAGTTCGCCATGGAGCAGAAGCACAGCCACCGGAACATGCTCCGAGACCACCTGAAGGAGGAGAAACTCAACGCCATCAAGCTCCGGGTCAGTCTCCTTTCGATCCCCCATGGCACCCGGCGTGCCGGCTCGCATCTTGAGTTTCTGGCTTCCGTTCGCAGCTGACGAAGAACGGCACGGTGTCCTCGGCGGAGGCGGAGACGCTGACGCTGGACGACATCTCGGAGGACGACCTGGACGTGGACAACACGGAGGTGGACGACTACTTCTTCCTGCAGCCGCTGACCACCAGGCGGCGCCGCGCCCTGCTGCGCGCCTCGGGCGTCCGCCGCATCGACGTGGACGAGAAGCACGAGCTGCGAGCCCTGCGGACGTCCCGGGAGGAGTGCGGCTGTCGCTGCCGGGGGATCTGCGACCCGGAGACGTGCGCTTGCAGCCTGGCCGGCATTAAGTGCCAGGTAATGGAACCGTGGTGAGAACCGACTATCATACTCCAGATCCATGTCTGTTTGTGCACAAAAAAAAACAAGTTTAGCCACTAGCTACCTGAAATACCTCAAAAAACATTAAAAAACAAAAGACAAAAAAACCCACATTCTATTAGCATTCCTGGAACATTGATGTAGAGGGAGTTTTAGATTGATCACGATTCAAAAACTCCTTCATTATCAAGGATCAGGATCAAAATACATCAACAATTTAAAAAAAAAAAAAAAAAATCAGAAGCCTTGTGTTCTACATGTGCTGCAGATTGAAAAGCCATGTGGTGTGTCCGCCTTTCAGGTGGACCGCATGTCGTTCCCCTGCGGCTGCACCAAGGACGGCTGCGGCAACGCGGCGGGCCGCCTGGAGTTCAACCCGGTCCGCGTGCGCACGCACTTCCTGCACACCATCATGAAGCTGGAGCTGGAGAAGAGCCGCGAGGAGCGGCAGCATCACCCGCATGTTCTTCCCCACCATCATCCTCATCCTCTTCACCAGCAGCAGCAGCAGCAGCTTGTAACCAATGGCAACGGTTACCATGGCGACCCCACCTCGGTCCAGCAGCAGCAGCAGCAGCAGTTCCCGCTGATGAGCGGCGCACCGCACATTCCCATCATGCACCTGCAGAACACAAGCGATTTGGAGGATGAGGAGGAAGAGGAGGAAGAGGAGGAGGAAGATGAAGATGACGACGATGACGAAGCGTATGAGGAGGACGGCAGCAGTGTGTGCAGCGGATTGTCAGACTGCAGCACACACAGTTTGGAGACGATAGATCCCGGAGAGGAAGAAGAGGATGATGACGATGAAGAAGAAGAAGAAGAAGATGAGGAGGATGAGGAGGATGAGGAGGACGATGATGAGGAAGAGGATGATGAAGAGGAGGACTGGGACTGCGCGCCACGTGGAACCGGCCCGCCGCTGTACTCGACGCCACTCCCTTCCTTCTCCTTCAACCCCGCTGTCCAATCAGAGAGCTCCGCTGTCGAACGCGTCGGTACGACGACGCTGCCGACCGTCGAATCAGCGCTCGGCTCCGATCTCCAGCAGCCCTGCCTCTTCCCCGACCTCCACGCCGCCGACGCCAACGGCGCTCCCACCAACATGTCCGACAAACACTCGGCGCGACAAGACGGAGACTCCGACCCACAGACTGAGGACCAGACGAACGACGGACCGAACACGTCTGAAACGTGTTCTCGATAAGTGCACTTCCACAGAGAGAAGACTCAAAGACACTCAATCGTTTTATGAAAGACACTAAAACTTCACTCGTGCTCAACTAAAACCGTTTCCGTGCGTTTCCCCTTCATGTAGAGTTGACGCGCTGTGGTAACGTTTTCCATCACCGCCGCATGTTTTTCCCGGCATCTGTGACAAACCCCACGCCGGGTTTGGAGGTGCTGGGACGTCTTCGTGCTCCGTTCTGTCGTGATGCCACCGGCGCTTCCTGAAACCTGCCTGTCTGTATCGCATGTGTTGAGTTCGTCGGCTAGCGCAAGTCTATAAATCAGAGAGCCAAACGTTCATAAAAAAAAAAAAAAAAAAGTCCCATCGCCACCCAAGTCGCGATCGGCGATTTTTTTTTTTCCTCTTATTTTTAGCAAATGCTGAATGAATTGTGTTGAATTTTCTGACCACACCTCAAGATGTTGGTAAAATAAATAATTTATATTGAATTTTAGATGTTTCAAGATTTTTTTTTGGCCATCTGAGTTTTTGTTTTTTTTTTTGGTTCGATTAAATCATTTATTTTTTCTTGTTTTTCTTTCAGATTTTAACCACCTAAACCTTTTCAGATCATCTTCCACATCATTTTAGCTGGAGCGAGACACAACTAAACAACAACAAATCAAATGCACAGGAAGAGTTGATAGTTTCACCACATCTCTGGTTCTACCCATCAAACTGTAAATTCTGCAGCAAAATACCTGCAGCATCAGCTCGCAAAATGATGACAAAAACTTCAAATCATGATAAAAAGATGAAAAAAATCTAAAGGGGGAAAATACAACAACAAAAAGGAAAGTTCAGGTAAAATGATACTAATTACTTGATTACATAGTCTTGACAAGAGGAAAAATGATTCAGACAAAAAAAAAAATAATAAAAATGCCCTAAACACAGAATTATTCTAAAAATAAAGGTGGCACAAACCCGAAAAAATAAAATCAAACAGTAAACACAACATAACCAGACAGTAACACAAAGAGATAAAAATCTGTCAAATAAAAGCAGGACAAACAAAGGAATTCAAATGAAAAAATAAAGCACTAAAAAAGGCGTTTTTGAGTTGTTTACTCCTAATATCTTCATCCACAGGTTGTAAAAGAACCAGACTAGTGGAAGAAAAAAACTCCAAAAATTAAACCAAATAAAGAAAATAAAATAAGATCAATCAATTATAGCTAAAGGACTGCAGTCTTCTTCCTTACCAGCAGATGGCGCCTGATACACGTGTTTCCCTCAGACTGACGATGAAGATGATGAAGATGAGGATGGAGTCACTCAGAAAATCATTCCTCCTCACAAAGTCAACTTGAAGCTGAAAAAAAAAAAAACCTCAAATAAGATTTCAAAAATGAAGGAGCTGCAGTTCTGACTGCTGCCTGCAGAGGGCGGAGAGGAGGAGAGGGAGGAGAAGGAGAGGGAGGAGGAGGAAGACGAACAAGAGAAGGAGGAGGAAGAGGGGGAGAGGGACGAGACGGAGGAGGAGGAGGAGGAGGAGGACGACGATGAAGAGGAGGGACAAGAGCAGGAGGAACGGGAGGAAGAGTAAGGAAGGAGAGCAACAAAGGGGAGTCGAGGTGGTCGTGATGTGGGGGTAGTTGTCTTGGTGTTGGGGGTACTTATTTTGGGGGGGTAGTTGTTTCTAGGGGTAGTTCTTTTGGGGGTAGTTGTTTGAGTGTGGGGAAGGTGTTTGTTGGGGTAGTTGCCTTGATGTGGCATAGTTGTTTGGGATGCAGCAGTAGTAGGGGAGTAGTTATCTTGGGGTGGGGGGTAGTTCTTTTGGGTGGGGTCAGTTCTTCTGGGGGTGGGGGTAGTTCTTTTCTTTTGGTTTGCAGTAGTTGTCTTGGGGGCAGGGGTAGTTGTTTTGGGGGAAGCTGTTTGGGTGTGGGGGTAGTTGTTTTTGGAGTGTGGTAGTTCTTTTCCTTTGGGTGGGGGTAGTTGATGCAGGATGTTTGTGGGGTAGTTTTGGGGGGGGCTTGTTTGGGGTTGGGGGTAGTTGCGTGTGGGTGGGGTAGATGTTTGTGGGGTTAGTTGTCTTGGAGGTGGGGGAAGTTGTTGGTGGGGGTAGGTGCTTGTGGGTTGGGTAGTTGTCTTGGAAGTGGGGGCAGTTGTTTGTGGGGGTGGGTGCTTGTGGGTGGGACAGTTGTTTGTGGGGGTAGTTTCTTTGAGGTGGGGTAGTTGTTCGTGGGGGAAAGTTGTTGGGTCAGTTGTTTGTGGGGGTGGTAGTCTTGGAGGTGGGGGTAGCTTTTTTGGGGTGGGGGTAGTTGGTGGGGCAGTTGTTCGTGGTGGTAGTTGCTTGGGGGTTTGGGCAGTAGTTGTTGGGGGGTAGTTGTTTGGGGATGGGGGCAGTTGTTTGTGGGGTTAGTTTTCTCTGAGGCGGGGGTAGTTGTTTGTGGGGGTAGTTTCTTTGAGGTGGGGTAGCTTTTCGTTGGGGTAGTTGTTGGGTCACTTGTTTGTGGGGGTGGTAGTCTTGGAGGTGGAGGTAGTTGGTGGGGCAGTTGTTCGTGGGGGTAGTTGTTGGGGTAGTTTTCTCTGAGGCGGGGGTAGTTGTTGGGGGGGGGGGCAGTTGTTGATTGAAGCACTCAGACGCTGCCGATCAATCACAGCCAGGGGAGCTGTGATGCTGAGTTGCTAGGCAACAGGCTGGCCGGGGGTGGTCTGAGCTCCGACTGACACTGCTGCTGCGAGAGAGTGTGTTAGTGTGTGCGTGTGATAGAACGTGGTAGTGTGTGTGTGTGTGTGTGTGTGTGTGAAGCTGCTCCTTGAGAAAGTGATGGAGATGCAGAGCAGCTGACGAAAGAAATGGAGGTGAAAGCAAAGTTCGAAGTGTGAAGATGAAAGAGGGAAAACAGAACATGAACGTCTGAAAGAACAACAAATGCACAAATCACAAATACACAACAAAAAAATACACACTAAACAACAAACACACCAAACAACGCTAAACAACAAGTAGATACCAAATAAAAACACAGAATGCCAACATAGAAAGAGAAACTGAAAAACCAATAAAACACTACACATGCGCACTGTGTTCAAATGGACGAAGGGGATGAAAACTAATTCATGTTCAATAACAGGATGTAGAGCGATCTGAAGAAAATGACCACGAGTGATTTAAAAAAAAAAAAAAAAAAAGACAATGAAACGGAGAGTGTTTCTAAAGCGTCTGAACGACGCGCTTCCAGTGGAGGTGAGGTATTTGCTGCTTTTTCCATCAGAACCTGTAAATAAAGCCATCAACACTTCCCCAAAGTCTCTTTTATTCTGGAAATCTGGGTTGAGTTGCCACATCTTTGGTTAGAACAGAAAAAATAAAATAAAGAGAGTTACTGGAACCACACGGACAATCCTGGAGAGAATTACACGTCAGCTTCGGAGCAGTTTGGGTAAAAAAAAAAAAAAATAAAAAAAAATGAAGAAGCTGTTATGAAAAATATGTCCTTTATTCTTTTGGCTTTGAGAGGATGAGACCATATGAGCGGACAGTCGTCACTTCCTGCATGCAGTTCACCGAAACACTACAAGCGCAATGAGATGGCTGCTGATCGCGTCATGGTGGCGTCTACAGACAACGAGGGAACCGTACATGACTTCCATCGGTTACAGTGCAGAGAAACAAACAGACCAAGTCTTAAAAAAACGGGGACAGCACTCGTATCTACAGTAGAAATCTGATTCGGGAAGGAGAACCCAAGCTCCCGCAGACCCGGCGCTGCTATTTACAAAACCGAGGGCCGCCGGCTCCTCGGCTCAAATGTACAATGTGACACAGCAGCAGAACCCAGGGTGTTACGATAGACGGGGTGGTTGGGGGGGGGGGGGGTTAGCGAGTTAGCTTCGTTAGTAAGATAAAGATGTAAAACCCGACACCGCTCTGGTGAACGCTCAGACAGGAGATTAAATAACAGGTTAAATTCAGAGCGGCGTGCATCGTTCGGGGTCGTTCAGACATCTTCCTGCAGCTTGCATACATTCAGCTTCTCTGCGCCGAGCGGCGTCAGACGTTCGGCTGAAACGTTGAGGCGGGAGCGGCTGGCGGCCCGTCCCCGCCATTTGTTCATTGAGCCGAGAGGGACGTCGCAGTTTTCCAGCATTGACTTTGTTCTGGTGTGGTTTGGACACATTCTCACCAATGAGGCAAAAAAAAAAAAAAAAAAGTAGAAAACATTCTTTCTCGTTAAAAAAAAGAAAGAAAGAAAGAAAGAAAAGATCGCAGAGTTAAGTGATACAGCGAATGTTGAATTCAAGACACTGGATTTATAGTAGCAGCAGCGACTAGCTACAGACAACTGAACGGTACACTCAAGTGTGTCAGAGAGAAACAACAACCAAGAGGAAAATCACACATTATTTTGCACGTCCCGCTCGCACCGCGGCTCCGGAACTCGCCCCCCACGGCTGTACACGACGCGGAGCCACCGGCACACGAGACAATCTACCCCTTCTAGAAGCTGTAAACAAATTCCCCCTCCGGTCTGATGCATGTTTTTTTGTTTTTGTTCCTTGAGAAGAAATCTATTTCTTCCGGTCTTTCAAGTCTTTCCCTTTGTTTTCCTTCTCCCTGTTCTCCTTCTCGTATTTGTCCTTGTCCGACTTGGTCACGCTGTTGTAGGAGGGCGGCGAGGCCGTGGAGGGCGTCATGTCCGTTTTGTCCGACGTGGAGTTCTCCTGGAACTTCCCGATGACCATGACGTCCTTGTCCGGGTCGCGCACGCCCTCCTTCAGCTGCTCCTTGTAGAGCGCCGAGGCCTTCTTCATGGCCAGGCGGATCATGTAGCGGCGGAACGCCCGCTGGATGATCGTGGCCGACATCTCCTCCTGCTTGCGGCGCAGCGTGGTGGTAATGGGCTCGTACGACACCTTGGAGGGGTTGGACGCCATGAAGCGCTCCTCCATCTGGCCGCGCAGCACGTCCATCTCGCCGCCCTCGCCCAGCACCCGCTTGGTGAAGGCGAACAGGATGTCGAGGCAGTGGATGCGCTCGCCGCTCACCATGGGCAGGTCCATGGAGATGAGCTGGATCATGTTGGGCTTGGGCATGCGCAGCGGCGGGTCCAGGGCGTTGGCGAAGTCCGACAGCTTGCTGTACTCCATGAACTGAGTGGCGTCGGGGTCGAAGCGCTCCCACACCTCGTAGAACATCTCGAAGTCGTCCTCGCTCAGCGGCTCGGCGCTCTCCTCCGTGGCCACGCTGAAGTTCTCCAGGATGACGGCGATGTACATGTTGACCACAATGAGGAAGCAGATGATGATGTAGCTGACGAAGAAGAAGATGCCCACCGACGGGTTGCCGCAGTTGCCCCGGTAGAGGTTCCCCGGGTGCTCCGTCTGGCTGTCGCAGTCCGGCTCGCCCTTGTTCAGGATGGGTGCCAGCAGGCCGTCCCACCCGGCCGACGTGGTGATCTGGAACAGGCAGATCATGCTGTTGCCGAACGTCTCGAAGTTGAACATGTCGTCGATCCCGGACTCCCGCTTGACGTAGGCGAAGTTGGACATGCCGAAGATGGCGTAGATGAACATGACGAGGAAGAGGAGGAGGCCGATGTTGAAGAGGGCGGGCAGGGACATCATCAGGGCGAAGAGCAACGTCCGGATGCCTTTGGCGCCTTTGATGAGGCGGAGGATGCGACCGATCCTTGCCAGACGGATCACTCGGAACAGCGTGGGCGACACAAAGTACTTCTCGATCACTTCGGACAAAAACATACCTGTCAAAGAAAAAGAAGGGCGGATCACTTTGTGACGTTTTATTACACTTTTCCTGGAAATTCAACATTCGACTGGAGGTAACATGGACTCTGTGGAAGGAGCGCCAACACAAAGTCAACGTGGTTAGATTCCCTCACCTACAATGGAAAGAATGACCACCACAAAGTCAAAGATGTTCCAGCCGATGGTGAAGTAGTAGTGACGCAGAGAGATCATCTTGAGGACGCACTCCCCGGTGAAGAGCACGATGAAGACCACGTTGATCCAGTACAGGATCTTGTCCATCTCTGGCGTCTGGTCGTCCGTCTCCACCATCATGGTCACCATGTTGAGGCAGATGAGGATCATGATGACGATGTCGAAGGCCTGTTTGGTGATGCAGTCGAACACGCAGCCTTGGAAAGCATTCTGAAAGCACACGGACAGAAGGCGGAGTCAGTTCTGGTAAGTCTCCGCTCCTCTGAAGAACCGGTCCCGTAGACACTGACCGTCGGTCGAGGGATCGGTTTCTGTGGTTTCTTGGAGCCCAGCTTCTTCATGGCGTTGTAGTACTTCTTCTGTTCTTCTGTCATGAAGATGTCCTGACCTCCAAAGTAAAGGAAGAACAACGGAACCTGGTTACAACCTGGCATTTAGGAGTTCTGGATGTGGGAGGATGTTAGAAAACAGAGCAAATTAAGTTGTTCACCAGTGAAAGAACAACTAATGTCTTCTTCCTTCTTTAATGTGGACACACAAAACTCAAGAAATGTTATTAAGTTGTAGATTATGATGATTTTTTTGTGTTATTTTATAATCCAGGCTGGTTAAAGGTTAACAGGAGGCGGGGCCTTCTGACTGGGTGGTGTGTGTGTCTGCAGGGACGACTGCTGTCCCTGTGTGTGTGTGTGTGTGTGTGTGAGAGACACTGGGAGGAAAGCTGCTACACACCAGCTGATACAGCAACCCCAACCCCCCCGGCACTGGGCGTGTCTGTGTGTGTGTGTGTGTTTGTGTGTGTGTGTGTGTGTTCTTGTATTTCTATCCTTGTCGGGGCCAAATGTCCCCACAAGGATAGCAAAACGTGGAACGACGTGCCTTGTGGGGACCTTTTTCCAGTATTAAGTAGGAGAAACAGTGTTTTCTTGACCATGTTGTTGTTACTGAAAAAGTAAAAGTGCAAAAACATTTCTTTAGGGTTAGGCTTTGTTGTGGTGTGGGTTAGGGTTAGGGTAAGGGTCAGGGTTAGGGGCTAGACATGAATGGGAGTCAATGGATGGTCCCCACAAGGATAGAAATACAAGACTGTGTGTGTGTGTGTGTGTGTGTGTGTGTGTGTGTGTGTGTGTGTGTGTGTCAGTGACTCACTGAGCCTCAGCGGCTGGTCCTCACCCTGCTGCAGATGATCATTACTGTGCGGCTGGTTTCTTTCTCTTTCTCTGACGCAGCTGTGGGTCGTGCGCCGGGCTAAATTTGTGCCTCGGCTGCTTTGAGAGAGTGTGTGTGTGTGTGTGTGGGTGTGTGTGTGTGTGTGTGTGTGTGTGTGTGTGTGTGTGTGTGTGTGTGTGTGTGTGTGTGGCTGCAGATCTGATACCTGCTGATGTCCTTTTTGAGGCCCAGTAAACTCCTGTCTGATAGCACTTAGAAGCGATAGCCTGAATTCGGGTGAACTAGCGTCTTGAAGGTAAACATTAAAGACTGCATGATGTGATATTCAACACTGTTATCATGTCTTTGAAACATGACAGATGTGGGTTTGGACATGTTCACAATAAATAATTCAAAATAAAAACACGTGCTCAGATGATGTGAAGGCATTTCTGCTTTGAGACTTGATCTTTTAAATAACAGTGCTCTTTCTCTCGGCCCTAATTTCCACATTTCCATTAGCGTCTTCCTGTGGTTTCAAGGAGACTACTTATCTTCTTCTTCTGCTGGTTGAAGTTGTCGATGATGACACCGATGAAGAGGTTGAGGGTGAAGAAGGAGCCGAAGATGATGAAGATGACGAAGTAGAGGTACATGTACAGGTTGGCCTCGTACTCGGGCTGGTCTTCCAGCTGAAGCAGAACACAGTCCACAGTTTAAGGAGAACGCATTGGGAGGTGAGACCGGGAAACAAGGCGAGACGAGACGGCGCTACGTACGCCTCTGGAGTCGACGGCTGCGTACATGATGTCCATCCAACCTTTAAAAGTTGCCTTTCAGAGAGGAGAAGAAAGTCATTCAATACAAATGAAATTCACTCAGTATTTAGCTGAATTATGAGTGGAAAGTCACTCACCACTTGTAACAGGGCCAGATAACCCGCCCCGACATTATCGAAGTTGATTTTCACGTTCCTCCAGCGGGCGCTGTCGTTCCCCAGGTCCAGGCAGTCGGTCATGTTGTTGACGATGTGGATGGGCAGGAGGTCGTTGGTGGTGGTGTTGACGCAGTAGTAGTACTTCCCGGCGAACAGGTTGACGCCCATGATGCTGAAGATGAGCCAGAAGATGAGGCAGACCAGCAGCACGTTCATGATGGAGGGGATGGCACCCAGCAGAGCGTTCACCACCACCTGGAGGAGCCCACGCACAAATTCAGCGCTGCAAAGTGGCCATTACAATCATCCTACTGAATAGGAGGCTATTACAATCATCTAATCACTTAGCTGTTCTTACGTAGGAGCTGATTGGACTGAATCATACAACGTTTACAATACACGCCCAAAAGGTTTCAAAGTAATGATAGTGAGATGCTTTTTACAGCTAGCTTCAACAGCTAAGATCTGCACATGTAAAGCTACGGCATCACATGTTGTAATTTAAAAACATGACCGTTGGAGAGAAAAAGGTGGACAGGCAAAGAAGTTACAGTTTGATCGGTAAGAAAAGCAGAACAGAAAAAAACCTTAGAGAGGCGGGATGAAGTCACAACATTTTGTCTGACTGCAAATGAAAAAAGACACACAACAAAGAAAATAATTACAGGTCGAAGGCACCACACGGCAACAGTTACAGTAATCCATCCACACAATGCAAAGAAAGTCATGCACATAGAGGAACTAGAGCGCTGGACTGCAAGGACAAAACTCTGCACGGCTGAAATAAACATGCAAGACCCTTAAAAAACTTTAGCGACATTTGATCTGCTGGTATAAAAAGGATGGAAAGCTAAACACTGAAGTACTGCGTCAATATCTTCAAAGACAAGGGGCAAACTGAAGGCAGCTTCAGATGATTGAGATTGAACAGGATCAGTTCAGGACCGACACTGTGTGTGAGCGACGAGCCAAAAGATTTTCTGATGACAGTGATGTTCAGAGGCGCCGGAGGCCACGAGCACAGGTCTCTGGCACCAGTTCAGCAGCATCTGGCGCCAATCCCCTTCCAGCGTATTTCGTCTGGACTGTTTTCAGTTTGCCCACAGACTAATGTCATCAGAGGTTTTCCTTCTTGTCACCGGTGCTCTTCATGCTCTTACCCTCATGCCCTCAAAGCGAGACAGGGCCCTCAGGGGCCGCAGGGCTCGGAGTGTCCGCAGAGACTTGATGGCACTGAGTTCAGAGTAACCCAGAGCGTTGGCTATGAGGCTGACCAGAGACACCTGAGAGGGGCGGGGCGGAAAGGGGGGGGGGGGGGTGGGGGGGGGGGGGGTGGGGGGGGGGGGGGTGGACAAAAAGCAAAGAGCGTTTGAAGACGGTTCAGTGGACAGGAATGATCGGTCTGCATTGGATCTACATACGTCCACAATGAGGAAGTCCAGCCAGCACCAGGCGTTGGTGAAGTACTTGGCGAACCCATAGGCGACCCACTTGAGCAGCATTTCCAGGATGAAGACGTATGTGAAGACCTTGTCGGCGTACTCCAGCACCGTCTTGATGGTGCGACGCTGCTCGATGTAAATGTCCTCAAAGGCCTATGGGGGATAATCAAGAACCCCGTGAGACTTTTGAGGGTCTTCGTGGTCCAGATTCTGCACTAATGAGGACTCCGGGTGGGTTACCAGTGCTCCACTGCTCAGCAGGATCATGAATATGATGAAGGTCTCGAACCAGTTGTGCTCCACGATGATGAAGCAGGTCTTCCTGAGCGTCCACCAGCTCTTGTAGTTTCCGTCCTCCTCATTGATTTGACAGCACTGAAACCGTCGCACACAGCCTGGAGCCGAGGTGGGAAAACCATAAAAAAGACGGATTCAGATCTGGTTTCACCTTTAACCGGCCGAGGGAAGCCAGAGCCGTTTTGCAGGAGCTCTGTCTCGTTCCATTAGCGGGCAGCATGCCGGTCAAACAGAGAGCGCTTGCTTGAGATGACCTTTCACTCGTGGACCTGTTTTCCATTTCCTCTGTCCAGACAAGTCGCACAGATACAAACGAATCCTCTCAGAAACACCGCCTGCTAATCAGGGTGATACAATCAAACAAATGGCTCTGCGTACTCGCTGCTATTCAAGTGTGTCGCGTTATCATGCCGACATCTCTGGAAAGGCTGCAAAGGACCGACCGACTGACTGAGGACAGAACAAGACGTCACAACCTTTGAATGTCGTTCCAGATTCGAACAGGCAACGTGCACACATCCAATTCCCCTATCTGTCTGGCAGCATGGCCCAGAGGGACTTACAGGGAAAGATTTTAAAGAATCCCTTTTGCTTTGAACACTGTTTCTGTCCACAATTTGTAAGAAACTGAATAAATTTGAGACTTGGCTTTAGATAGGAAACAGTTAAAGAGACGACAACAAGAGAACCACTGTTGGAAAATGAGAAAACTATAAGTGGATATTCAGCGTTTATTTACAATTCCCAAAAGTCCAGTGTGAGAAGAAACAGCTTGTTTGTCTTGATGGAAGACAGACGGACCTTGATGGTCTTATTGATTTACTCAGTGCAGAGACAACCCTCTTTATCTGATGTCAGGAGAAGAAATAAAAGTCACACAAAGGATGTAAACAAGCCTCTTAGTGGGAAGAGAACAAATAAAAGAGAAGCTGTTCTCTGATCTTCAGCCGTGTTCCTGAAGAGGTGTTTGGGACTCGAACAAGTGGGATAGAACATCAGTGCCCATCAAAAGAGCGACTGAATCCTGCTGAGTGCTCGCTCTCCAGCACCACTCAAGCATGAGAACGAACCGGCGCCGCATTGACTTCGATTTCCCGTGTTCGGAAAGTGTTTCGTCTCCTACCTTTGACCTTCTGAACTTCTCAATCCCACACCCCCCGCCGCTGGTGCTCACCCTCCGTGAAACAGGCCTCTGGGTCCAGAGACTCCTCCGGCTCCAGCTCCACGGAGTCTGCCCCGTCCCCCGGGGGGCGGATATCTACGGTGCTGCCCTCCGACGAGCTCAGAGGCTGAGGATCCGCGTCAAGCTTCTGCATGGACGGGGAAGGGGACGTGGGGGCAAAGTTACACCGCCGGGCCTGCACAAGCAAGACGATGAGAGGTTTACAGGAGGCGACCTTCAGAGCTGCTTATCACCGTTTCGCCAGAGCCGCCGTTCACCCCAACGTGAAGGCTCGGCGCTGCGGTGGCTCACACAATTAGACTTTCATCATCATCATCATCATCATCATCATCATCATCACATGCATCATCGATCAAATGTACCTACAGACTTCGGTTTGATCACTTTTACATGAAAACTTGAATCGGATGCGGTAGCGTAGGGGGAAGTTAGCGAAATGCACTGTGGGTACATTTGATGTGTCCTCGTCAGAGAGGAGGAGTGCATGCAGTATTCCAGTGCATCATCAATCCAAGCCTGAAATCGGACCAAGCAGAACGTGTGCTCAAGTATTTTCATGTCCACTGAAAAAAGAGCCCATATAGCCACAACGTAACACAAAAAAACCCAAAACTACTTCATCTTTCATGATGTTTTTCAATCAATTCTCTCTCCACCCCCTTTGCTACAGTCCCACCCGCAGGCTGCCGGAGGTTGTTTCTCAGTGACATGAAAACACGTTATTTCCATTCCTTCAAAGCAGTGTACAAGCTTCTTCTGTTTGAGTTGAGGTAGACGGAGAACCACATTAGCTTACCAGCAAAAACCAGCACTGTGCACTGTTTATAAGACAGCATGTGGTCTGGTGCTGTGCTTGAAATCAGCACCCATGCACACGCAGAGGACACTTGGGACTACGTTTCCTTCTGTCAAACGTGCAGACGTGTGTGGGTATTGTTTCCCCCGGGTCCACCGACCGTCTGCAAATCTCAGGTTTTTATCAATGCTGAGGGACTGGAGCCTCAAACGCAGGTGTGTCAGGGAAGAATTTTGGCTTCTATTGGTCAATTATGATGAAGAATTCAGACTTTTAATAGTAAATAGATTGACTGAAGTGTGGAATGATGTGTTCCTTTACACAGTAATAGAACCATGGCTGCTAATTAGTCTAAAACATTAAATTCAAAACATCTGCATGATTGTTTTTACTAAAATAACAAAAGTTGAGGACATAAACTAAATGTTTCTGGGGGAAACTGACCAGTTTTATTTATTTTTTCCACTCTTCTTTGATGTGTTCACCATTGCCAGTTGAATTTTGAACTCCTCCGACGCTTTGGTGAAACCTGACAATGCAGCAATGTTACTTGTTACAGAAAGATAGAATGGTGCATCATCGGCATATTGTGAGCATTGACACTTATTGTGAGGTTTCCTCTCGTCTGTTTCTGTTTGGCTTCATGAGGAAACATGTCATCCTAGACAGTGCAGCAGCCCTGATTGCGGTGGGACCCAGCTAATACGGCGTGGGAATGATGGAAGCATGCTGCTCGCAAGCGGCTTCGCTCTCCTTGTCTCCTTTTTCAGTGCATGGACGGCCCGAAGCGTCACCGAGCATCTCCTTTATGTTTAAGTTTGGCTATTCTTGAAGATCATTGCAGAGCAACAAAAGTGACAACACAGGCAGGGAAGAAAGAAGAGTCAAACTTTCAAGAGTTTTTTTTTTTTTTTTATATATATATTTCAGTAGCGCCTGTGTTGTCTGTCTCGATACTCTGCAAAAACTATTATTCATTAGCTATGAAATGATCTTTCATTACTCCTCTGAGTTCCTCTCTCTCTCTATCCACTCTCTTCCTTCATTCTTAAGTTTTCGGAGTGTTGGATGCCAAATCAAGTCCCAAGTCAAAAAAAAAAAAAAATCAAACCAAGCAATGAAATCCAAATGAAAGTTCATGTTAGATGAGTTCATCTATCGATGGGGAAAAACAAACAAAAGAAGAGGTGGCTTTGCTCATTCCTAATGGTTTGTAACTGAAATACAGCCTGATGGCGATAAGGGGGGTAAATACAGCAGAGCGCTGTACGGGACAGGCGGGGGAGGAGGGAGGGAGGGGGAGAGGGATGTAAAGGGAGTGGGGGGACGGAGGGCAGACCAGGCAAAAGGACGGAGAAATGGGCAATCCACTGAAGGTATGAGAGGACACATGTCGGTCTGTACATGGAGGCAGTCCTCATGGTTTGTGCTACGGTACGATAAAGTGGTCTTACAATTTCGCCTCTCACTGAAAACCTTGAGAGCGTCTCTGACGCGGCTGCAAATAACAAATGGGGGAGGGGGGAGGGGGAGGAGGGGAAGGTGAAACAAAGTAAGTCAGCACCACAGAAGGGTGGGGTGGAGTTGGGGGAGGAACAGGTTAACCTAACACATTTTCCCTTCAAAAACACAGAAACCACAAATGAATCCGTGAATAGTGTCTACTGAGTTTCAGGGTTTAGAGATTAGGCGAGACAGGTGGGTTTTCTTCCAGGTATAAAGCTGCTACAGAATGTTTCGGAAAAGGGGGGAGGGCAAAAGCCAGGTCTCTCACCTCTTTGCTACCCTCCGCATCCGACGAGTCACTGCTGAAGTCTTCGGTGTTGAGGTTCTCGAAGTCCGACTCGCCCACGGCGATGGGCACGGTGACTGTCAGGGTGGGGTTGTGGATGAACGACATGTAGTCGCACTCCTCCGTGGGGTACTTGGCCACCGCGTCCACCCCCACCCCGACCAGCAGCCCCCCTCCGGGCCGCCCGTTGCCCTCCGTCACGTACACGCCGCTGGGGTCTTTGGTGATCTCCAGCGACGTGTGGTTGGAGATGCAGTTACCCTTGCCGTTGCTGTGGAGCTCGTCCAGGGGCTTGCTCTCCTCGGCCAGGCCCGACCCCTTCCCGGACCCGCCGGAGCACAGGCTCCGGAGGAACTGCCGCACCATGGACTTGACGAACGCGATGCCACGCTGGATCCGACCCACCGCGATCTGGAGGTTATTCATCTCGCTGTCGTCATCAGTCGCCGCCAGGTTGTCGGCGCTGAAGGAGCTCAGGAGCAGAGCGAGGAAGAGGTTCAGAACCTGAGAGGAAGGAAACATCCATTTTAGCTTCCCCACCGAGAATCGAGCGCTCGCTAACGGAGAACCGAGACCAACGTACCACCAGGTTCCCGATGACCATGACCATCATGAAGACGATGAGGCACATGGTCTGCCCCGCCACCTCCATGCAGTCCCACATGGTCTCGATCCACTCGCCACACAGCACACGGAACACGATGAGGAAGGAGTGGAAGAAGTCGTGCATGTGCCAGCGCGGCAGCTCACAGTCTTTCGCGATCTTGCACACGCACTCCTTGTAGCTCTTTCCAAACAGCTGCATTCCCACCACGGCGAAGATGAAGACGATGATGGCCAGCACCAGGGTGAGGTTTCCCAGAGCACCCACCGAGTTCCCAATGATCTTGATCAGCATGTTGAGTGTGGGCCAAGACTTGGCGAGTTTGAAGACCCTCAGCTGAGACAATGACATGAAGAGTTGAGTTTATCTTCAAGTCATGATACTCTTTTAAATGAGATACAACATGTTAAAGTTTCTATTTTGTAAACTCAACGTCAGTCTTACCAATCTGAAGGACCTGAGCACAGAGAGGCCTTCCACGTTGGCCAAGCCGAGCTCCATCAGGCTCAGGCTGACGATGATCCCGTCGAAGATGTTCCAGCCCTCCTGGAAGTAGTAGTACGGATCCAGAGCGATGATCTTGAAGCACATCTCTGCCGTGAAGATCCCGGTGAACACCTGAGGGGGGGGAGGACAGGATGAACAGCCATACCTGAGGAAGAGATGTTCTAAAAGGAGGGTTGTGCTGAAGGCTCACCAGGTTTCCCACCGACAGCACGTTGTCGAACTCTCGAGTCATGGGGTAATGCTCCATGGCCATGAACAGCGTGTTGAGAACGATGCAGATGGTGATGGCCAGATCCACGAATGGATCCATCACCACAGTGCTCACCACCTCTTTGATCTTCAGCCAGGCGGGGCAGCAGTCCCAGATCAGACAGGTGTTCGCGAACCTGTACCAGCAGGGGGGGCACTTCTGTCTGGACTCCTCAAGCTCTGCAAACCAGGAAGGATCCACTTGAGATGCAAGAACGAAGGCAACGCGTAGAAAAGCCAGAGAAGGGAGGAGTCCGAACCTTCCATGGTGTTGGTCAGGATGCTCGCTACACTCATGGCTCGGGGCCGCGACCCCGGCTCGTCCAGATAGTCCATCCTGCGCTTCTTCAGCTCGGTGTCTGTCGTCGTCCCCTACAATCCAAAAAAAATGGCTAAAAATTAGATCATCTATCAAAATATGACTCCTCAGTCGTTCAGTTAAAAATGGCACATTATCATCATGTTTCAGGCTCTCTGTTCTCTTGGTCTCACATACGAGAAGAGAGCCTCAGGCGGCAGCAAACCTACAGGAGAGGTTGTGACGGAGGTCCCGGCGACCAGCGACACCACGCCGTTGCAGTCCACGGCGCAGTGCATCTTCCCGTTGGCGGGCAGCGGCACGCGCGGCGCCCCCAGGCTGGTCTGGCTGACGGCGCTGCAGCGGCGTTCCAGGCGGCGCGGCAGGAAGAGCGAGCCGCGGCGGCTCTCGCTCTCCTCGAAGGTGCTGTGTTCGTCGTCGGCGAAGTCGTTCTCCGAGCCCATGTCGCGGGCGCGGCCGCGGAAGCTGAAGAGGCTGGCCCGGCTGTTCCGCCGTGGCGAGAAGAGCGAGCCCCGGATACTGAGGAGCGACTGAGGACGGCAGAAAAATCAAAGTCACGTTTCTCTTAGAATCATTTTGGTCTGATCTGTTTTATCTCTTTTTTAGTATTTTTATCTCTTTTATGTGATGTGAGTTGTTCAACTTTTTTTTAACCATTTCAGCAATTCAGATCCTTTTAGACATTTTCCTTATTTTTAATTTTTAAGCCATTTCAGTGATTTTCTTTCAACTTTCAGCCATATTAGCAGCTTTAGTCAGTTAGGTTCTTTTCGACTTTCAGAGAAATTTTAGCTCTTTCGGCATTTTTGAAGGTTCGGCAGTTTTTGCCACAGTCATCACAAATGGTTATTTGAGCAATTTTGTCCATCTCATCCATCCGTTTTTCATAATTTTTTTTCTTTTTACCATTTTTCAGCTATTTTTAGCTGTGTTGAGCATAACAACACTTGGAGTAGTGTCACAGTTTCAGCTGAATTCATAATTAAATTATGCATCTTAATCAAAAGGTATAAATAAAGAATAAATCACAGCCCAGTTTCCGGTTGAACGGGTCTGTTTCCATGTGTTTCCACCTGGTTGGGCGAGGAGCATCTCTTCTCGTAGGACAGCCGGTTGGCGTCGATGGAGAAGCGGAAGCTGGACCTCTTGATGCTGTCCTCGGACTCGGACTTGCGGACCTTGTCGCGGGCAGCGCGGCCCTCCTCCTCCTCCCGCTGCTTCCTCTTCTTCCTGCGGTTGCGCCGCTCCTTGGCGCTCTTGGAGCTCAGCTTCGACGTCCCGGAGGACGACTCGGAGGCGGGGCCCCCGCGCCCGCTGTAGTCACCGCTCTCGGCGGAGGCCGCCACCGCCGCGGCTGCCGCGGCAACCTGCGGGCCAATGGCACGTTAGCCCGGTCGCCATGGAGACCCCCCCTCACCTCCCCTCCCCACCTCCTCCGTCTCAGAGGCACCGGAGTGCAGCTGAGAGCCCGACGAGCCTCAGACGCCGTCTAAAAATGTCCGTCTGAATGTTTTCATGGCGTCGGTG
Source organism: Salarias fasciatus (assembly GCF_902148845.1). Classification (NCBI taxonomy): domain Eukaryota; kingdom Metazoa; phylum Chordata; class Actinopteri; order Blenniiformes; family Blenniidae; genus Salarias; species Salarias fasciatus. The sequence goes on along the minus strand of NW_021941230.1, from coordinate 7,999,411 downwards.
ATGCAGCGCTCTTCAGAGAGCCCCACACAGGTTCTCATCACTTCAAGAGCCTCTGCTTTAAACACATTCTCTGAGAATCCATGGCATAAAATTAACATACACTCCAAAGATCTCTTTTTTCCTTACTACTTTAATATTTCACAACGGCTAATGAATGCGAAGCTCAGTTAAATTCCCTCCGTGTGCATAAAATTTTTGATATTTCTTTCCCTAATGTGAATAATTACACTTTTTTCTGCTGTTTTCATCTTCTTATAAAAACAGAAATGATTCATTTTTTTCCTATTTCGTTTTGGATTTGATTGGTTTGCAGCTCGGAGAAGAGAATCAAATCGGGTGACGGGGGTTCATAACTTCAGCTTGTTTGTCAGGCTTTCTGCTGGGAATGGTGACACACGCCTGCTGCTCCCGCTCCGTCGTGAGAGTACGAGGATTTAGGAGGACGCCATGGCAACTGCGGCGGCAACAACAACAACAACAACAAGAGCGTGAACGTGCATGAGACTGATAAGACACAACAGCAGCTGAGGAGGAGCGAGGACGAGTCACAGAACGCTGGAATATGCTGGTATCAATTCGCAGAAAACCCCTGAAGGAGCTCGACTGCAGTCTGAAGAATCCTGCACCTTTCTGCACATCGCTAGGCAAAAGGCTGCAAGGCTTCTTGTCCAGTGCTTGGAACATCACTGCACAGCTTCCTGCACATCGCGGCGCTGCTGAGGTTTGATGCCGATTAATAATAAAATCAGTTCCAATTTGTGAAATTGACCAAATGGAGTAAAAACCGATTCTCTGAGGCTGGACGTGAGGCATCGGTCACATGAGGACCGCTACTTCCAAGAGGGAGCACTAAGTGGGGGTAAATCCCTCAGTTGCTGTGGCAACAGTGGCTTTAAGCCAAAGTAAGAATGCAGAAAGACACTCAAGCGGCAAAAAAAAAAAAAAAAAATCGAAGGTCTCTAATAAACCGGCCGGTATGTGGCAGAGAATCTGATGGAAGTCCTTGCCTGCGCCTCCTCCTGCTGCCTCTTCAGCTGCTCCAGCATGGCCTGGAACTCCTCCTCCTTCTGCTGCGCCTCCTCGATGGTGGCCTGGTTCTGCTCGTCGTACGCCATGGCCACCACGGCCAGGATCAGGTTGACCAGGTAGAAGGAGCCCAGGAAGATCACCAGCACGAAGAAGATCATGTAGGGCTTCCCCGCCGCCCGCAGCGTCTGAGCCGCCAGAGGAAGCGGTTAGAGGCGCGACAGGAAGCCGTGGAGACTCTGCAGACGGAGGCGAAGCTGACCTGCTGGTAGAGGTTCTCCCAGTAGTCCTGCGTCATGAGCCGGAACAGAGACAGGAAGGCCCAGCTGAAGGTGTCGAAGCTGGTGTAGCCGTAGTTGGGGTTGAGGCCCGCTTTGACACAAATGAATCCCTCTGGACAGAGCCTGTGAACATCCAGCAAAAACCGCACATATCAGGACTTTACAAAATAAAAGCAGTTAACTGATGAGTCAATTAGTTGACGGTGTCAACATCGAGACACGTCTCCACTCATCTCAAAAGCAGCCAGCAGCGAAGCGTCGGTGAGAGCCGGCGCCGCTGGGCCCGGCGCTCGCTCTCTCTCCTAATTGGCCACATAAATAAAACATGTGGAGTCTTACCCGGCGCCGCTGCCGTTCCCGCAGAGCAGAGCGTCCTTACCGCCGGGGAGGAAGTAGTAATGACCTGGAGGGGAGGACAGAGGGGTGGTCAGCACCGTTCGTCCGCTCTCAAGTGAATACACTGTCAACGATGCTAACCGCCGCGGATCCAGACTGGACTGGACTCACTGTTTCTGTTTACATTTAAAAGACAGAAATGAAGCCCCGTTTGCCTGGAAACCTGTTGTGTGGTTTGGATGTTCCAACACGTGGCCCCCTCCCTCCAGGTGCGTTCGCGCCGCGCACGGCAGCGGTCGCTGACGCTCCGGCGGCGCCTCCAGAGTGAATCACCACCGTCTGTCTCTCGGCCCGTCACGAAGCCCGCTTGGCGTCTCCTCACCATCCCGCCGGCTCCCCATGACTCACCGCCCCCTCCCAGGTCTCGGGGCGGCTCACGCCACACAGATGGGTTATGGGAGAGTGACGAGCGGCGGCGAGGCGGCCGGAGAGTCCAGGGTCGTGTTGATCTGGCGATTTATCGCCACATTGGCCTCTCTCTCCCACCGGCGCTTGTTAGAAAGCGAAACCGCTGCTCCAAGCAGCCGCTGTCACTCCCTATCAGAGCCTGAGACCCCCCCCCACCCCCCACCCCCTCCTGAATCACACCAGCCAGCTTGACTGCGGTTAACCTCTGGCACTCACTCTCGTTGGCGATGTACTCAGTCCAGTTGAAGGTGAAGTTCTCAGAGAAGTTGCCGTAATTCTCCGGCAGCGAGTCGTTGAAGAACAAGCCGCCGCCGCCGCCGCCGCCACCGTACTCGCCGCTGCTGTTGGTGGCGTTGACGGTGATGGGCATGCGGACGCACTTCTGCCGCAGGTTCCCCATGAAGAGCTGCAGGCCGATGAGGGCGAAGACGCTGAGGCAGAAGACGGTGAGGATCATCACGTCCGACAGCTTCTTCACCGACTGGATCAGAGCGCCGACGATGGTCTTCAGGCCTGCAGGGGGAGGGCGGGGGGGACGGAGGGGGGACACCACGGCCTGATCAACGCCTGATAATTACAGCCAACGGCTTCTGCAGACAAGAAGAAGCTGCTAACAAGAGCCGAATGAGGACGCTCAGCGGCGGACGGACGACTTCCTGTATGAACACACAGGAAGCTGCAGATCCGCCACAGGACGCCATGTTCTGCTTTCCCCAAACAGTCCGCAGACCATGTGGAGTATTCCAGAGCGAGACGCCAGGCGTCAGGTGTCCAGCGTCAGGCCAGCTCCTCTCTGGGACAGCCGCAAAATCCAGCAGCAGGTGACCAAATGATTTGAGGAAAGTTAAAACAGCCCGTGTATCTTTTTCTTTTTCTTGCACCTGACTAAAGAATTTATCTGAAAATTGACAATAAAATAGGAAAAAATGTAGAATGAATCTATTAGCCATACAACATAATGGCAATTTTTAACTGAAAGAGGTGAAATATTTGTGATTTTTGTGACTTTTCCACCACTTTATGATTGATTTGAGGCTGAAATGGTCGTGCAGCGGCATTTTACTGTCTGAGTCAATCACGGAACTTTCACCCAGAAAAAGGCTCTGATTAGTAAAAAAAAAAACCCAAAAAAAAAACACATTTCCATCGACCTGCTGCTGGCCTTCAGTTTGCGTCATCACAAAACCAGAGAGCGGCGTTGTGGAAGCTAACGTGAGCTTCCAAACAAAGCTGATGGCAGCTTTATGTTAGTCTGTGAAGTGAATCGTGTCAGCGTTCACAATGCAGTTACTTTAACAGTCTCTCAACGACGAACACACACACACACACACAGAGACAGACGACACACAACGAGACATGCACGGGAAAAACCAGGGAAGGAGGAACCCTGCACACACCAGTGTCTGCCACCGGAAAACCGGCTGTTTGCAATGTCTCATGCAGAAAGGAAAAGAAAAAAAACCCCACAGAGAAATCTACTCGGAAAGATTCCCAAGGCGAGAATAGATTTCCACCAAAAGAAAAAAAAAAAATACGAATTCTGCTTGAAAGAACGTGTCTAAAAGCAGAGAATCCCGTCAATCTGAGCAGATTGGAGGCGGATTCCAGCTCCAGCTACGGTGAGATGAGCTGATAGTGGCGGGAAGCGGAGGTGGTGGATGTTAGCCAGTTAGCCATTAGCGTCCGGGCGACCCCGTTTTCGGGGGGGTGCCTGGGCCCGGCGGGGGGGGGGCCCGTCGGTGGCTCTCTCACCTGGGATGACCGATATAGTTTTCAGGGCTCGCAAAACCCTGAAGGTTCGCAGCGCTGAGACATTGCCCAGGTCCACAAACTCTGTGATATATCTGTAAGGGAAGGGGGAGGGGGTGGGGGCGGGGCGGGGGGGTGAAGGAGGGGGCAAGGGAGGGGAGGGTAGGGGAAGGGAGGGGAACGGCAAACGGTCACGCACAGAGGACAGGAGGCAGGAGTGCTGGCGGCGGGCGCGGCGGCCTTACCTGGGATCACAGAGATAGTTTTCAAAGCTCTCAAAACTCTGAACGTGCGCAGAGCTGAAACATTGCCTAGGTTTACAAACTCTGTTATATACCTGCAGGATCAAATGCACAGTTACTACACAGGCAGACAGCAAAAACGCTCCCAACACTGACGAGAGGTGGCGCGGCGTTTCCCGGCCCGGCTCGTGAGACGGCCGCACAGCTGGCGACAACAATATCTTTTGTGACCTGTCAAAAGGTCGTTCAGGAACCGAACTGTGTCTCAGCGAACCGGCAGGAAACACCGATTCTCTCACAGAGTGTGGCTCTTCACACGAACAGACACTGGAACTACAGGAGAAAAGCTTCACTGCGAGTCTGAAGGTTTCATATTGTGGTGTGGAGACAAAGCTGAAGCTCATCGAGGTAAATCTTGGCCAAGATCATCCAATGTTTCGTCTCTTTCTCACATTTGTCAAGATCTCAAAGGAAGGTTAGCTTTAAAAATCAACTTCATCTGGAGCTTGCATGGGCCTCTTTAGCTGGTCAAAATGATCAATAAATGAACACTGTGGAAAAACACACACCTAAAAAACTGGAATGAGTGAAAAAGAACATGAAGCAGCTAAAAACATCAGTCAAATGGTTAAAACTGTGATCGAAAGAGTCAATAAAACACATAACTTCTTAAAACAGATTTTTTTTTAAATGTTTCCTCCTGAGAGAGACGGTCTTGACATGTGTGGCTGAATGTGCGCTGCGCTCGGCGCTGGAGGAGATACTTACGCCATGAGGATAACACTGAAATCCAGCCAGTTCCACGGGTCCCGCAGGAAGGTGAACTTCCCCACACAGAAACCTCTGGCCAGGATCTTGATGAAGGACTCGAAGGTGTAAATCCCTGTGAACGTGTACCTGGAGGGGGGAGCGAGGCCAGGACCGTCAGAGCCTCGAGTCGTGCACGCGAAGGCTTCAAACGGAAGAGGACGCGACTTACTCTACATTCTTGGCCCAGTCCGGAGGGTTGCTGAGGGTCATGAAAGCACAGTTGGTCAGGATGGTGAGCATGATCAAGATGCTGAACTTCGTAGGAGAAACACACAGTTAAGGAACAGAAGGCAGACGGAGAGACGCTCGGTCCTGAGGAGGCAATCCAGACACATCTGAAAGGATATGAGTGCACCAGAACTCGAATCGCTATCCTCCTCAGAGGGTTGAAGGGGTTGAGGATGTACAAGGCAGGAGTGGCGTTGAAACGAAAGATTGCCTTTCCACGATTCAATACTATGAAGGTCTGAAAGAGAAAGAGAAAGAGAGCACAATTGGTGAAGAGTCTGGCAAGGCGGGTTCTGGGTCTCGTTCAAGCTAACAAGACCTTAGCATGGTCACACTAACAGGGCTTTAGCACGATCACGCCAACAAGGCGCTAGCACGTTAACGTCAACAAGGCATTAGCACTTTAACGCTAAGAAGGCGCTAGCACGTTAACACTCAAATGGAATTAGCACAACCCAGCTAAGAGGGCGTTAGGACGATCACACCAACAAGGCGTTGGCACCTTAACACCAAGGCATTAGCACGGTTACGCCAAAAAGGACTTAGCACATTAACACGAAGAAGCCGTCAGCACATTAAGGCTAACAAAGTTTTACTTAGTTCATGCTATCAAAGTGTCAGCATGCTAATGCTACGAAGACGTCAACACATTCAGGCTAACAAGGCGTTACCATGTTAACGCCAACAAGACGTTAGCACAATGACTCCAACAAGGTGCTAGCATGTTCACGCTAACAAGTCATTAACACGTTAACCCTAAGAAGGCATTCGCTTGTTAAGGCTAACAAGGCGTTTGCCTGATCACGCCAACAAGGCATTAGCATGTTATCTAGGCTTTAGCTGATGTTAAGAAGGTATTAGCATGTTAGTGCTCAGAAGATGCTAGCTTGTTAATGCTAAGAAGGTGTTTGTGTGTTAACGCTATGGCGTTAGCTTGTTGACACTAAGCAGGCGAGAAACTGATTTGAGCAAACCGCTGACAGACATTGGTTTTATGCAACTGTCTTTATTTGCGAGGAACACAAATGTTTCACGTCTTTGTTCAACTCGGTAACCGTGTTCTTTCTCTCGCCCCACACTCACACCGGCACTGCTGAGTCGGTCCTCTGCTGCATCCGGGACTGAAAAGAACTCTGGAAGTCCGTCCGTTCAGCTTTGGAGTTTCTGTGACTTTATCTTATTTGACATTTCTAAATGTCAAAAACTATTTATTGAGTCATTTTAGCTGTTTTAGCTTTCTGACTAACTTCTAAATTTTAGCCTTATTCTTGGCTATATTCTGGCTAAAACTGCCACATATGCAACTTTTGGAACCAAACAGATTCAGGATATTGATTTTAACTGAAATCAAACAGTCTGGATTGACATTCAGCTGTGAAAGTGGAGGCGGGTTCATCCACTCACCTTCTGATTACTGTAGAAAGGGTCCAGGTCCTCCAGAGGCGTGGACACCAGCTTGGGGGGGATGTCCCCGTAGATGAAGGGCAGGGACTTCCCCGCCTCCAGGTCGCTGTTGGGCTTGGGCCCGTCATCGTCGTCGCCGTCGCCGCTGCGCTCCGCCCGCGGTCTCCGGGCCTCCTCCTCGGCGATGCGCCTCTCGATGGCGGCCAGCGACTCGGGGACGAAGGGGCGGAAGCTGTCAGGTCCGGGCGGTACAAGCAGCTGTGCCATCTTGTCATCCTGCTCCTTCAGAGGGCGGCGAGGGGCTCAGCTGGGGCGGCGAGCTGCGGCAACCAGACTGAAAATAGTCAACATCGCCCCGGGTCAACGTCTTCAAAACAACGCCAAACAGAGGCAGAGGAGGAACAAAACGTCACAACATCGTCTGCATAAGTGTTTGTTTTTAATGGCGACGGCAGCGTTTCCACCATGCTGCAGATATTCACATCTGCAGTTACAGATGAAAGGTTGGCTGGGGAAAAAAAAAAAGAAGAAGGTAATGGTTGTGGTGACTAATCCCAATCTGAGCGTTCAACACAATGGTTATAAAACCGCCACCGTTTTATAACTGATGAGCGGTTTTCACGGGGGAAACAGAAAATATGTGTTATGTATCAAGTTAAAAAAAAAAAAAAGAAAGCAGCCAGGGTCAGTCTCCTACTATGTGTCACTCCAGCGGGTGGAGGGGTCACAGGTCGAGGCGGAGGCCGGACAGAGGCAGTAAATCGGCCGTCTGACATCCTCAATTCGCCTTCAGGGACACAGAAGCAGTCAAGACGATGTGCAGGGAGCCGAACGCCAGCCGAGCGGGCCGCGCCGTAATCTGTTTACCAGGGGGGGTTGTCATCCTCCGTCTTCTGCGGCGACGGAGGACGGCGGTCCATTCACTGCTCCGTTAATTAGCGGGCAGAGTCCAAAGAGCAGAGAGATTAACCCTCCTCAGCAGAAACAAACATGGCAGACGGTAATTAGACCCTCCAAACCTCCACCGGCAGATTTACCCCCGTGGGCCAGAGTCGGTCCCGCCGCCGCTCCCTCCGGACGGCAGGCAGGCAGGCAGGTCCGGGGCGGGTCCAGGTCCCGTCGGGACGCTGCCCCTCACGGGACGTAGTACTACTCCCGTAAACAGGAGACGCCCCTTTGGCGAGGAGAGACGGAAACAAAAATCCTGGAAGTCAGAGCTCCTCATGGCGGCGGTCTGAACCGGCTGCCGGGCGAAGACTGATGTTCGTCCACAGCTGGACAGTTCAGTCATCCACAGAAATGAAAACCTCTGGGACTGAACATGAGCAATGCTGCGAAGGCAGAATTTACAGCACAGCTCTCGCCTCACCTAATGAAGTCAAACACCAAAACAAACCAATTGATTAACTGGCAAATTGGCCAATAGAGTCCCACTGAGCCATTATGGACGATTAGCAAGTCGCCGCAACCAGGAAACGTTGTGTTTGGAAGAATGCATGGGGCATAAAAGACGATTAAAAGTAACGCTGCAGAATGGGAGGAATCCTGCTGGAAAGCCCGAGATGAGTCCAAGATGTCATGTTACCGTCTTTTAACAGAAAATCTCCAATTATCTCCTCGCAGGAAGCATGAAACATAAAGTTCGACCTTATCCTGCATTTATTCAGTTTTCAGCTCAATCTGCCCTGTGGAATGTCTCATATGTTTAAAGTCATCCGTGACTCTAATCTTTCTTTTAAATTGTAATAGTGATGCCAGAACTACATCAACAGATGCTAACTTTAATTTCACATTATTGGTGTGTTTTCTCTGTTTTTAAATATTGTCTGTCGTTTTTCTGATCTTCATGGTAATTTTTGGCTTTATGGGTGACTGTTTATGGCCAATTAGTGTCTTTTTTCAGCTATTTTTAATCCTAGTTTATCTATTTGTAGTCTTTTAGGGGTTTTTTTTGTCTTTTTTTAGTTTCTCTGTGGTCATTGTGTGCCTCTTTGGACTCTGTGGTTATTTTGTATCTTTTTTTGACTGTTTTTAGATATTTTTTGTCTGTTTGTGGCCATTTAGTGTGCTTTTTAGTCTATTTTTTATTTTATTTTTTCTGTTTGTGGTCATGTTATAGATTATGTGTCTGTTTTTAGTTATTGTTTTGTTTATTTTCACAAAATTCTGTTAAATTTTTCCTTTCTTTTTTTTTTTTTTTAATATTTGTGTGGACTAGGGTTTTCAAGGTGTAGGGGGGCTGAGGGGTCAGGGGTCAGGGAGCCCCTACAGACCTGCTGAGGAGCCACAGCGTGAACACCCGGATGTCTGACTGTCAGACATGTGAAGAAAAACAGGTGAACAAATGTTCCTAACAGTCATAAAGAGCAGACAGGCCGAGGGGACCAAACAAACCAGCACCTGTTTGCACGGCTCCATATTGACTCGTAACACCTGCGCACGACGCGTTCAAGGCTCCAATTAAAGAGTGGGAAAAGGCAGAACCCGCCGCGGGCGCACCTGGACGGTTTGAGCGGCGGTCGCCATGTTGGCGGCGGCGGCGGCAGCGGTTCCTCCACCGACACCTTCCAGCGTCACGTTCACCGCGGCCATCATGTCTTTTCCTCCCCGCTACACCCACCCCCCGCCGCCGGGCGCGCCGCCGCGCTCCCAAAAAATAAAAAAAACAAAAAATCCTCCTCAAATGAATCCGCGCCCCATGAAAACTGAAAAAAAAAAAAAAAAAAAATTACGCGATCAGAGGAAAAACGAGCCTTCTCCTCTCGCGCTCTCACCTCTGATGAGAGGTTTAAATGTCAGTCCTCCTCCCTCCGCGTCTGGATGGAAGGAGTCTGGGCGCGCCCTTCCAGATGTGCGCTCTTCATCAATCCAAATGTTTTCACCCGCCCCCCCTCCAACAAGTCTCCATTTTCCACCTCCTGACATCTAAACACGTCTCACCGGGGGCAAAAAAAAAAACCTCCTAAAATCCCGATCGGGCTCAACCGACCGGAGGATTTTAACGCGGTTTGGGGCGGAAAAAGGAGGAAAAGGCGCAGATTGATGAGAAAAAAAGAGAATAGTGATGGATAAAAAGGCGGATGGTGATTCACCTTTTACGCACGGCTGATGTATACATGTCTCATTCCCTCCTCTGGATAATCGAATTTAAATGACAAATATAGAAATAATTCGATGTTAAATGATAAAGATGGGAATACTTACCACCATTACGGTGCCCAGCAGGTGGGGAGCCCGAAGGTAGATCCCATACCGGAGGGAATAATCCCTGATGAAAGCGGATGGAGCAGCTTTGAAGCCCTTCTCTGGAAGAAAGAGAATAATAATAATCCCGCAACGTTATGGGATTATCGCGTATTTAGGCGCGTCTTTTCCCCATGATTAGGTTATTTTCTCCGCCGCCCCTCGCTCGCGCTGCACAAATCAATGCGCGCTTCCGGTTGGTGAGACATGGCAGGCTGGATGAACGTCCTCGAAAAGAGGCGACTGTCACAAGATGGCACGCGCGCGCGCGCAAACACACACACACACACACACACACACACACACACACACACACACACACACAAGGAGGAAAGGTCCAGAGCGCATCCGACACACAGCGGCTGCAAGCAACCTGTTGGGCCATAAAGGCGCACGCGCGCACACGCACTAAAGTCTGCTCGTTCACTTCCTGTAAGAGGAAAACAAGCACAGTCCTCCTCCTCCCTCTTAATACATATAATTACATAAATACATATATATATATATGTATATGTATATGTATATATATATATATTTATATGTGTGTATATATATATATATATATATATATATATATATAAATATATATATATACATATATATATATACATATACATATATATATATATATATATATATATATATATATATATATATATATATATATATATATATATATATATATATATGTTAATTTAATTTGACAAATTTTTTATAACCCCGTTTTAAGGCTTCGGTGTGCATGTTGTTCAGATTCTTCAGGATGACAGACCGGCTTCGACCGGGTGGAGTATAGGAGCTTCTCTCCAACCAGGCATGATTAAATTTACTCTTCCCAGAACTCGAACAAGGCCTGGTGGCCGAAATATTTGGATTTTTTTGGTTTGAACCATCAACATCAATTAATTGATTTAATTTAGACATTTTTAGAACCCAAAATCAACCAAAAATATAAAATGTGCTTTGAGTGTGTGGTGAAATCATTTGTCTGTGTGGAGCGTGGAGCAGAAGTAGATATATAGATATAGATATAGATATAGTTAGGTATAGATACATAGATATACAGATGGTGAAAATTATCAAATTCACCACCTTCACCCAAAAGCTCCTCTAAACCACCTCTACCCACAGCCCATACTAAACCACATCCACGTGTCTTTTTTAGTTTTTTTCAATATTATTGTGTTTTTGTCAGTATATATCAATTTTGTGTCCTTGATCTGTTCATTTGTCTCATTTTCCCTATTTTATTGTATTTTATCACATTTTGTGTGAATTCCCCATCATTCTGTACCTGTACCACGTGTGTGTGTGTGTGTGTGTGTGTGTTTTAACTTTATTTACACTGACGAACACAGGAAGTCACCTTCCGCCACGAGCTGTCCACTGTGACGTTACAGCGTGAGTCACCTGTTTCTGTTGAATTTCCGCCATCTGCTGGACAAATCACAGAAGTGCGCCTCACTGCTTTTATTATTATTATTATTATTATTATTATTATTAATAATAATAATAATAATAATAATAATAACGATAATAAATATATTTTATTAATTACATAAATAAAATTCATTGAAAAAGGAAAAAAATGTGTCCTGTCAGGTTGTTAAATGAGGAAAAACATACATGTGGTGTGATTTAATTTTTGAGTTTATTATTATTATTTCAGTCGCTTTATTCTGTATGATAAAAAAAAAATCAAATTATTATCAATATAGTAATAGTTTTCAAACAAGACCTTTAATAATTTTTCATTTTTTGTAATGGATTTATTTGATTGTTTGGATCTTTTGAAATTGATAAGTTTCAGTAACATGGATTGATTTATTTGTATGTGTGTTGATATTTGAGCGGCACCATTAAAAAAAGAATGTACGGTGTGACCAAAATAATCGTTATTCCTCATTTTTGTGTGACTGTTAACAAATATTTTTTATTCCAGAAGGTTCATTAGGTCAGTAATTTGTTGTTGAACTGAAGAAAAATAGTTGTTCATTTTTTTATTGTGAGCTAAGGGTGTGAATAGTCATCGAAATAACTTTCAAAGTAAATAACTGGTGTTAAAAATAATGAAAAAAATCAGTATTGTTTTCCCTTTGATTCACTTCCAATCCAAATCACTTCTCAGCGGTGAAAAATAGACCGTTTTTGCACGTTTTTACATTTTTCCCTTGATGCTGATTATCAGGCTGATAGCCTTTGTGTGTGTTGCAGTTTGTGGTTTCTCCAGGTTATGGAGCTGACAGAGAAAGGTGTGAGCTGAGACTGAAGCCAACGCACGGCTCATTCCGCAGCTCTCTGCCACTTTCATTAGAGTCCACGTGGTGAATGTAGGAGCTCGGCTCAGAATGAGCCGCAGTGCTTTCTGGGTCCAAACTTCCTGAGTTTACAGTCAAGAACGGCACGAGGAAACCAAGTCCGCCCCGTGGCCTTTTCCACTTCCCGTGGAAGGAAATGGGAAATAATCTCAGGTAAAAATGTCTGTACGACCTTGCAAGAGGCGGTCAACAAGAAATCAGCTACTGACACACTCCTAATGCTGTCAGGTGGCTCGTATTAGTTCAGGTAAACAGGAGGTCAGCGCAACAGTAAGCACTCAGGAAACACTAATGCTAAAGCAAAAATTTAAAAGGTGTCATAGTAATTGTTTTTGCTGGTGCAGTACCAGAGGAAAAATCCTAAAGATGAATGTCTGACAGAGTGAATCCAGTCAAACAGACTGGTTCACCGGGTTAACTGGCCCGAGCAGACACCCCACCCCTGTTGCACACACACACACACATGCACACACAGCGTCACATGACTGGTGTAGGTGTGGCAGGACGTCTGCTGAGGGGATTACAGAAGACGGACGTCCCTCCACTCAGACCAGAGGGGACAGCAGAGGGACCATGTGAGCAGAGACACACAGGTGAGTGTGGACGGCTACTGGGCCATCCTGTGACTGTGTGTGTGTGTGTGTGTGTGTGTGTGTGTGTGAGAGAGTTAGTGTGAGTGTAAATGCATGTGTTGGATCATTGTGTCTGCGTGTGGCAGTGTGAGCAGGAGCAAACACACTAATCCCTCTTACAGCAGAAACACAGTAAGCTCATTTACAGGAGGCTTTACAGCGTCTGCAACATGGCACAGCAGCCCAACACACTCGTGGTGTTCGCTCCACTGCGGGAATCAAACATTCCTCAGAAAGTTCTTCCACTGCCTGGGTAGGTTGCATTTCCACCTTCAGTCCAGTGGACGCCGTGCTGGACGCCGTGTTGGGACGCCTGGGTCTTACAAGACGGTGCTGCATGGAGCTGCAGAATGCTGTGGTAGCACTTTTGGTTGAGGGTTCCTCTCCTGGATCCAGAAAAAAAAACAGCGGCAGACCGTCACACTTCCTCCTCCACGGCGGGCGGCTGATGTGACACACTGTGGAATCATCCTTCCTCCGACTGGACGGCGAGCAAAGATCCTCACATGTCGCTTCATCAGTCCACGGCGCCTTCGTCGAGTCTTCAGTGGTCCAGTGTCGGTGTTTCATGCCTCGGGGAGCCTCTTTGTTTTATTCTGAAAGGCCTTTTAGCTGCCGGATGTCTTCCTGTCGGTGTCTGAGTGTCTGTCTATGGAGAAGGAAAGTGTCAGACATGGGACCAAGTCACACATATGACAGTGTTGAGTCTTAACCTTCTCAACACGTCTCAAGTAAGTCAACCACGTTAAGAGGTTACTGCAGTATTATTTCCAAATAGACAGAAAACACTGTTAATCCATCTTCTTCTAACCCTGGAGCCAATCCCAGCTCAGTCTGGGTGAGGACAGGGCCCATCCTGGACAGGTCTCCAGTCACACAAGGAGAACATGCAAACTCCACGCAGTATTTGAACCCATGACCTTTGTGAAGTGAGAGAGCTAACCCTCCCTCGTCATGTGGCCCTACTTTATTAATCCAGAGCAAAATGTATAACAGTGCTTCACACACAATAATTTAGAGTACGGTAATAAAAAAAAAAAAATAATAAAATAAATAAAAAAACATTATGCAGAAGGAAATGTTGATATTTGGTCCACGTGATTCACATGTCATTCATTAGATACTTCTTAATGAAAATCTTTTGAAAGCTCAAAGCGAAAGTCCAGATCAGAAAATGTTTTTTTTTTTCCTGGATTCTCCATCATGTGAAAAGTTCAGACTGTAAACACGGATTCTTCCTCTACAACTGCAGACTGTTAAGACTGCAACAGACTGCAACTGTTCGGAGTCTCTGGACTCTGGAGCGCCCCCTACGATGAAGCCGAAAACTGCCTGTCTCACTCTATGGTCTCACTTCGACCCTTTTCCCAGCCGCTGTAATGTCATTAAAAAAAACAAATTAGCTCTCAGAGACAGCGATGTTAACAACACTCAATGTCGGCTTTATTTTTAACCACATTTAGAAATTAACTCCAACGGGAGGCCGAGAAATTTAGCGTCCTGTGACTTCCTGCTTTGCTAACATTTCTTCTCTCTCTGATTGGCTGCGGGACAAAAAGCCCCTCTCTGATTGGTTGTCACAGACAGGGTATCGATCCAAACATAACGCCGTGGGGTCTGATTGGTTGTTTTCAGACTTTCAGAATTTTTTTCAGGGGAACTGTTTTCATCCGAGAGCATTTAAATTGTTTTATCATCAGTGTCAGCTCTTGTTGGTCATCCTTAGTTTGGCGTCTGTTCAAAATTAAAATAATAAAAATACATCCTAATGTAGTGTTTGTAGTTCTGAGCCAAAAAGGTGGATGGGACTTGTAGTTTTTAAATTACTGGCTTCTTGGTTTGAAACATGTTTCTGGAAACAAACTTGGCTTAATCTGTCATCGGAAAGGTCTATTTTAATAAATATTATTTTATATGTATATTTTAGTGTTAATATATTTTTAGTTCGAAGACGTGGGGGTTGAAGGGAGTTGTAGTTTTGTTTTCACCAAATAGCATTTTGCTCACCGAATTCCCAGTTTAAGACATGTTTTCAGGCATATTTTTACTTGATACCCAATTCTATTTATTTATCATCAGTATTACCTCGGCGTTTCTGGATCTTTGGGCGAATATTTCCTCAACAACGATCAGATTAGTGTTTGTAGTCTTCCGGCGCGGGGGTTGCTGGGAATTGTAGTTTCCATCAAACACTGCGCTGTTCGTTGGATATTGGAGTAGAAAGACGTTTCCAGGTAAAATTTCGCTCTAATCTGCGTCTTAAATCGACGTTTCAGCACATAGTTCTAATTCCTGCGTATGTGTTTCGTAAACTTGACGTGAGATATTGCTTGAAAAGTGAATATAAACGCCAAAAGTGGTTGTTTGCTAACCTGTGCACTGCTAATGAGGACTCGTGCAGGTGTGACCTATAAGAATCACATTTTGGAGCTTTTTTTTTTGCTTTTGTAAACTTTTAGTTGTCACAGAATGTCTAAAACATTAATTAAACCCTCAGAATTGACCTGATTTCATCCATATTTCACAATCAAAGTCAAAAAGACCAGATTGTCCAGTGTAAAATACACTTTATATTCGTGGACTCTCATATTTGATCTGTGTATTGGACACTTTTCATTAAAATAAACACTTTATTTTAGTTAGAGGATTAAAAAACAGACGTGTCATGTGACCATGCCATAGAAAAGTGACTTTGTGACTTGTGGTCTTTCAGAAGGTTCACCTGAGGATGGAGCGGGACGAGCAGGCGGGTTCTCTGGAGAGAGACCACTCTCTGTGCGTGGTTCTGCCCGGAGGCCTGGAGAAGACCGTCACCGTGCACGGCAGGTATAGGCGGGACCCTCCTCACACACTCCTGAGTCTGGCTTCCATCGGTGTCTGTCTGAGCTCTCCCCCGTCCCGGCAGCAAACCGGTGATGGACTTCCTGGTGAGCGTGTGCGCCAGTTACCACCTGAACCCTGCGGACTACACGGCCGAGGCGCTGCCGGCCAGCAGGAACGCCGTCAGCGTGAAAGCCAACGCGCCCGTGGGCCTGCTGGAGGCCGAGAAGATCGTCCTGAAGCCCAAAGCGCCGGAGGAGAAGCTGACGAGGCCGTACGTGCCCGAGGTAACCAGGGTTGCGTCGCTCGCTGTGGAGAATTCAGCGTTTGGACGGTAAAGAAGCGTGTGCTTTCAGGCGACGGTGCGTCTGCTGATCAACTACAACAAGTCCCACAAGACGGTGGTGCGCGTCAATCCCAGACTGCCGCTGGAGCTGCTGCTGCCGGCCGTCTGCCGCAAGTGCGAGTTCCCGGTGGAGAGCACGGTTCTGCTGCGGGACGCCGCGGCCCCGGAGCCACTGGACCTCTCCCAGACTCTCAACCAGCTGGGCCTGAGGGAGCTGTTTGCCAGGGACACGGCCGGTCCGGAGCAGGAGACCCCCGAACCGGCAGGTGGGACCGACGTCTCCCCAGAATCCAGAAGCCTCCCATGAATCACATTCCAGACATTATTCACAGTTTTATATATATGTATACTCCGGCAGGGCCGCTCAGGAAGGAGAAGAAGCAGAAGGAGAACTCGGGATTCTTCAGTCTGTTCCTCAGGAGGAGGAAGAAGAAGAAGAAACTGGAAGTGGTGCGTTGTTGTGGGCGGAGTGTGTCCGACCGGCCTCGGTCTGCTCTTTCCTCACCTGCGTCTGTCGTCCCGACAGAAGGAGGAACCCGGCGCTCCCGCCGCCGTTCCCGCCGCTTACTCGTGCAGCACGCTGCCTGCAGACCTGCCGAAGAAGAGGCGGGCGCCGCCGCCGCCGCCCCCCGCCCTGGCGGCGTCCCTCAGCGTGCCCAGTGACCTGAGCACCTGCCACCTGCTGCAGGTGGGAGCGTTTACCGCCAGACATGTTCATTCTTTTACTGTCCATCCAGCAAACTGCAAACAGTGGCAAATAAGGAATCAGACGTTGCCTTGTTTTCTGCAGGGATCTGGAGACTTGACCCTGAGGAACACCAAGAGGAGAGCGCCTGCTCCTCCTGCTCCACCTCCTCTTCCTCCTCCTCCTCCTCCTCCTCTCCAGGAGCTGCAGACTCACTCTGACGTCTCAGGTATGTTCATGGATCCGAAGGGTTTTTTTTTTCCCTCCAGTCCGTTAAGCAGTCTGACTGACTGAAGCTGAGTCCAGATTAAAATCACAGGGAAAGATTTGGAAATCTGGGATTTTTAGATGAGACTGAATGATGAGGATCAGCTGTAAGGGACAAGTTCTGAGCAGCAGCATCCCCAAAAATAGGAAACTCCACAGGGGGGCGCCAGAGATTCATATGAAGCCCTCCTGAGTTGATGGAGCAAAACCTGAAACATCGGTGAGTCAACATTTGGATGAGAACAGAGAACCTGGTTCCTCAGCTCTGTCCCTGTAGAGAGGGGGGGGGGGGGGGGGGGGGGTCCAGTTTATTTCTAGTGGTTAACTATCGTCAGGAGAACTTTGGTGAACTGAGAGAAAACCTTTGAATTGTTGAATTTCTTCATCATTCTGTTCATTTCTGAGATTCCACGTCGGGTGAAGTGAAGTTTCTTTTTTTTGTTTCTGCTGCTTCCAGGCTGACTGAGATCTGCTGCTGCCTCCTTCACCACTCCTCCTCCTCCTCCTCCTCCTGCTACTTCCACTCCTCCTCCTCTTCTAACCTCCCTGTCGTAGAAGACTTTCACTCTTCCTGGACACTTTTTCTACTTTTTTTTTTTTTCTAAAACGTGTGAATCGATCTGTTATTGAGCTTTTTTTAGTTAGATTTTTTTTTTCTTTAATTGAATAAAACTTCAATTTAAATAAATAAAAGAACAAGGTTCCAGATCTGATTCAGTTCTGAGAAATGTTCCTGTTTTTCTTCGTCTTATTTTTCCTTTAAACATTCTTTTTTTCACATTTCTGCGCCAATAAAACAAGCCTGTTTTTTCATTGATTCATGTTTTTTTTTTTTCTTTAAACTATGTTGAGGTTTTCAGAACATCCAGGTGTTTTTTTTGGGCTCTTTCTAGTGTTTGTGGGTCAGACTGAAGGAGGATTCAGGATGAGTTTCCTGCTGTTGTAGTGTTGCAGGTGAGTCTCTCCTGGCTTTGGGCGCTTTGTCCCGTTCTTACCGGGAGATCCTCTCAAGCCCTGCCAGATGGGGGTGGGCGGAGTGTGTAAACTTCCATTTCCAGGTCCGTCCGCCGAGACCGCGTTGAGGTTTTGAGCCTGGACTGAGCCGAGCCTCTGAGCTACGGCGCCGTCTGCGCTCCGCACACTCCCCATCAACCTGCTTTCTCTCTTTGTGTTCGGCTGCTTTTCTTCTTCCCCTCGGTCCTGACCGGCCCTCCTCTTCCTCCTCCTCCTCCTCATCCTCCTCTTCCTCCAAGCATCCCTTTAGCGTGATGCCGCCGCCGCCGTGCAGGCTTACGCGATGCTAGCAGCTCGACTTTAGAAAGCCGTTAAACTCTTCGTCCACCAAAGTGAGCGTCTGTGATTTCACGTTGTGGTCCGATGCCGACGGTTTCTAAGTGTGTGTTGTTTCTCCAGCATCTATGGGCTCCGTCAACACTCTGAAGCCGCCGACAGAAAGTCGCCCCTCGTCTCCGTCGTCTCCGCATCCCGCCCGGCCGCCCTCCTCCTCCTCCTCGCGCTCGTCGCCGAACCACTTCCACCAGGCCGCCGACTCGTGTCTGCCGGCGTTCCGCGGTAAAGACCTCTCCGATGCCCGCGCCGCTCTGGCCAAGGTCCTGACCTCCTCGGTCTCCAAAGGAACCCTCATGAGGCGCTTGAGGAAGCTCCCCCACGGTTCCCCGTTCACGTCCGCGGCGCCCGGGAGTCCCGTCAGCGGGGTTTTCTCTTCAAACTTTGAGCCGGTTTTCACGCCGGACCTCCCAACCGAGAGCGAGTGGGAGGATCGGACCCTGAGGAGAGGCCTGACCACCTTCAAGGTGGTTCCCCAGAAGAAACCCGTCCCCCCAGAGCAAGAGCAAAGTTCTCCGAACTCTGTTGGCTCAGAGACAAAGGAAGAGAAAAACCCAAGTAACTTTGATGGACCAAAAGTTGAGGCAGCTCTGTCCAGTCCAGAACCGTCGTCCCAAGAGTCTTCTTCTAGACCTCTACAAGATTCAGACCATCAGAACTGTCCTGATATGCCTCCACCTCTGGTCCAGGAAGAGAACCAGCCACCTCTGGTCCAGGAGGAGAATCAGCCACCTCTGGTTCAGGAAGAGAACCAGCCACCTCTGGTTCAGGAAGAGAACCAGCCACCTCTGGTTCAGGAAGAGAACCAGCCACCTCTGGTCCAGGAAGAGAACCAGCCACCTCTGGTCCAGGAGGAGAACCAGCAGGAGTTGGAACCAGCTGAACAGACGGACGGCGGCGAAGGATCGGTCGCCACAGAGCATCAAACCAACTCAGCGGTTCAGAAAGAATCGGAGCAAAGCCGCAGCGTTGACTCGGAAGGATGGAGGTCTGATTCCGTGGAGGTTGAAGGAGAGGCGAGCTTCCCTCCTCCTCCTCCGCCGGTTTTCTTTGAAGAGGAGAAAGACTCTCCGGAACCAACGACCGAACCACCAAGTCCGACCTCCAACGGCCGACACGAAGCCCCGGACGGCGGCTCTACGTCGCCTCCCTCTGGACGCCCCCAGACCTCCTCCACCCCCTCCAGGTTTGCACAGGCGGTGGCGAGAGCCATGCAGAGATCTCAGCGGCAGAGTTCGGCGCCTGAAGCGTCGGGGGGACCGTCGGCGCCCAGATCCACGTTCCACACGGTGAGTCCTCAGCAGTCCTCCTGAGGAATGTTCCTTCCCCCTAGCATCTAGTCTGTCCTGAGTCAGTTTCTTCTTTTGTTTTGTTTTAGTTTTCCTGAAAAACTGATTTAGTTTCCTTGTGTTTGTGCTCCAGGTGCCTGACGGAGGATATCAGACTCAACGCGCCGCCTGTAACTGACCTGCAAAGGTCCTTTAAGTGAAGGAACCCAGAGACCTGAGCTTTGTGCCGAACGCTGACGTTTCTGTCTTTCAGGTTGAGTCTTTTTGTCGGCCGGCCTAACACGGGGCCTCGGTGCCAAACGGACTTTTTCTGTTCTTTCCCTTCGACGTGTGCCAAGACGGACGCGACCCTTTAATTTCCTCTGTACAGAGCGTGTGTTTTGTGTGTGTGTGTAAAACTCTTCTGCTCTGGTTTGCGGTCAGCAGGTGGCAGAAGAGCACTGCTCCTGAATCCAGAGGAGAGCTGCTGGTTTATTAAACACATTTGAATACCAGGAGGATTTTTTCCTGTAGGGTCTAGAATCTGTATACTTTCCAGGGACATTCCCAGAGTGAAGGTAAAAAAAAAAAAAAAAAAAAAAAAAGCTGAATATTAAGAATTTCCAGCAACAAAAAGGAAGCCTGCTTTTCCTGCCAAGCTTCCTGAATAAACTCGGTCCACTTTGCTCGCACTGTTATGTCTTTAACGGACCTCGGGGCGATGCTGCGCAGCTATACTCGGGTGCCAAAAAGAATCCTGCACGTATCGATCCGGCCGCGGCCTTGGAGGAGCGGCGATGTGAGGGAGAGGCCTCGCCAGAAGCGCCCGTGGCGAAAGCTGCTCGTCTGCCAGGGCCCGGACTGAGTGGGCTCGCTTCAAGACGTTCTCCTCCCTCGCCGGCGCTCCACCTGAGGAGGAAGGGAGGCGAGGAGGGGGGAGGACGGGCTGCCGCTGGATGATGGGAGCTGACCCTTGACCCTGTCGTGTTTCCGCCGCGCTCCCCCCAGAGGGGGCGCCGGGCCCTCAAGGGCACCGCCGTGTCACACCGCCGTTGTCATGGAGAATGCCATTACCGCCCCGAAGGGAAAGAGCCACCACTTTTTAAAAAACACACATATATATATAGAGCTGCTTCCTTTTTTTTTTTTCTAAATCGGGAAAAAGAAACGGAGAGAAGCTCTGATATGCAGCGTCAATGACAACTGTGACATTCTCCTTCTGTTTAAGGTTGACTTTCAGCCCGACGCACCGCGTTACGCAGACGACGCTGACGAAGGGAACGATTCGACTGTCAGAAATCTAGAAATACGGCAATAAAATAAAACCAGCGTTTTGCTCCCTCCCAGCGATCCTTCAGGATCCCAGAAGGCTCGTTTCAGCTCTTTTACATTTATTCTTTCATTGTGATTTATTCAAGATTTAAATACTGGAAATGCAAATGGATCCAGAAGTTTTCACACTTTTAAAAGACATTAAATAATCAGGGTTTATTTCACGAATGGATCCTAAATCAATTTGGAAAAGGAAAAATAACATTTTTCTTCCTTTTTTTTTTTTTTTTTTTTTTTTTTTAGCTGATAATTGAAACAGTAATGTGAAAAAGTGAATCAATTTTCATTAGAAAATCAGTAACTCCAACCGAAATTCTGATTCGGGCCGAGCTGATTCTGGAGAAATCAAGATGGGCATATTTACCAACGTAGTATTAAAAAAATACATTTCACAGCAGTACAGAAAATGTGTACGTTTAACAAAAGAAGCGTATCTCTGAAAGCAGTTTATGTAGAAATGCTCTCATGAGCAGATGTATTTTATAATTTTATTTTAGCATATTCAGCACAGCTGTTTGACAAAGGTAGGAATGTAGCTAGCATGGCAGCAGCATGAGCATTTTTTAAAAGTTCTCTGAAGTTGCTGCAGTCTACTTTTAAAACATTAATATTCTCCACAACATTCCGTCCGGCTCAAGACCGAGCGTAAAACTGGGACTACAGGGCCCCAAAATCTGGGCGCTGGGATCGATAACCTAATAGCTGGCCCACACAAATGCGGCTAATGCTCGTTTATCATTTATTTATTCCTTCATCTCTTCATTCATCTCCATTTAGCTCCGCGTCTGAAGTCCCTGCCCGCTGGTTTGAAGAAGCCCACGGGCCGCTGCAGTCGGGATCGGATTCTGAAAGTGCGGCCCGAGGCTAGCTGTGTGTGCGCGTAGCCCCTACGCTAATATATGTGTGTTTACACGGCACCTCCGCGCCGGCTGGAAATAATCAATACGTGAATCACCCAGAGCAGCTCGGAGCTATTCTTTCCCTCCACCTCGGGAGCGCCATCCGTCAGGTCTTCCTCTTTCCTCGCCGCCGCCCCGATCGGAGGCTCGGTTTCCTAAAACATCCGCGGCGCTGGAGGGGTGGGGGCCGCTCGCGGAGTGATGCAGGGGGAGCGCGGCTGACCTCTGGCCCTCCTCCGTGCCGGCGCTGGCTCCCCCCGCCTCCTCGCCGGAGCGGCAAATCACACACTTCCTGCCTCATTGGCGTTGTCAGCGGCGTTTCTCCGCACTGTGCTGCCGGTTAACTGGTTCAAATGTTATGGAAATGATATTTACCTCTTCTCTGATCCTGGAGGAGCCTCCTCTCCAACAGGCGGAGGGGGGAGACGGAGCTCCAAACACAAACACGAGGGGAGACCACAGGATCCATGTGCTAAATCACAGTGTGCTCCGTTTGTGACAGAACAGGCTAGTCCACTGCTCCACAGGAGGCTAATCAAGGCTGCGGCACTGGATTTGAACCAACAGGAGGTGCAGTCATCCTGCCACAGATCATTACGAAGGACCCCAACTTGTGTAAAGTGAAGGGTTTTTACTTGCAGTCATCCAGCTAGCTTTAGCATGTAGCATAGCATGTACTGCTACATGCCAATGCTATCATCTAACCCAAACTTTTATTATTCAAGTCAAAATATCGCACAAAAATAAAAACCTTTTTTAACTTCTTTAATGTCTTTTAGTTTTGCTCGTTTATCTTTTTTGGTTGTTTTTAGTTACTGTAGCCTTCTTTAGCGATCATCACTACGTTTTTGCATTTAGCTTTTCCTTGTAGAATCCTGATTAGTTTGTCAAATGTGGTAATCAATAATCTGGATATAAATCAATACCACTGAGTTTCCTGCTGATGTTTTTTTGATGTCTTCAACCAGTTGCGACATGACAACTTGCTATATTAGCCAAAATGCTAACTGGCTGTGATCTCTCTGAAGAGTCGGCATGGTGGAAGTTGTTGGCTATGTTAGCTTTGTTTGCTTCAAACGTTCCATCGCGCCTCCTCCCTTCGCTCGCTATCATCACGGATCGACGTCCGTATGCATAAAAAGGTATTAATTATCTTAAATTAGCGTTGACAGGTCAAGCTAATCTACCAGGATGTTGAGAGTTGGAACCTTTAGCTTATGCTAATGAGCAAAGTCGAAGTTTTTCAATATTTCATCAGACCTGAGCTCCTAATTTGAACACTTAAACCTCGTTCACAGAGGAAAGTGTTTCCAGAAATGAAGCTGGCGGTCAAACCCATTTTGTGAGTGAATCGTCAATAATGGCAGCGATTGTGTGATTGTTGTTGGAGAGGTGACGGTGTCTTCACAGAGAAGCACAATCCTTTCTTTTCTCCTTTTTCTTTTTTGTCCATCATCATTAATAATTCATCTCTTTCCTCGGATGCTAAAACAACAACAAACAGAACAACAGCTCGGATAATGTATTCAGTCAAAAGCTGGTCGTCTGGGGGGGGAGACGGGGCGACGAGGAGGGGGGGGGGGATGGAGAAGATGTGCACTGGAGTGAGACAAGAGAGCACCCCGACAGGGAGAGGCTCAATGTCACTCTGCAGCGAGCAGGAAGGAGGGAAAACAAATGCCAGGAGGAAAAAAAAAAAAAAAAAAAAAGGAGGAAATGAAGTCGCGTTTGGAAAAGTCGTAAAAGCCCAATTCCACTCGTCAGGGTCTCTCATTGAACGATATTCTCTTCATAAAGAAGGATGTTTCAGAGAAGAAAAGCTCCCAGTAACTCAACCTTCGCTGTTCTTAAACCCTCCGTGACCTTGAACGTCTCGGGTGTGAGCCGGCGCCGCGTTGGATCGGGACTCGTCCCGTTTGAGGGCGTGGCCTCAGCACGCCGCCGCTGGTTGGCTTCCTGCCCGACCCCCAGGTCAGGTTTTAACCGCCACAGCGTCAGATCGGCTCCAGTTCACCACAAACTTGAAGATAACGACGGTGTTCGTGTCAAAGCGCCAAATTCCAACCAGGAGTTTGTTTTCTGACTTGTTGAAGTTTTGAATTTGCTACGTCTTGTGAACATTTTAACTTCTTCTGGAAGTCAATCTCTGCATTTTTTTAATGCACAGATTTCTGACCTGCTGTTTATTTACTCATTTATCAAAATTTTGTTTTAAAGAATTTTACATTTATTTAAATTTTTGAGGTTTAAAAAAAAAAAAAGTCATTTGCATCACTTTTTGTATTTTTTCAGGTCATCAAAAGGTATTAGTTATTTCTGTTAAAAAAGGTAAGAAAAACATGTTGATTTTTTTAATTTTATCTGCTCAGATCTGCTTTTACATAATCTTTATGGCTCGCTGGCTAGTAGGCTAGCTTCAGTAACTAAGCTTTTAATATCAGTAAATTTAGCTAGCTAATTAGCATGCTAGTTTCAGTATCTAAGCTTTTAATACCAGTAAATTTAGCTTGCTAATTAGCATGCTAGCTTCAGTATCTAAGTTTTTGATACCAGTAAATTTAGCTTGCTAATTAGCATGCTAGCTTCAGTATCTAAGCTTTTAGCGCAAGTGTATTTAGCTAGCTGGTTGAATGCGCCTTTACCTTTTAATTTTTAATCAGCCCATTTCTATAAAAACTTGTAAAAAACTAAAATACCTTCAAGAAGCTACCATTTTTTTAAATTGGAATTTGTTTTGGTTTAAATTGATGCACTGAAATTTAGGTGCAACATGGCCGAAGCAGTGCATTCTGGGAATATATATTTAGAAATTGATGTAGGAAGTAGTAATGAAGATGTGACGAGAGTCTCTGTGGCACTAAATTAATTTATGGTGTATAAATAACTCCTGAATGCATGTGCGGAGAGCTCCAGTGCTGTGAAGTGACTTTTAATTGTGTGTTTTTACAGTAATGTGAAGGAAGAAGGAGAAAAAAAAAAAAAAGAAAAGAAAAAAGTGGAGCGTTTTATGAATTCACAGTGCGATACCTGCAGTTTATTAATTCAGGGCCACGGAGACGACTGAATAATGAAATTTAATGAAAATTTTAGACAGACTAAAAGTCAGAGTGCTTCTGTCATTAATTTTAAAAGCACATCAGGCTCCACAGTAATGACAGATCCTTCTCATGCTAACGGCTAACGCCGCTCAAACCCACTCCAACCTTTTTATTTCACTCCATTTCCGACTAATGCCTCTAAATCCTCACAAACTAAATATTTTATTTTAAGAATGCAAAATCATTAATCAGGACAACAATAAACACGATGTTTCAGAACAATCAAGCTAACAGCTAGTAGCTAACATTCTACGATAACCACAGAGACACTATTGTAGCAATTTAGCGAAGTTTTTTCACAACACTTAAGCTCTCATTTGTCGTTTTTATTTATGAACAAGCATACAAAATTTGCTTGTTACACTTCCTAGTTTCAAAGTAATTTTCATACATCAAATCTGAATTTTATTTTGGTAATATCATTAAACAGTAACTTTTTTGCTATTGGTCCCAGGGCGCTCTTCATGACGCTGGTAACAAAACGCCTGTTAAATTGTGATTTTATCTTTGTTTGTGTACTTTTCACTGTCATTTGTCGACAGTCCCTCAGGTTTGGGCTCATTACTTGTGGGTCAGGAACCAGAAATATCAGGAGATTTACTCCAAATTTTCTTGGTTTTGCTTATTAAAGAGATTTTTTTTTGGGACTTGAAAGAAAGTCTTCTTGTTTCTTTCTTTCACCAAATCAATAAAAACACCGAACCTAAACCCTGGACGAGGATGAATTACTGCGAATGCTAATTTTCGGTGAGCGTTCTTTGTCTTCCTGATCGACTCAATTTAGAACCCATCCGTCAACTTATTGTACATTTGGCAAAGAACACTGGATTTTTTTTTTTTTTTTTAGTTTTTTTTTTGTGACTCTTTTTGAAGGTGTTTTGTCGGAGCTGTCAAGCGATGTTGTCACATGAACGTGTCGCGGCGGGATCCGATATGCCCCCCCCACCCCCCC
The DNA here is from genome assembly GCF_902148845.1 of Salarias fasciatus. Classification (NCBI taxonomy): domain Eukaryota; kingdom Metazoa; phylum Chordata; class Actinopteri; order Blenniiformes; family Blenniidae; genus Salarias; species Salarias fasciatus. The sequence goes on along the minus strand of NW_021941230.1, from coordinate 7,973,660 downwards.
GGCCCCCCCGTCCGGCGGCTGACAGAACACTCACAAACAAACAAACACAAAAGATTGTGGAAATCTTTGAACGAGAACTGAGCCTCAGTCTCTTCTCACTTACCTCCTGAATCCATTAGAATAAATGGGGAGGGGTGGGGGGGCTCATGTATGACTATTTCATATGGACGGGTGGGGGGGGGGGGGGGGGCTGTCTGCGGGGGTGATTGACACGGGCTCACATTAGGAGCAGCTTTTGGAAATGGGTCCACGGAGACTCGGGGGATCGAGCCGGGCGCCTTCTTAACCCCGCTCATTGGTATGCCGAGTGGCCGGCCCACCCCCAGTCCCACCGAGGACCCGCGACGATACACAGCGCCTGGCGCTGAATCAGAATACACTCCCAATTAATGATCACGTCGTTAGCTCCTGGAGGGCCTCGGCGTCTTGTTTCACTTGGTCTGGATCAGCTTCAAGAAAATTCAGAAAAGACACAATAGCGGACAGAAAGCCAAATTAGTGTCACTGAAATAAACACGTATGTTGACGATACTAAAGAGATGACGAAACTGATACAGTATGATACCGATTGATCATGATATGATGCTGATATAGATGCAGGACTTATGACATACAATACCAATATGATACTGAAACGATATCAATACAATACCAAAACCAAAGGGATACTGATGCAATATCAAAATAAAATAAATTCACCTTGATATGACGCTGATGCAATATTGCGAAAGTTCTCGTGACAGTACCGATCAATAGAATAGTGTGATCCTGACATGATGTCAATACAAATATGATGCAAACATATCAAGGAAATCCTGCTGTCGTATTGGTACAATAGCAATATCAATACAGTATTGATACAATTACAATATGATGCTGGGATGATATCAATATGATGCTGATATTGCTACAGTACCAATTCATAAGCATAATGTTACAATACTGATGAGATGATGTAAAAATGCTAATATTGATATTAAAAAAAAAATAGACACATCAATATGATATTGATAACTTAGTAGTATGAGATATGGAGAATAATGAGCAATTAGGATGTGATTATTTATTATGTCATCAAAGTGATGTGGCGAACGCACCAATTTGATATTGGGATAGGAAATCAATATTCTGTATCTCATCTCATACAGTACTTTAAAAATCACTTTCCAGTGTCAAATATTTCATAATGTACAATCTTTTAAATGTAAAACTTCAGAAATACAAATGTGCCACACTATTTAAAACTGGATATAGTTTATAATGTGAAATCACAATTAAATGAAACACTTATAACTTAAAATCTATTCTCTAATAGGAACTCAAAACTTTTTTACATATTGGGCAATTTTCAACAGTTTAAAATGTGCTGAAGTTTTAAGGGATTTTGTTTTCTTAACTTTCATTATACATCATTCAAAACTCAATAACAATAAAAAATATATGATGTAAAAACACAGTATAAGTAATGATGGAAGCGCAGATTTCCTCATTCATCTCATTACTTTCTATTGTCGCATTTTTGAAGCTTTATTGTCCAATAATCAGTAGAAATGTAAATTTTGGACTTTTCAACGGTTTTCTTCGGTGGGGTGGTGGCGGAGGGGGCCTAAGCCCCCCCACCCCCACCCCCACCCCCCCACTGCCACTGGATGTGCACCCCTGGTGGTTCTGCAGGATTCATCCTTCCAGAAGTTAAAACAGCGAGAAGTTCGTTACTCCTCTCATACAAGGTGTGTGTGTGTGTGTGTGTGTGTGTGTGTGTGTGTGTGTGTGTGTAAATGTTTAAATTTTGTTTCAGATGTGCGGAACATGTCAGCGCCGCGTCGTCCTCGGCTGTCAGCGCCGACGACAGAAACGTCACGTTAGCGCGTGCTAACTTTAACGATCTGACGCGTCGCTTCTGATTGTTTTTGTCACCAAGCGAGCGACCTTGAACCCGGCCCGCTTCCCCCCCCCCCCACCCCGTTTCAAACTCTTCCTCCGTACGTCTAAAAATACTCCCGTCACGGGCGAACTGATAGAATCTACACGACCTCATGTCATAGCGAGAACCCTCCCCGCTAACGTACACTTCGTCTTCTCCTGCGAGCGTTCCGGGTCCAAGGTGAGACGGGAAGATTGGAGTGTTCTCAATGAAAGACGCTTAAAAAAAAAAAAAAAGCAAACCAAAAGACTCATTTGAAAGGGTGTTTTTTGGCTCCGTTACATGCGCTGCCGTTAATTCTACACGCTAGGTGAAAGTGGAGCGTTTTTGACATGTTCGTTTAAAGTGACTAATCAGATGTAAATATGCGAAGCAGCTCCCGATGGGATTTCTTTGAAATGCTAATGAGAAGTGCAAACAAAGGTTTTTACAGGATGGAGGCTTTAAGTGTATTAAAAAAAAATAAAGAACGGAGAAGCTTTTTGTCAGGACGTTCTGTTCTGCTGGGACGGAGTGAGGGCCAGCGACGCTAACGGAACCACCACCTCCAATGATTCACTTCCCACAATCCATTCCTTTCCTTTAAAAAAAAAAAAAAACTTAATAAAAAGCCCAAAGCTATGCAGTTTAGCGGCCTCTACTGGTTAGAATAATAAACAGAAATATTGCGAACTGTATGTGGAATGTTGAAGGTTTTCGTTCACATAACTCAAAATAATCTGCTTTTTTAAGATTTTTTTTAAACATTTCACAATAGGGAAGTCCGACGTACTTTGTCTTTATATTGAAATACTTTATAATGTCAATAATCTGAGATAAAATTTGATTCATAAAGTGATGATTAAAGATCCTCCCATGCAAACACACAAAAGATCAATTTAATAAAAGAGACAAGCTTGGTAACTTCAGTAAATCTCTCTGCTTCATTGGCTTGATTTTAAGGTTTCTTTTTGAGGTTTTAAGGTTTCTTTTGATTCAAAAATAAATTAAACAACGTTTCACCATCTTCTGGAGTCAACTCATGAACCTGCACAGATTTAAAGGGACTGGATTCCAGGAGGAGTTTTGAAACCGCTCACTGCATCACCTGGTGGTAGGAAGTAGTACTGCTTCACAGATAGGACAAACTTAATTTCTTCTATTATAAAATAAAACAAAAAAAACAATACTAATTAAAAAAAAGCACCAAATAAAACTGACTAATATGACTGTAGCTACAGGTTTGAGAAGTGGAAATCATCTTCACTGCCTGATCTTTACTCCAGGAGAAGATTTATCACTGTGAGCAGCGAACAGAAAAATCTATCCATCTGGAATATCTGGTATGTTTTCCTACTTGTTGATGGGCTGTTGTGGCGCTGGAGGTATGTAGGGGGTGAAAGAGAGAGAGAGGGAGAGAGGGGGGGGGGGGGGGGGGGGGGGGGGATTTATTATCCTGTATTGAAGTTCACCCCAAAAGAGCTAGCATTTCACAGGAGCCGCACGCTGACCTTTCCAACAGCCAAAAATGTCACTGAAGGTTTAAGGCAAAGAAATCCAGTCGTATTTAACCGAGCCTTCACAATCTTTGACATTTCTTCTGATGTTGCCACAGGATGGCACCCCTGAAGACCAGCAGCCGGCCTCCAAACCAGCGCCGCGGAAAGACAGGGCGCGCGCAGCCGGAGCGCCGTCCAACATCTCTCTATTTAAAGCGTTCGTTCTCTTTGCTCTCGTTCTCCTGATCGGGTTTTTAATCAGCCCATACTCGCTCTCTCCTGCGTGTTTAGCTCCACTAGCATGAATGATTTTGTAGTTTTTGTTTTTTCCATTTGGAAAACACACACACACACACACACACACACACACACACACACACACACACACACACACACACACACACACACACACACCAGCGCAGTGTCAGTCTGCATCTTCGCCACCACTCGCTGAATTTCAGGGAGAAGTGCTGAAGCTGGAGGCAGAAACGAGAGGCGGGGGTGGAGGGTCGGTGGAGGGGGGCTGGTTGTGAAAGGGATTCAGGGGGGTGGTGGGGGATGGGGGGGGGGGCACGCTCCCTCCACCGCTGGTTTCCACCACGGTGGTCCCCTCGCTGATTCGCGTTCCCCCTAATCCCAGTTGGCAACCTTCTCGTACTGACGCACTCGAAAACACACAACCAGGCCGGAGACGCCGGACGCCGAGGCCGAGGCGGAGGCTTTATTTACGCTTTACGGGTCGAGAAGAACGTGCAACACGAAGCGGTAAAACACACTCAAAACAATTCCTGTTATTTTATCCAACATCTCAGAATGTGACTACAAAACAAAAGCTGGTCCTTCATGATCTCAGTGTAAAACCATCAGGGATGTAATTAAATGCTAAAATCACAAATGATACCAAATACAGTGCAGGGGAAATCGCCTGATGAAGACAGCAGACATGACAATGACTTATATACTTTGGGTTCAAATTAAGGGCAAAAAAAAAAAAAAAAAAAACCCTGGTCTTTTTGTTGATCAGTCTATGAGGGTTTCTGCCTGTCTACAGTAAAAATAAAAAAATAAAAAAATTGAATGGCCTTCTTTCACACTTAAACTACAGCATTAAAGCAAAAATAAAATCTCAAAAGGATATTAGTTGTTGTAACAATGAGAACAGCTTGTTTGTTAAAATGAAAAACAAAACTGCCTGATCTTGACACATTTTAGTTATTTCTGTTGACAGCTGTATAAATAACAACACGGTTTGAATAAGTTTTACATTACATAAGGTTCAGGAACACTCCACAGTTATTTGCGGGATCTGATTTTGTCATTTCTATTTAAAGGTGCATTAAAGGAATACTCCGAAGATTTTGGATCCACGCCCTATCCCTATCATTTACAAAGTAAGATAAGCTCATAAATACCTTTTTTCTGTCTGTGCGTCCAGCGGCTGGATCCCAGTTGTTAGCATCATAGTTAGCTCAACTGCTGGACGTGAAGAGGAGGCAGAGCCAGACTGACGAAAGTGGACAAAATAGTCCTTCCAGTGGTCCAGGGGATGGCGTATTAGCACGTGTGAATCCGTTAAAGTAGCGTTTTGATACACACAGACCTGCGCAAGCGCAGTGCTCTGCGGAAGGATATACCAGAGCACAGCAGTAGCAGCCATAGACTCAACTGCTGTGCTCCGGTATATCCTTCCGCGGAGCTCTATGCTTGTGCAGATCTGTGTGTATCAAAACGTTATTTCAACGGATTGAAAAGAAAAAAAAGTCTTTTAAAACATTTTATAACCATTCGGATTTACTTCACGTGCTAATACGCCGTCCCCTGGACCACTGGAAGGAGCATTTTGTCCACTTTCGTCAGTCCGGCTCTGTTTCCTCTTCACCTCCAGCAGCTGAGCTAAGCTAACTACGATGCTAACAGCTGGGATCCAGCCGCTGGACGCACAGACACAAAAAAGGTATTTATGAGCTTATCTCACTTTGTAAATGACAGGGATAGGGCGTGGGTCCAAAATATTAGTTGAGTATTATTATTGAGTATTCCTTTAAGGAGTTTTTCAACTTTAAAAATACTTATTTCCCACCATAAATATGTTACAAATATTCAATGATGTGTACAATGTGCCCTGATATATTCATTGTAAGTACCTCTAACAGCGCTAAATTGTCACTTGAAAGTTGCAGTGCCGGTCCGGCACCAGAATTTTTTTGGGAAGAATTTGAGATGATGTGATGTAATGCGCGCTCCCGCTGACCTCATATATATAAGTTTCGTTTTGTCCGCCATTACTCCGCCAATGCTTAGCAGCAACAACTGAGCAGTATGAGGATGGAGCTTCCAGAAAGTAAGAAAAGACCGGCTTCCAGCACTGCCACAACTCCAGCACAGACTCCACCAGGCAAAAGAAACTTAAATTTTACTTGAGCGCTACTAAAAGAGTGAGGAAGGAGTTCCCCTCTTCAAGCCACAGGCACGAGTGTTTCACTAAGCTGCAGTTACGTCCGAGGCCTGCAGGGGGCGTTGTTTCTCATGAAACGCGCAAACTCCTTAATGCACCTTTAAATAAACTTTGTGAATTACAGATTGTCCTTGAACGTCTCAGGAGATAATGTCCCAGCAGCCTGAACGCCTCTCGACTAAACAGCAGTATATCCGCGTTCCGGTAAGACATTTTTTTTTTTTTTTTTTTTTTAAATAAATGTCAGCCTCAGACTAGAAACTTTTACTCCAAAACCACCTCTTGTGGTCAGAAAGCTGCAACACTCTGCAGGAGCATCAACTCTCTCCTCCAGCATTTACACATGAGGCGAGAGCTGCTATGGCAGGGCCACAGGGTCAAACTTCTCAGTTTCAGCGCGATTCGCGTTCTTGAAACCCGGACTGAACAGTCTGTGGCTGAACAAGTTAGCCTCTCGAGTCAACAACAAGACTAAACAGATAGAAATACTTGACTTTAGTGATCAAAAGAAGGCAGAAGGAAAGGACAGGAAGTGAACGGAGCAGGGAGTTTGGCTCAGCACGCCTGAATCTCAGGATCATTTCTTCGGTGGGGTGGTTCTACTTTTGAAGCGTCACATTTCCCAGTCTGGAACAAACAAGATGTAAACCGTTCCAGACTGTTTTGGGTCAAACGAGTCTCCCGGCCCGGGTCAAAGCGGTAATGATGCTCTTTTCCACACTGCTGGTTATTACGTCTTTGGACTTGACGTCCGCCGCCGGACACAGCAGACATGAAGTTGACGGGAGAGCAGGTCGGAGCTGAGGCGAACACCAACACACACCTGTGCGCGGCGTGGCTCCCCGCCAGCAGCGGTGACATGCCCACGGACGCCGCTTCCCTCCATCTGGCTTCCTTAACATTAACATGTGCATCTTTATTCCCTCTCAGCGGCTCAGACCTCGGCCGTCGTATTCCGAGCCCGTCTGCACGGGCGCTCTTACCTTGAATCCTGAGCAGCGTGTGTAAACACTGACGTCTACATAAACTCCAGGAGAATATATATTGTCTTTTCGGGGGGGCGGGAATAAACACGGCGTCCCTCTGATTTATGTGCGTTGCGAGGTGTAATTTTTGATTTGTGTCTCATGTCCTTTTTGCTGAAACAAAAGCACAATGAGAACAGTTGTTACCTTTCGCTGCGGATTATTCCGTCATTTAGAGAAAGCCGGGGAAAGATTTTCTATATGAATTAATTACAAATGCTTGGAAATGTCAAGTATAGATAAAGCTTAATACCCTGTCTCCTCCCTTCTGCAACAGAGAAGCTTTTAAATGGCTCTCTGCCAGCCCCTATCTGCCAAACGACACCAAGGTTACTGCGAGAAGCTGAAATATTCATAATATATGCAAAACCACCGCTGTCCATGGACAGTGTTCATTGGAATTCAAGAGCGAGCTTCAAACCTTTGACAACTGCTTAAGTAATTAGTTGCTGGGAGAGCGAAACCCCCCCCCTTCACACACACACACACACACACTCGTACCATCCTCTCCCTCCCCCCCTCCTCCCCTCCCTCTGCATAGCAGCTGAAGCCAGGCAAGTAAATATTAGAGCATTTTATCTTTTGGGTTTGATGGTGTAATTGAATGTGTTGGGGAAAGGTTGTTCCTGTAATCTAAATTCATCTAAAGATTGTTTGATACGAAGCAACTGGCCGTTTAGATTGGGTGAAGTGATGAGATGAAAGGGGGGAACGGGAACAAAGCGGAAGCAGACGTGTGTTCACAGGAAATGGATTTCGGTCTTTCCACATCTGGATTCTTCTGCTTTCCCGAGAGAATTTCGCTGTCTGATTGTCGTTCGCCGCCGCTGATGTGTTTCAGCTTCGGCCTTCAGTTGAGTTTGTCCGTGCTCCTCTTTCCAGTTGAGATAAAATGTTGATGTTCATCAAAGAAGTTGGAAGTCTATTTGAAATTTCAAATGTTGGAAACAAGAAATCAAAGATCCTGCTGGAATTCCAGCCGTCACTGATGACCTTGAACGAGGTTTTGGATGGATCTTAAAAAACCTCAGCAGGACAAATGTGTCAGTAATCGGTGAAAGCGTCGAATCCCCCTCCATCTTGGAGGTTGTAGCGGTTTGGAAGCGGACTCCTCTCGCCTGGTCACGCCGTATTTGACTTACAGATTCAGCGCAATGTTTTATTAATAGCAGACAACAAAGAACAACATGTTTTGTGGGGAAACAATGGCAGAAATCAGTGTTGGACATGGGCCTGCTTTTTCTGCTGTATATCTCACACACACACACACACACACACACACACACACACACACACACACACACACACACACACTGCTGCTGCTGCTACTCACTGGTCAGTTCCATCCAGCCTGGGAGCCGCCGCACAATGAGAATCATGGCCGGATTGGAGCGGAGCCAAAGCCCATTGAAAGCGGCGTCCCGTGCCTAACGCATTAGCCCGGCTTATTAATGTGAGGCGAGCGTGTTTTTGTGTTTACTAAGCACGATTCGCTTCTAATTAAAGTGAAATAATTATACTTCAAAGGCGCGGGGAGGCAGGGCAACCGTTCAAAGACCGGGAGCGCCTCTTGTCACCAGGACAGTTGCTTTCCACAACAATGCGGAACAACCGAATGAATCACACGGCCCGGCGAAGATACTGGGTCTGTTTTATTACACAGGCGGAAAACCGGCGAAGGATTCCACACATACTAATTACCACAACAGCCACACGACTTGATTTCACAGCTGTATTTTCATGTCATTGACCACATATCAATATTTTAATGCTTCTAATGTCATGTTTGAGAACATTTTGGATGAAAAATACAAAGTTGAAATTGTAGGTCAACGTTAAAAAAAGTTGCCACTTTGACATGATTTTACATGAATGAGGCCTGATCATATTTAACCGTTTTATTGAGAAATCCCAATGTTTCATTTTACTGTCTGCCTCGTTCGATCAGGAGAAACAAAAAAATGAAAAAATGTTTCTTCCTAATTTACCTAACAACTCATCTTGACTGGTGATTGGCTGATACCCATTTTTCTGGATTTATTCCGTCTGTATTGTCTTCGCTAAAACAAACACACGTTTTTAGGAACTAATGTGCTCTTGAAGCTAAGATAGCTGAATTGATTAGCTGACATGAAGGTAAGCTATTTGGACTGATTTGCAGATGTGAAGCTGAGCTAGCTGAATCGATTAGCAGACGTGAAGCTAAGATGGCTGAATTGATTAGCAGACGTGATGCTAAGCTAGCTGGCTCAATTAACAGACGTCAAGCTAATATGGCTGAATTGATTAGCAGAAGTGAAGCTAAGCTAGCTGGAACGATTAGCAGACATGAAGCTAAGCTAGCTAGTGCGATTAGCAGACATGAAGCTAAGCTAGCTGGATTGATTGGCAGACGTGAAGCTAAGCTAGCTGGATCGATTAGCAGACGTAAAGCTAAGATGGATGAATCGATTAGCAGACGTGAAGCTAAGCTAGCTGGATTGATTGGCAGGCATGAAGCTAAGCTAGCTGGATCGATTAACAGACATGAAGCTAAGCTAGCTGGATTGTGGCTGAAAACAGGATCCTAACAGAAACATGTGGGGCTGATCTGTGAGCCGAGCTGGTGTGAACGGTTCAAACCCCCCCCCCCCCCCCCCCCCCCCTTATTTTTTTTTTTATGAGCACAAGTGTCCTTGTCCTTGGCGAGGCGAAGGTCGATGTGCGGGCCCCCGCCACCCCTCCACCTCCCACCTGCCTGCTGTGGTCATTCATTTGGGCCCGTGATGGCTCTAATAACATCTCCATCACATTAAAGGCGAAGCCGGCCGAGGGACTTTAGCGCTCGCGCCTGTATTACAACGGGCGCTGTTTAAGAGGCGAGCGGGCGGAAACGTGGGAGACCCGGAGCTCTTAACACCGCCGATTTTCAAGTTGTGACAGTTCAAGGGAAGCGCCGCCGTTAACGTATTCAGAATGGCGCCGCAACAAGGCCGTTCCTCCAATTCTTCTTTGCATCTCCGCCGCCCGGCTGACAAGGCTGCCTCTGATTTTTTTTTTTTTTTAAAAGAACATTAGAGCTGCGAACACTCCACTCAAAGGCCCGATTCTACTTAAAGGAAATTTAAAATGCCAGGTAAATAGATAAGGTTTAAGCATTTTGAATCAGGTTCACTGTGAGCAGAACTGAAGGAGAGAAAGAACAAAACAAGCGCTCCCTCGCAGTCATGTGCTTCATCTGACAGCAACAACACTATTTCACTCTCATCACATTATCATAATTAAAAACTAAATATTATTTTCTAATCAGTGTTTTTTAAGAACGCTACTTTGAGTCAGTCCTTAACTAAAACTATTAACCCTTTGGATTTTTCCTTTTGTTGTCATTTTCAGACACAAAAGACACATATGGGACTGAATCAGTTCGGAAAGCAGTTCTTTTAAACCTCTTCTCTTACAGTTTTGATCAGTCGCACAAATTTACAGTTTAATGACATCAAAGAAACTACTGAATGTTAGCACTTCAAAATAAATGGGTTTTCTGCATATATGACTGTTTTTCTCTGCATTTCTCACCCTTTTCTTGTGTTAGAAAACAAAAATAACTGCTTGAAAACATGGCCTCTCAGCAGGAGAGTCAATAGACGAGTTTCTAACGCGCACGGCTCCCGATCCGGCGGTTTCCGGCGGCGTGAGGCGGGACCAGGCGAGCGCGGAGTTATTCACTGTCTGCCTACTTGGCTCTAATAGTCTGGCACAGCGTGACGGACGCTGCCTCTCTCGGCAGTGATTGAGCGTATTGATCGCGAGCCTCTGCCGCCGGCGCGTTCCCCGGACGCCGGGCGGGAGGAGACCGACAATCAGATCCTTCACTGGGGGAAAAAGCCCTCCTCATCTGCCTTAATCATCCGATCGATGATTAGCGCGCCGGCCCAGCTCGTGTCTCTCTTTTTCCTCGCTGACGAAGACGTCTCCTCACTCTGCGCTCGCTGTTTGTGTGTTTGTGTGTGTGTGTGTGTGTGTGTGTGAGCCGGCCAGTGAGTGGGTTTCCTGCTTTTTGCTCGACGACGACAAGATGCAACTTTCCCAGTGTGTGACTAGGTGCAACATTTCTGCTCTCAGTCAGTGAATTCTCCCGTATCACTAATCAACATGGTATTAAAGTTCTAGTTTATTTCCTACTGATCGCCCTGTTTTATTCAGAGTACTGGCAGCGCAGACTCACGCCTGATTGTAGCATTAGCGTCAAACCCAAACCACGAGGGAGGAGGCGACACACTTTTTCCCACAATATGTCAAAAATTTCACCTTTATTTTTGCAGAAAAAACATTTAAAGTTCAATCATTTGTGGCATTTTTTAATTAAAAACAATTTGAATTGCAAAGGGAGGGTCACATTATTTCGACATTTCGCAGTGTTTTGCGTGCAAAAAGCGTCCTTAAAAAGCTGGAAAATGTATTTCATATTGATGATCTACATGCCTCTCTTCAACACTAAAACTGAGGAAAAAGGTGAAAATGCCACTATTTATTGTGCTGTTTTTATTCCACTTGTGATCGGTCTGAACTGTACCTGACCCCAGATCCAAAACTGCTTTAAAAGTAATTCCAATTTTAAAGTGTCACTAAACATGCAAGTAAATCACACGGCTGAACAAATCTTCCAGAACAAGCTCTCTTTTTTAAAATCCCTCATCTTGTCCACCCATATTTGTCACCGACCCCCCCCCCCCCCCTCCACCCCCCCCCGCGCTCCGTGTTCCTTTGTTGCTTCGGTGCGTGAAGCCAAACAGAAATATCACTCAGCATGGAGGCCTTTTGCTGACCAATCTTTTCCCTTTTTTTTTTTGAGTGAAAGTGAAGAAGACGGAGAGAGCACTTGATTAGAAGAAGACAGAGGGGAGTCGAGGAAAGACAAAGAGGCGGGAGGTGGAGGAGGTGGAGGAGCTGGAGGCTGGAGGGGCTGTAATGGAATTCCACAATAGGAACTGTTGAATCACCAGCTGCTTTTTTGGGGTTGGGACGGTTTCCAAGCCCCCCCCTCTCCCTCTCCGAGTCACCCCCCGGCGGCCAATCGTGCGCCCGTCTCCCTCCGTCGTCGGCCGATGATTGGGCGGTAAATTGCTCCCGCCGCCTGGCGTGGCTCCAACTCTCGGCAGTCGGAGCTTTTAATCTGATCGTTATCCCGGTGCCGAGCGGCCTCTGGTCGCCGCGGCAAGATATTGCGGCCGATCGAGTGAAGCGCGCCCAGGAATTTGGGCCCCGGTTGGCGTCGAAGCATTTAAGGTTGTGGATTATCAGAACGGGGATCACGTGACCCCTCACTTTCCCGGCAGCTCCTCTCCTTCCACCTACACCTACTCCTCTCCAAGGCTGCCGACGCGTCGACACAATGGACGCCTTCCTTTCCCTCGGTTTTCTGTCGAACACGTCCTTCAACGCAGTGACCATTTCTTCTCCTCAGCATCTCCTTAAAAGTGTTTTCATCAGCCTTTCAACTTGCACAAACAAAAACAAGGGCCCCGTCTCTCACGAAGCCGGCGCCGTCATTGCGAAGGGAAGGTCTCGGGTAAGAATCCCTCGCTTCCCTCGTCCTTGAGCTCTCCGAGGCTCGTTCCTTAACCCACACACTTTAAATGGGCCACTCGTCGACGAAACTTTCCAAGGCCGACGTTTCCCCGCACAGCAACTTCCTTCACTCGCGGTGTCTGTGAAGGAAAGTCAGACGGCGACGCAGACTCTGCGAGAAGCATTGACACCGCGCGATTCCGCTCGGCTTGTTTGTCTGAGCTCCCGACCCCGATCACATCAGCAACTTCCCCCACGCAGCCAGACTGCGGTTTCCGCACTTTCACTTTTCCAAACATCATTTTTTTTATCATGACTTGAAACTTATAGACACTGAAGCCATTTGGTTTTTTGTTCAGGTTTGTTTTTATGCTGCTGAAAGCTCTTCGGAAGGGCTGAACAAAAGAGCTGATCCAAAAACAGAAAATCATAATTTAGGTAGAAAAAACCCCAGAAATGTTTGTACAGCAACCTGCATGGAGGTTCGAGTCGACTTGCTGAAGATTATTATCTGACAGACCAAAATAACAACAGGAGGGGAAAATGAGCTGTAAGCGAGCTCAGCCTTCCCTGGCCCCCCACGGCTTTTATTAGTGGACTTCATTATAAGAGATTTTCTCAGTTTTGCTCCTTAAGGCTTACACTCCCCTCTAGATCTGTTTTATTTTCTTTTTCCAACTACTTTGCCTTTGTGGCAAATCTCAGATTGTGTCTTTCTTTTCCCTAATTCCGTGAAAGTGAAAACTTTCACAAACAGGAAGTGCAATCTATTAGCGTGGAGGTGAAATTTAGCAGGTTTTCTTCAGTGTCTTGATGAGTCTGGATTTTTGCTGCACCCTTGCACTACTCAGCTCTGGGACTCGGACATTAATGTCAGTAGTTTGAGGTAAAGCCTCAGATAAGATTCAGGTAAAGATTCAGAAACCAAACAGCTTTGGTTGGTAAAAAGTGAACATTTGAGGTCAAACTTCTAAATTGAATCTTTTCTTAGGTTTGAAAGAACTTAAAAACATGTGTTTGGTTCGGGAACTAGTTGAATTTGATGAAGTCAAGTGTTTCTAAATACATTTATACATATAATGAACGTGATCAAGTGACTTCAAGTTCAGGAAATGTGAATGGTTAAAAAAATGCAATTCCTGCAGTTTCTTAAGGTTTTGCATTGAAAGATGATGTAAATATTTAGTATTTTCAAGATAATTCAAGTTAATTTTTTTTTTTCTGGTTCGATTGACATATCATTGATAGAACTTTCAATCATCATCATATTTTTCGGGTTTTTTGTGTTCTTTAAGCCTGAATTCGCTCTTTATAGTTTTGTATTCTAATGTTAATTATCTGATAGGATAGTTTTAATTCCATGTTATGTCTTGATTTCTTGTTTTCTTTTTTTTCATGGAAAAGTAAATATGTTGAATCCATAAATGTTCCTGCGTCTTTTGCAGTATTTTCATGCAGCTCTTGTTCTGTTAAATGCAAAACCTCCTCGTAAACAGACAATATATTCAAGTAGAACTTCTTTTCCCAGCTGTTCTGGTGCCGATGCAATGCACAGCAGCCATTAATGAGCCCTTCCATTGCCGGTCCAGGAGCCTGTAGCACATGATTACCGAGGAAAACACCAGCCGATGGCTTCTAAGTGCTCATTTTCAATTACCTCCTATTAGGGATTCCAGCATTTTCTGCCCCCTCGCCGAGCACCCACTCCTGCTGCCCACCCGCTAACCCGCAGGCACTCAGTCCGCCACCCGAATGGGCCGAGAGCCCGCCGAGCCCCCCGACCGGCCAAACAATGGAAGTTTGGAGGGCCACTTCACTGGGGGTGGGGGGGGATGCAGCCCCCGTCCCTGGAGGGCGGGGAAGACGCAGCCGG